>NC_143551.1:117022500-117622500 GCF_054136105.1 Typopeltis vanoorti | reverse complement strand
TGGAATCGGACTATTTGAACATTCAAAATTTGGCAAGGCGTTTCGAATTTATGTAAAGAAATACCTAAATGAAAGTTGAGATTTAGGTTGTCCACTGAAATGTATCCACTCATTTCGATTTTGATTTTCAACTAGACCATTTTGATTGCCAATTCGAAATGATAGTGATGGATCCGCTTTTGGCTGGGTGCAACTTAATGAAATTTTTGGATTTTAGGACGTTTGACTAAAATTTCCTGACCATCTCAATATTGGTTTTAATCGAACGATTTTTTGTTTCCCGATTGAAATCAATGTTGAGCAAAACTTATGTCTAGAGTTCACAATACAGAAAACGCATCCGAGTTCAGTTGATACGATAATAATGGCGAAAATACAAGAATACAGTATATATCACAAACACATGTTTAATGCTTCTCCATGATAATTTCTTTATTTGTTTTGAGTTAATTAAAATAATTCAACAAAGAGTTCCCAAAACAGTAAAAATGGTCTAAGTTTAGTGAAACATACTCAAATGTCTTATTTCGACAATTTCAAATGAGTAATTTAAATAAACATTCACGATAAATAAATATGATTTTTATATAATCTATTGGAATTCTTTCTAGTATGTTTATCTTCACTGCTGTTTTCTCAGCTGAATCGAGGTATTGTCATCACGTGTTAATGTGCGTCATTTCTCATGACACGAACATCTAGCGTTTCATCATGATAGCCTATTATACAAAGCAAACATAACACATTAATTCGACGTAACTTTACGTAAGCAAACACCTGCACACTTGGCGAGCATGCGCACAAGTCACGAAATGTATGCATTTCTTGTAATGCGTATACAGCATAATACGGTTCGCAAACATTAACAATGCACATGCAATTTATTTATTTAGCTGCTTCCTTTTCAATAATGAACAGTTTAGGTAAATATTTGTTATAGCATTATTTCTATAGTAATATACTTATTTATATCATAAAAGCTTTTAAACGGAGAGACAAAATTTCGTCACATAAGCTTTTCATGATTGGTATTGGTACCCTCACCCCAAAGTTATAATGCAGTTGTTTCGCTTTATACCAACGGAACTGTTATGAAACAAAATGCTTTATGGGAATTTCACAAAATTAAAACAAAATATAACTGGTATAATTGCAGAAAAATTACTTCTCTCCAAACGCTTATTATTCTGTAACACATACACAAACAAGTAGCGCCACCTAAACTTTCGATCAATTTGCTTAATACATGGAACATGGAAATAGAAATTCACAGTTTTAATTCACACTATTTTAATGAAATGATTAATTTATTTATAAAAGTACATAATTTTTTTACATATTTTCACATGAATTTATACAATATTTAATCAACATTAAATAATTAAACAAAATGTAACTTGTACAACTGCACAACAATTATTTCTTACCAAACGATTAATCTGTCACAGACACCAGACAAGTAGTGCCACCTAATCTTTTGATCGGTTTACCTAATATCATTAGAAAGTAATTTCCAATTAATGTTGTTTCAGACTCAAACATTTCTGTAACATTTGACAGGTCTTGTAAGATATATGAAGAGACATTCTACATTTTTTAAAATTACGCTTCATTTACAATATATAATAAGAAGGAAGAATTGCATATTCTTCCATCTTACTCAGTGTGTCTTGATTGTAATGATATTTTGATGCTTCGTCTATCATGAAACGTAATCAGAAATATGTTATGATTAATGAATGACATGAATTCTGTTTGGGAGACACTAATTTTCCCAATGTGCGTATTGCATTCATTCTTTCTTTCTTTTACTTTCTTAAATTCTACAAAAATTCCTAATCTAAAATACATGATGAAATCAAGACAAGAAACGTATAAAAGTAATATATGTCCATGCTGTCGTGTGAACAGTTGAAAATGGACCCTTTCAAACAGTCGATCATTCAGATATGATGGAACCATTGCAGAATCGATATCTGGTAGGTCTTCGGGTAACACGGAATCCAAGCAGGACGTTATGTCGGTGGGGTACGTGGGTCGTTCACACCCTTGTCAAATTATCACAGAAGAAACATTAAATGTCATTTCCGTCACACTCCTTCAACTAAACGAGCGTTGCTGACACGAATCCTGCTGAAAAAGAGCCCCATCGATGTACAGAACGGAGACACACAAGACTCGAGGCTTGTTCTCATGTACTCCCTCACCATGTGACAGTTCATCCGACATTGTCTGAGCGCTGGGCCGATGCACCAGATGTGCTCGAAACTGAGGCACGCGAAACTAATACCAACGATTAGAGTCACAGGGATGGCAAACAGTGTTGTCAGAATCTTATAGCAATAATTCTTGGAGTTTGTGAAAACATACTGGGCGTTTTTCCACACACATTCGATGGAATGAGTGCCGTCTGGCTCGGCGATGATATCTTCAAATTCTACCTAGAACAACAATAACAACAAAATTGAAATAAATCCTAGGTTATTATTGAAAATAATATATTTGTCTTAGAAAGTTAACAGAATAGCTACTTTTAGAAGTCTGATTAGAAGTGGTGATAAATGTTCAGCATTATTTCACAATGGCATCTACTGTTGATATGCACTTTTATTATTATTATTTTTTTTTTCCCGAGCATTTCGAATGTTAAAGTTTGATGCAGAATTTCATGAAGAATCCGATGCCTTTATCGAACTTAGTCTGTTCGATGCAAAAGAAGCAACATAATACAGAAGATCCAACCAAACTGTTCACTAGACAAAAATATTGTGTAAGATTAGTAACATGACATTTCAGGAGTTATTGATCATACTTGCTTCATTCGTAAGTCTGCAAATCGTCGGTAGTCATGAACTCAACTATCGGTGATGAATAAAATTTGACATCGGCTGCCTATCGAGTTTCTTGTTAGAAGAGTTTTCTCACTCTTATGTTTGGAAAGGAAAAGATGTTAGCGGATTTGTTTATTTTTATTTTTACAATCTACGCGGAATAATAATAATTATTATTATCTGACACCTCCAGGGAGTCCAAGGACTCATCGCGGCACCTACTCTAGAATTCTCCGTCTCCACTCAATCCACAACTACAGCAAACCACATTATCTACGCCAACGCTATCTACTGGCCACCACCACCACCACTAGTATTTTCACAGACAATCACAAACATCCATGCTCACGGCGGGATTCGAACCCGCAGCCTTTTCGCTGGAGAGCAGATATGCTAACCATTCGACCAACCTCAAGACACACCTAATACTCCTATATGTCGATCAACACACAATCATTTTATACTTACAATATGTAGTATAAAGCAATCATGGTAAAGTGAACAAAATTCCCTCTTCATAGCCGATAGACTGTAGCTTTGAATATTTTATGAAAGCCCTCAGATGATTGAAGATTCTCATCTGCCAAATGTAAGACTACCACCTTGCTTATTAGAGGTCTAAAACGATTTGGGGGAAATAAAGAAAAATAAAGTCATGTTTTATTATTATTACATGAAACCTCCAAGGAGTCCAAAGACTCTCGAGGGAGGACACCTACTCTATAGCTCTACGTCTCCACCACTCAATCCACCAACTACAGCGAACCGCATCATCTACGCCAACGCCATCTACCGCCCGGCACCACTACTAGTATTTTCACAGACAATGATATAAACATCCATACTACCTTATTCCTGCCGAGGTTTCTGTGGTTAAGAAGTTTAATATAGTTACTCCAGTTTTGTGATCACATGTTTATTAAAGAAAACTGTTTTTAAAACTAAACAAGTACTAAAAACTACACCCGACAAGTTTCGTCAGTCGTCAGACTAACATCTTCAGGGGTAAAGAGAACTAAAAGTTAAAAGCACAAACTACTATAAATTACGAAAAAACAAGTTCATTTGTTAGTATTGTGAAATTCAAAACAGTTCGTTAAAAAAAAATGAATAACAGATCTATACAACCGTTAATGAGTGTTAGCAGGAGACAATGCTGTTTGTTGTCGTGTTCTGTGGTTCATGCTCACTCTGTCCGAGGTCTGAAATTGGTCAATTTTTAATAAACGATCACCAAACTTGATTTAAAACCAAACCTTGGTTTTTGTTGCATTGCGTAGGAATTTTAATCATATTTGCTGCCTCTTTGAATTTTCTTGTGAAACAATTCTTATCAATGTAAGACATGTTTGTTCTGTCCCAGAGTACATCATGACCGGTAGAGGTTGTGCGAAATGCCAAACCAGACTTATGTTCTCTCTTTTTTGTACGTCCTTTTGATGTTCCTTTTGATGTTTTCCTTTTGAAAAAATATCAAGATCTCTTCATCCTACGAAACCTCCGCATCATCCGATGAAAAAACCAGGGGTTTATAATATTCACTGTTCCTGTGGCATCTGCTATGTGGGCCAGACGGGGAGATCGGGAGAAATCCGTATGAGCGAATATCAAAAGGATGTACAAAATAAGAGAGAACATAAATCGGGATTGGCATTTCACACAACCTCTACCGGTCATGATGCACTCTGGGACAGAACAAACATGTCTTACATTGATAAGAATTGTTTCACAAGAAAATTCAAAGAGGCAGCAAATATGATTAAAATTCCTACGCAATGCAACAAAAACCAAGGTTTTGTTTTAAATCAAGTTTGGTCATCGTTTATTAAAAATTGACCAATTTCAGACCTCGGACAGAGTGAGCATGAACCACAGAACACGACAACAAACAGCATTGTCTCCCGCTAACACTCATTAACGGTTGTATAGATCTGTTATTCATTTTTTTTTAACGAACTGTTTTGAATTTCACAATACTAACAAATGAACTTGTTTTTTCGTAATTTATAGTAGTTTGTACTTTTAACTTTTAGTTCTCTTTACCCCTGAAGATGTTAGTCTGACGACTGACGAAACTTGTCGGGTGCTGTTTTTAGCACTTGTTTAGTTTAAAAACAGTTTTCTTTAATAAACATGGGGTCACAAAACCGGAATACATATATTATACATCCATACCCATGGCGAGATTCGAACCCGTAGCCTTTTGCTGAAGAGCGGATATGCTAACCATTCAGCCAATTATGGATAATATAATAAGAATAGCTTGTAGACTCACTACATTGAATCTGTTACAGTTTTTGTTTTAGCACTTTTATTGTTAACACTGCCGTATACGTTCATTTTAAATTGTGACAGTCGCTAGTTGGCATCTTTGCTATTTCTACTCTTTTAGTGGTCAATAACATCCATTATAGCACTTGCTATTCAAACTGCTGAATTTTTTTTTTTTTTGGGGGGGGGGGATGGCAGTCATCATTTCTGAAAATTTTGAAAACATTAAATAGGCAATTGGACGGTTTAAAAAAACATTTCTGAAAATATTAAATCGGCAGTAAAAGTGTTGAACTGACTTTTAGCTCTTTATAGCCAAATTGCCTAAATTTATTAAATGAGGACAATGCGAGTGTTTTCTGAGTCGCAGAAAGAAGGTTTTTGATGTCATGTCCATTCTAATGCACACACACACACACACACACACACACACACACACACACACACACACACACACACACACACACACACACACACACACACACACACACACACACACAAGAGAGAGAGAGAGAGAGAGAGAGAGAGAGAGGAAGAGAGAGAGAGAGAGAGAGAGAGAGAGAGAGTGTAGACTTTTGTTTTTATATGAATACTATTAAAATGTGACTCGTCCTCCATGAGTTAGTTGCTAAATTACACACTTTCCTATTAAATCTGTGTTTTGGTTTCGTTTTTTTAAAACAGAAGCTGAAAGGAAAAAAAATCTTGAAATAGTAGATTTTGTTATTAACAGTGTGCAGCTCGGATACGGAAGATTTATTTTTATTATTTATTTATTTCGTATTTCATTCTAAGAATTAATTTCTTATATTTTCAAGTGGTTTTTATTGGAAACGAGAATTAACAATTAGGTAAAAGAAGGAAAAAAAAATAGAGAGCCAAAACAGAACATTTTATTTAATTAATATTTTATTCTAAACTTACTTATTTCTTGTTCACCTCAAGAAATGAAATAAATCGAGTTTATTCGTAAACCTCATAAAGCAAGATTGCTCTTTGTACTGTAAGACTGCTGTTAATTAATTTTTTTTAAGTAACCGGAAATTAATTTGATGAATAATAGACTCGTATAAGCTGAAAAATGGCATTTAGAAAGTTTAAAATTTATTCAAAAATTACAATTTAGGAGTATCCCATGTTTGAAGGCAAATTTTCTTTACGAAACAGAAGAAAAAACTATGATTCTCTCAGTTCCTATCCTTTGATATAAATTTAATTATTAATGCATATTTGAATAAGAATGGCATTTTATCCTCTCCTTTTACTTTTGTACTTTGTTTCCGCTTTGTTTTTTATAAGCATAAATGCATATCATCAATACGGAAGTTTTAGTTATTATTCTATTCGAATTTAAATATCACGGAAGAAAGCGCATTATGGTTAAATGCATTGATTTATTGAGCTTTAATTCTTCGTGTCCCTATTATCGTGCGTGTCGTGATTATTGGCAGACTGGATTTCCTGAACAATTCACAAGACAGGTGACTAATCGATACCATAACGTCACGCAACAATTGTTTGGCAGGTACAACATGAAAGCTCGTAATGGATCAACACACAACAATGCAATGGAAAAGTTAATACCCTGAGGCGTGCCAATATAAAATGCATATAATTCGAGTGACAGAAAGTGCCAAACACACATACACAAACAAACAAACAAAGAGATCAATAGTTCAACTTGTATAGTAATAATACTAACTTTTAAATAGGACATCCCTATGGTGGGAAAAGATGGTTTCTTTTTCTTCTTTGGGTCTGGAAGAGGCACCTCCTGAAGATCATCTCGAAGTTGCTGGAAAATATTAAAACATTCTAATACGATATAGTAATCAAGAATGCTTTCTTAAATCACAACACATTTAGAATGACTTTTTTCTTAAAAAACTTCTATAATTTGATACAAAAATACAAAGAGTAAGATTTGTATCAAAGTTATTTGATGCATAATTATTAACAAAAGACTCATCTGTTATATTTATTATAAAGATACCTGAGGCAAATAAGGCCCACCTTATTTAAAATTTGAATAAGTTAGACAATTGTTTAGATTAATTGAAACAACAGTGTTCATATTAAAGTTTGTATTATCACTAATTAAAAAAAAAAACACAAATAAGAACAATTCTTGCGGTAATTTATATTTTAACCAAGTCTTTAAAAAACACCTTGTGTGGGCCTTATTAAACCATGGTAGTTTAATAAAGCCCTTGAACAAAATTAAATATTTAAAAAAGAATCTAACAATTATTATTAATTTTAATCATAATTATTAGCTTAAGAACAGTCATAAGGGCATGCAAATACGCCACATTCTTCTTTGGTGAGACCAACACACTCTTCATGGTACCATTTAAGACACCGTGTGCATTGCCTCATATCAGCAACCTTTTCTTCTCTGAATCCATGGCAATACCATCCATCTTTTGACAATCTGTTTGTTCCTTTATTTATTTTTTTTTTCGTTCTTCCTGTTTTTTAGTGGCAGCCTTCCTTTCTTACTGTCCTTTTCTTTGAAAAGATCTTTGGTCACTCTCTTGCCCTTATAATTTAACGCTTTTCTTCGTGGTGTTGCCTTTACAACTGCATAATTTGGCGTTGGCATTAACTCCTGAAACGATGACTTAAAGAGTTCTTTGTTTTTAGATTTGCCAATGGAATATCATCATCGGAGTTTTCTGAATCAAAAGATGGAGGATTAGGACATGTTCTTACAGGTGCTGTTATTGATGCGGCCTCTTCTGCTGTTTGTTCCCATCTTGGTACTGGCTCAATAGTTTCATTGTCGGAATCCGAAGATGTTGAGAAGTAGAATCGAAACGGACGATGTTTGATGTCTTGGCTGAGAGACAAGACTTGGGCTCGATGTTAGAAGAATCGGAGTCGTAGATAATTGGACGTCTGCTAACATTCAACCCAGAAGTTTAATAAGGCCCATCAACAAATTTACGGGGCCTTATTAACCGCCGCGAACTAGATTAGATCACATCTATTTTCACGTAAAATATGAATTCAAATCGATTAAAACATTTTTTACCATAAAACTGAATGTTGAAAGAACAATTTAAATATAAAAACAATGCGAAAAGAACATTTTTAATTAAAATTTACAAATTATTGCGGCGTAATATTATTAAACGGGAAGACACAACCACCTCCTACAAAGGTCTAGGTCAAACTGACACAATACAGTCGCTAAACAATATGCCGACACTGATTTGCCATTGCTTATTGCGTCTTCTCTCAGTGTGTGTAAGAAACCAAATCGGCGCAAATTACCGTAAATGTGTTTTTTATTTTATTTTATTTTTTATTTTAAACGGGCTTTATTAGATGCTGGGCCTTATTTGCCTCAGGTACCTTATACAGAAATCGAATTATCATTTTGGGACAAACACTTTTCCTAGAGCCTCCGTAGCTCGGTCAGTAGAGATGAAGCCCTTTGGTCGGATAAGACGTGGGTTCGATTCCCGTCTGTCATGTGAGGAACCTTTATCTGCTTTCGACGAAAGGTGAGTCAGCCGGTCTCCTATGGAGGTAGGGGGTTTTTTCATCCTGAAATTCGGGCGTCACCCAGAACAGGCAAACCGGCCTCGTGAACACGCATGAATTGCAGTCATGAATACGTCCCAGCTATATGCAGGTCCTGAGCCCGGATAAAATTGGGGGGGGGGGGGGGGGGAGGAAGCAATGGTGAACTACCCTGTAAAAATCTCACCAGGAGTACTTTGTGGGCAATGCGGTCGGGAACGACTGAAAGGGAAAAATCAGATCAGATCACTTTTCCTTAAAAAATTCCAGTTTAAAACTAGTAGTCCACGAATCACCTTTTTTTTTTTTTTTTTTGTATAAATCGCAAGAAAAAGAAAAGAAAGAAAATGTAATACTATTTTAAGAAGGCTTGTGAAATTTTATTCATCATTTTGAAATCTTAGATAACATTCTTGGTAGGCGTTTAGGTGTTTTAAAACAAAATATATTTTTGTATTCAAAATGCTCTTAGTCGTGTGTGTGTGTATTAAACAAATTTATAGAAGACAATTTTCTACAGCGCAAAGTATATAACTAAGAGTTTTCGTTTGGAAGTGAATCCAAGAAAAATACTAAGAAGTGCAGTGTTGTTAATGGCAACAGACTGGACAAGGAAACAGAGGACGCATATAATCGACTCTGAGGGGGGGGGGAGGGCAGGGTAAAAGTAACTGTCTGGTCAGGAGAATGACGTAAGGAGATGCCCATGAATGACGTTAGAATACAGGAACAATAACAATCCTAAAAATTCTAAGTAAGTGTGAGCAGAACAAAGAAGAAAACAGCAGCAACAACAACAACAACAACAACAAAACTTTTTTGAATGAAAAATTTCGAAGTAGTTCCGTTAATTGTTTATACTAATTCCACCATTTTTAACCAGTCACTGTATTCAATGTCACTATCTTGTTAAGAAAGGCACTCAGTTTCAGAGAAGCGAGACCATTTCTTTTATGAAGGAAGTCAAACCCTCAATCCAAGGAAGTGTTGCGTTGGAAAAGCTAATTCTTTCTATACAGATACGTAGGTAGATGTTTTCTCAATATATTCTGTGAAAATGTGGTAAAGAAACATACTGAGCCAATTACAATTGAAGCAAAAAAAAAAATAAAAATAGACAGAACTCATTCCATGCAACTAAGTGTGTACTAGGAAACGCAAACAGAGAATAATTTTTTTTTTTTTAAAATCTTGAATTCAGTGCAGAGTAACTAGGATCAATTTCTGCGTGACTGAAGTTATAATGAATAAAAGTGGTTAATAGAAGAGAGTTCAGTATTAGCAGAATTTCCACATATTGCTTGTAAAAATGACGTGCATAAGCGCAAGAACTAAAAGATATTTTAAAAGGAATGTACAGTAATTGCCTCTTATCAATTTATAGGAGATGATAATTTTATGCATATTTGACTAATATATGTTAAATATTTATTTATAGAAATAATTTTCATATAGTTTAGTATGCAAGTGGGTGGATTACATAATCTGGGACCTCTAGAGATCAAACACCCACTTTTTCAAGCCACTTCAGGCTATTAGACATGCATATTAGCAGGGTGGTGATCACTTGAAGAATGGAAATTATTTAATTTAAAAACTTATACAAACATTCAAACATTCAATTCACTGCAGTAGGATTCTTAACCACTTCATTTGGAGTGAAGTGGTACGATGTAGTGCATGAGAGGTATCACACAAACAGCTAAGCAAGTTATAAATTAAAAAAAAAATAGTTGCTTTTCTTTAGAGTTATAGATACTTGGTAAGCAGCTAATAACGACCAAATATAGTTTTGGAAAAGTACAGACATTTTTAATAGTATTTTATTAACATATTCGTGTGTACTACTCACGCGATTTTTTTTTTTTTTTTTTTATAATTCTTGAAAACGAACTTTGTAAACCTCCTTGAACTTTGTACGTCATAAATTACTTAGAACTCACTGATCGCGTGGCTTTTCTATACTCGGTGTTGTCTACTCTAATGCTAAATGGCAGTAGTAGGAGTTCGTATGTAATGATTGATTATGAATTCGAAAACTGGTACGATGACGTTAACGACTGTGCGCAGTCTAATATGCACATTTGTTTTATAACCTTTCGATGGTGAGAATGGCATAAAATTTTCTATTTGTTAAACAATAACAACAAAAAGAAGTATTTTTAAATAGTAAGAAAACATTCATTCGAGAATTCATCCAAGTTTTTTGTCCAAATTCGAATCATTTCTTCTAAAATGATTTTCATCGAAATTCATTTGTATTAAATTTGATAGTGGTGTTTTTATGGTGTTTTTACAGCCAATAGTTTTAGTTCAGTTTCTGAACATACCATCGTCACAACACAGAAGTCAATTTGACAAACAGTGCTTAAAGAAATAAACGACCCTTTAACTTGCTAGCTAATTCGATCGATAAAAAAATTAACTAATTAAAATAACACTTTTAAAACACGCGTTGAAACACAACCACAATGTTTCACTTGTACAACGGCTCGAAAACTGGTTGCTGAGGCAACCTTTTTCATTTAACACACGCGCAAGCGCAGAATTGATGGTTCACAGACGTAAATTTTCACATCTACAGTTTTTAGAAGATAAGTCCAGTTCGATTGGTGTACACATTTCCTTGTAAAGTTTTCTTCCTATAAGAACATTTCATTGGTGTGAGATCAGCAGATCAACTCCCTACTTATGTATACATTGAAGTGACTTTAACTCTTAGTTCAATCACGGATGTGGTTTCCAGCATTTTGTGGATGCTTCTTTTATTGTTTTATAATAATGGATGTCCTCCTGAAAAATAGGCTTCAGGTATCTTGTGTGTTTAGAAGTTAAAGGGAAAAAGCTACAAAATGGTAGTTAAGACCTGCACTGATGTAGACCTGCACTGCAGTGAGACTTGGCAGATGACCAAGAGATGGGAGAAGAGAATGGACGCAGCCTAAATGAGAATGCAGAGCCTAGCAAGTGGTGTAACAACATTGGACAAGATCAAAAGCTCACTGATCAGGGGAACAATGAAGGGACCCAAGTATCTGGAAAGATTACAGAAACAAGGCTGAAGTAGTTTGGTCATGTTATGCCGTGAGATAAAAGCTCTGTGGGAAGGAGTGCTGGAGATGAAGCCATCAGGAAAAAGAAGTAAGAGGAGACTTAAACAACGATGGCTGGACATCTCGAGAAGGGACCTCGGACTAGAAGAGGAAACGACTTTGAACAGAACTGAATGGAGGAGGTTGATCCGCTGCAGTGACCTTACTGAAGAAGAAGAAGAAGAAGAAGAAGAAGAAGAAGAAGAAGAAGAAGAAGAATGGATGGTCTCCTACTTAACAGGAAAAAAAAGAAAAAATATCAATGTATAATCAAGAAATACGCTAATAAATCGTGTTACAAATATTCACACCGTTCCTGATATACATTATTTTCCACAAAAAAAAACCTGATATTTTAAATTCAAACATTTCTTTAAAAATTAAGCAGTAATAACAAATATTGCAAACGTCAGTTAGTTTTGAGCGAATCAGTTCACTCTGAACTGAATGTACACAATGAACTGATTGGCTCAAAATAAACTACGTTTACATTACAACTCTCCATACTTCGACTGAGTTTATTGTTTTAACATGAATTAAAAGAATGTCAAGGTTTGTCATTTCAGTATCTTTTAACTTCATCAGGTTTTCAGGAAAATAGGACAATGAAAAATACACAAATGAAAGGATTCATGTGTGTACAAATACAATAAACGATCTGTTTATAACATGAACTGTAGAATGTTGGGATCTAATATTGCAAATATTGCAAATATTTTTGGCAACCAATTATTTTCATTGCTTTGCTTGCTGTTGAAATAACTGAGGTCTGAAATAGTACAAGATCTAAGAAATGACTTCCATATGTCAAGTAAAATTAAATTTTGATTACCACTGAATATTTAAAATGTTAACGGCGAAACAATCCACTCCAAAATCCTATGCTGCCTTCTTAGATCATTTAAGGACAACAAACGTTTTCCAAAGAGATCAAATTGTATACAAAACCTAAACCTACTGTACCAGAAATGCAGTACATATTATGGATGAGAAAGTTTGGTAAGCATACTTATGAAAGAGTTAATGGTGAACTAATAACTTTGAAGGAATAATATCATTGAGAAGAAAACAAATGATTAGACGCATCAGCCTTTTGATACTTACAACCAAACTTTCAAACAAAAATGTATTCGTTTTGAAACCCAATCAATTGGTCTTACGTTCACCTATTTTTTCTTCTAGTAATTCCATACACGAGAGGTTGTTCAGTTTGTTTTATATTAGTACCATGGATGAACGGAAACTAGAGGATAAAGAAGAAACTTGCTGACACTGGGTTTGAAGACCTGTAGAGAGTACTCTGTAGGAAATAAATGACAGGAAATTTCCAAAAGACAGAAATGGAAGGAAGGAGCGAATGAATGAAGGGAAGGAAAATGTTTTCCTCTAAGATTCCAGGTGAACAGTGAATGGGTATTAAATAGTTGATGCACATATTTTGATACGTTTAGAGGTAATGACTGATATCAGTTAGGTTGAACACCGACCATGGAAGTAATTGTGGAAAATGAAAGCAGCAGAAACAAGGTCTGTACGAAAGAGCAGAGTAAATTAGTGAGACGAGTAGTTAATCAGCCTAATTGCTTTCTTCTGTACCAAATAAATTATTTTTAGGGAGCACTTCGGGCGCCACTCCCAAATGTGACGGATTTACGATTTGTATAAAATTAATGGTTGTTCATAAATAAAATAACCTCTTGCGTTTCGAAAGAAAAAACAATTTCTTAGATGCTGAGGATGCGATATTTGTAGCATGTTTAGATCCATAAAAATTAGAAGTTACAGTTATCATGAGCATTGTGAAGCACAGCATTAAACATTTTCAACAAACTATTCGACAGACTACCTTCAGTATGTTTTCTCTGATCTTTCGTCAGAAGGACATCCGAAAAATACTCAAATACCTTAATACTTATAAGTTCTGTGTCCCAGTAAAACCCTCCAGCACTTAGAGTTTGTGCTCCAGAACCAACACCCATCCTGTAGTGCTTTACAATCTGTCATATTCTATCCAACGGCATGGAGTAGGCTTTTATTCAGCCTGTTCCTAAAAAAAGGGAAATAAAAGTCAACCAAGCTATTGATTCATTGCCCTTACCTCAATATTCTAGAAAGTGATGGAGAAGGTTATCAACAACCAGCTTCTTTACTATCTGAAGACCTGTCAGTTAGTATAGTATCATTAACATACATTCTCGTTTTACAGCAGACTTTTTCACCATTCTTACTTATATTTATAAACACGCCGCCATGGAAAGGATTGGAGAAACTCATTTGGTTGCTCATAATATTGCTGGAACATTTGATGGAGTTTGGCAATGTGGCCGTCTTGCTAAACTAGCATCTTAATGTCTCCTCCTACCCTTTGTGAATGGATTTTCAGCTTCCTCTCTCTTCTCGTTTGATTGTTCCATCAATGTTGGAGTACCCCATGACCCTGCGCTTTTACTTACACTCTTTCAATTATACGTTAATGATCTCTTATTAACTTGAAATCCCATCCCTAGGTCTACTGATAACAGTATATTTCATTCCCCTTCTTCACTTGAAAAAAGCTGCTCGTCAGCATCCGTATACGGTTCAACTTCAAACTCATCAAACTAATGTCTCTTCCATCATTCATATACTTCTATGGAATGAAGTCTTTTCCATACCGTTTTCTCTAATGAATGGAACCCTCTAGGTTTTCAAGAAAGTTATTAACAGATTTCTTTCTGTTATTTAATCACTCGACAATACACGGTTTTATTACGAGTCTCGAGAACTCTTGTGTGAAGTTTATATTAAAAATATAAATATAACTATTATTACTACAATATAGTCATATTATTATATAACTATATCTTGCATTTTTTTACTTGCTAGATCGGTGCCATTGAAAAAGGAAAGCTGGCTGAAGGTGTGAATATTAAAATCTCGAAGGAAGATATCGTCTCTATTAAGAAAGTTAGACTGAAAAAAAATGGCATTTATAGAAACGACCTCAAAGAGTTCGGAATGTTGGTGATATGAGAACGAACAAAAGCAGCAAATGATGATATAATTGGGTAGAAAGATTTTTAATTAAATAATATCAGATTATCTTTTTTTATGTGGCACCTACCCACGAAAGGTTTTGTTAAGTACAATCGTACCGGGGATGGGCTAAGAATTTTATATTTTTATTTTATACATTTAATATATTTTCTACATTTTTTCCAACTTTATTTTTTACATTTTCCTGTCGACTCTCTTGTATGGCTGCCACGGTCATCCATACAAGAGAGTGGACAGGATTAACACGTGCTAAAACTTAACTAATAAGCCGACAGCAGTAAGTATTTACAGACGAAAGAAGAATAAACGATAAGAATAATTAAGGTATTATATAAATACAGTATTATACACTTTAAAACCATCTGCATTGAGGTGTTGAAGTGGATGGGGACGCGGATAATCTTCTTTCATGGCGAATTAGTAGCAAAGTTTGCAGCTATGATTGCAGTTGATCAACCGATGAATGTCATAATAATTACTGTGTAGTTTATTTCTGATGCATATGGTTTTAGTTTGGGAAAAATAAAAGGAAATAATAACCAACCTTGTCCATCCGTGTTTTTAATATGGTCGGAATTAATGGAAGTCGCTGACATATTTGAAAGCATCGTAAGTCGTTTTCAATTTCCGTACTAACAATTTCTGTGCTGCTTTGTGAGAATGCAATGATGTGCTTGGATTCCTCTAGTTTATGTTGAATGAAAAAAAGTGTCTTTATCTTTATTGATTATTATTATTATCTGACATCTCCAGGGAGTCCATAGACTCATCGAGGGAGGGCTCCTGCTCTACAACTCTCTCCACCACTCATTTCACCAACTACAACTAACCACAACTACACCAACGCCATCTACCGCCGACCACCACCACCACCACCACCAGTTTTTCCACAGACAATCACAAACATCCATGCCCATGGCGGGATTCGAACGCACAGCCTTTTTTTGCTGGAGAGCGGATCCGCTAACCACTCGGCCAGCTGGGCCGGCAAAAAAAGGCTGAGAAAAATTTCTTCTAGTCGACGACTGGATTTGAAACCAAGAAGTCTTCTTTCGTGCGGTCAAGCGCCGTGGTTTGCAATGCCACATCCATTGAGCTACATAGGTTCAAAATATAAACCTGCAGTTCCTGAAGTAAGAAATAATGCAAAAAATCACCCGCCGGCGAAGTCCAAGTTGATGCGGTATGCTATAAACGAGATATAAGACAAATTGTTATAAGACAAAAACAGGTATGATATTCTTCATCAAAAAAGTGCAAAGTGTGGTTTGAATTTGAAATCCCAACAGTTAAACCACTGGTGTAATGCACTTGTAGTGGAGGAATGCGAATAAAAGTAATTGACAAACAATAACATTCTCTGACCACTCGATACTGCTCCAAACTCCTAATTCCTGATTTATGAAAAAATAGACACATTCGCGTCTATTTTTCAATATATATATATATATAAGTGGGTTTTCAACGCTAATTAAAGAATATTTGGGAAAAGTATCAAAATCTCACATCAATAATAAATCATTACCAACAAGATTTCATCACCGATGTGTATATGAAGGTGTTTGATAATAATATGACACTCATAAAATATTGACAAGGATCTCTCTCTCTCTCTCTCTCTCTCTCTCTCTCTCTCTCTCTCTCTCTCTCTCTCTCTCTCTCTCTCTTTATGTATTTCCCCTGTGTGTCTTGACTCACTGATTTCACGGACTTCATCAAATCGTGCCCATAAACGTGCTCTGACTATCGCAAGCGGGGAAATGGCGTCATTATGCCTGTGGGATGGAATGGGTGTGGTTGTCGTGTGTGTGTGTGTGCATAATCATATATTGAACGAGCCCATAGAGGCGCGAGTTAGACGAACAAGGTCTTGCGCTATCACTCGTAACCACCAGTAGAGGAAGAATACTGTTTCCTGTTGTCACACCTTCGTGTCTAAAAACAGGCAAGTTATCTTGCAATCAATAAATGTCACTATTTCGCTCAGAGATGAAATTTTCGTGTAGGACTTTGACCATTAGATAAAAAACAATCAATTTAGTGCCGTACACGATAGGTCCTTTTAGTGACTGTTATTCTTATCACGTGAAACTAGAATACTAATAAGCCAATATAAGCAAAAACGAATCACTCTTAATGTTTAGGCTGCAAAATTTTCCTGCCAATATCACAAACATTCGATTAGCAGCGAGAATAATTAAGAGCTGTTCGTGGACCACCTCTATTAACTTACTTTAAGAAGGTCATTTTTACAACATACCCCTGATAATGGATTTTAAAAGTTTGGTTCAGTTCCCCAAGCAACACAAGTTTAGGAAACAAGCGACATGCTAGTCAAGATGTTCAGCTGAACATTGCGTGCCCAGTTTAACGAAGGTTAACCAATGAATGTAATGCAGGTTGATATTTTAAGATATTTAAGGACATGTAGAGCTCCTAAGTCTATAATTGATGTCTGCAAATTATATATTAAGTGGTTAAAACTTTTCCAGTGTCATTATCAAAGATTGACACTATTTGAATGTTGCATGAGCGGGAGTACGAGAAACATTTAACCGTTTTACTATGTTTTCAAAGCACGTGTTTTAATGGTATTGTAACGCATTGCAGTAATTGGGAAATGATATGTTGCTGTGATATTTTGAACATTAGAAGGGTACAAAATTCGTTGTTTACGAATTTCAGAGAAAGAATAATAGGATATGATCCTAAAATGAATTCCTTAATATAACTCTTAATCTTTTATCTAATTTTAAATTTGATATGAAGAACTTTTTTGGGTAGATAATGCATAAAAAAGTTTAGAAATGATTTCATTGACCAAGTGGATTGAATTTCTGTTTATAGACCAGGCTTGCTTTCGAATCCTACTGCAGGCTTGGATGTTTATGAATATTTTTAAGTGGTAGATGAATTTCGTTGGCCAGAGTCAGACCACCACTATCCTGGCTATGGAAAGCTTGACGTGTTTGCGAAAAGGTTTCATGTTCGGATCTCTAGATCCAGGTTTACCGATGATCTAACTCTTATCCACCAAGGTACCAATGAATATAGTTTGGATATTTGGAATTAGGGCCGAAGCAACTAAGGTTGCGAAGCGAAGCAAGTGTAATGTTCTTCACTCTGCCTCGTCTGTTTTGCGAAATGAATGACCTTGAGTCTCAGGGAATATAAAAATACACGTGCCATCCATATCAGATCAGTAACTGAACATAACTTGACAAGCCCTTAAAAGGATTCTTCTTGTCCTATACGAGATTTGCATCGAGTTTCCAATCTTACTGTAGGCTTACAAACTTTTGTAGGCAGGATTCAGACAAAAGAAAAAAATAAAATAAATAAACATGTTTATACAATTAACGAAAGTTTAGACAGATAAACTTCATTTGCCATTACGAGCATTGAAACCGAGGATGTAGTGCTCACTTTATTTCACTCGAGTCTTGCGAAGACGTCAGTGGTTTAAGACATTTGCTGTGAAAGATAATAACGAGAGAAAAGTTAGAAACCAAACCCAATGTAGAATTTGAGTCTTCCCTCTTCCTATTATTGTGTGCCGACAATTTATTATTACCTATACAAAAGAAAATACAATACAGATTTCCTATGAATCCAAATAAAATATTTCACCCGGAAACTCGGGTTTTTCGTCCCCCAGAACAGGCAAACCGCCCCCCGTGAACACACGCATCTACAGACATAGGACATACCGGGAGGCATAGGGATAACCACCTTATCCTCGAGGCGGTAGCGGTTGTGAATTCCACAGCTAAAGAACCTCAATGTTCGTGGAAAGCTTAAGACAAGACAAGACAAGACAAGACAAAATATAACCACAAGAAAGAACTTACGATAATACAAGAATAAGAAGATAAGTTACCTTCATAACTCTGCTACTAGTATGTTCTTTCTCGTGGTTGTATCAGCTGCTTTAATATAATTTTGTTCTAGGTGTTTATCAAAACTTTCCAGACCCCCCCCCCCCTCGTATGTTTTTAAGCGTCCATGTCTCAAATGAGAATTAACGATTGATGTGACTATTTGAACCGACTAGTCTCGTAGCATTTTGCAAACATTCATGCAACAGTAGAATAAAAAGCTACACCTGCTTGGTTGCGGAGTGGAGGGACCATTTATTCGGACCTGATTATCTACTACAACTAAAACTAATATTTTTAGTTGTAGTAAAGGAGGTTTTAGATTTTCTTCTGAGTTAGGAGTTGAGATTGGATAGCAAAGAGCTACTCGACATAATCTGCAATTTTAAATTAACTGCGCTAATTTGATCTAATGGGTTTAGATCAGAGCTCTACTCAGGGCCGACTCCGCCGACGGTGCAACACGTGCATTTGCACCGGGCGACAAGTTTTTTGGGGCGGCAAAATTGGTCTAAACTATACGAAAAAATAAATCATAAAAAAAAGTAATTTATTTCTTCTATTTGAAACCAGACTTTAGGATGTCGTTAGTTACGTGTTTGTGATTTAGCAGTTCTTCATTCTACATGACGTGATGAGCATTACTTACATGAAAATTAATAGTAATGCATTATAAAAACAATATTTTTTTAGGTTGTGTTGATAGTATTTGTGATATTAATGAATTTTGGAGCAATAAAATTATTGATTTTTTCAAATAAACTAACTTTTAATAATTGACACTTTATTATTATTTAATTAAAATTTATAGCAGGTGCATTTACTCTACGTTTGACAAGTATACTCGTTTTCTCTTGATTTTAATTACCCATGCAGATGCACATTTTCAGAACAAAATTTCACCGTTGAAGGGTTAATCGTCTCTCTCTCTCTCTCTCTCTCTCTTTTGTAAAAATATATAGTTTATGATCATTTTTCATTAACTTATGAATTTTCATTATCTATTGCTATTATTTAGAATTTATGATCAGACATGTTGAAGCTTAACATCATGACTTTTAAGACGTCATTAAAAGAGTTTTTTTAGGGAAAAGGGGACGCAAAATATGGTATTGCACGGAGTGACAAAATTCCTAGGGTCGGCCCTGACTCTACTAGCACACACTTTAATTTGGCTGGAAAACTGAACACAATAATTTCGTGTGCCTTAGAAAAGTCTCAAGGATAACTATAAGATTAAAGTCATTATAATCAAAATTAATTATTCTAATATTTTAATAATGAATAAAACGAATAAATAAATTATAGATAGAAAAATTGTCGCCATTTTTCTCCCCGATTCTCTTCGGGGAATAAAATGGGGCTAGGATTATTGTAAGTAATACGAATGTGATTTTCTTTTTCTTAAGTAACTAACTACCGGTGTGTGTGTGTGTGTGTGTGTGTGTGTGTGTGTGTGTGTGTGTGTGTGTGTGTGTGTGTGTGTGTGTGTGTGTGTGTGTGTATTCTTTTGATATTATTGGATATTTTCCAGTTATTACCTAATTTATCACCATGATAAGAATTTATTATGTAATTGGATTAAACTATCGATTCTCTCTCTCTCTCTCTCTCTCTCACACACACACCTACTTTATGTTTAATGCTATCCTCTGATTTGCTACATGCCCTTATTAGTGGAGAACCAGCAGATTATACTTTGCTAATAATTCCCAAGGCTTCTCATAAATATCCTACTGAGTCATGTTAAACATCCGATACAGACTCGTAGACTGCGGCATTACATCTTCCTAACATGATTGTTTCACAATATTGATTTCAGCTTGAAAATGTTCCCTAAACAAAGAAATTACTACACGCTATTAAAAATGTAAAACTTTGATTGATTATAGTGTCCTCGTAGATATCATAGTCGCTGAACGACTTCCATTCTTGGGTACAAAAGCCAGTAGAGAAACGAATATCAAAAAAAGGATGACTTTCACGTTACATTATTAATGCAAAGTCACATTGACGAGGCGACCATCACCAAAGATTGTAGAAATGCGTGTCTGTGGTTTTAATATTTGAAGAAGGAGGAGGTAGGAACACTTCAGGGTACTTTGAAAATCGTTCCATTTTGGTGCGTCACAGAAGTACAGGTGTTTTCACTTGAGTTTGCTCGATGACCCAGGAACTTGGCTTACTTTGGCAATCGATACGTGATATCGAGTAGACGCTCGTGATTATCAAGAGTTTTGTAAGTGAACATACTTAACTTTTTAATGCCTTGGCTACCATATCAGTTAAATGCTGAATTTGCAGGCTTGATTTGGCCTGCCGGTGGTTCTTTATACTAGAAACAGCTTCGGGAAAAATGTTAAAACATAGTTTTAGAATGTAAGAAGGGTAGGTGATAAGAAAAGAAACTATAATAAATAGCCTCACCGACATATTGGACTGTGGGCCTTTATTTAACAAATTATATTGAGAAAGCAGCACAAAAACATTCGCATGGTTAGACATAACCAGTTGTTCGCGAAAAATAGAATATTGTGTATTCAAAATATCGAACTTTAAGACAATTAGCCAAATATGTTGGTTAATAAAAGGGAAAAAATATCAACCCAATCCACCACTGTATCATTTTTGTTTTTAAAGTTTAAAAAATAAAATTTCTTCGGTATGATCTCCATAGATCGCAAGGACAACTTACTCGAATGTCTGAGAACGTAACATGACGGTTAATTAAAGAAATCAATGTTCATGCTTGAAACTGATAGACATACGTGGTTCAGCACATCATCACTGGAGAAGTGACACTGTTCACTAAATAAAACAATATTGGCATCCCAGAGAGGCAGAGTTATGCTTAAAAACATTCAAACTCGCTTTATTTGCCGGTCTAGCTGGACGAATGGTTGGTGTATCCGCTATCCAACTAACAGGTCGTGGGTTTGAATCCTACTGCAGGCATAGATGGCTGTGATCGTCTTTAGATGAGAGATGAATTTTGTCGGCTGGTGTGAGACCATCTCGCCGCTTATTGGAGACCTGAAGTGTCTTGAAAAAAGTTCCATGTTGGTCTCTAGTATAGCAGGGTTTCCCGACTATGTAAAAAATAAAGATAAAATGCAAAAATTGTATATATAACATTAATCAAAAGGCTTAGCTCGCTCACAGTTCGAATGCAATATAAGTTGAGAAAAACTTTCGTGGATGAAAGTCATAAAAACAAACAAACTGGGAATACGGCTGAAGCACTAAGACTATGAGGCTAGTGTATTATATGTATTAAATGTGTATGCTCTCTGACACGGTTGTCTTGTTTTGTGGGATGAAAGAAACAGTTTACAGGAGGAGAAAAAACTCTTTCACCTTCGTATGCGACCGGAAACTAGCCTTTTAGTTGAAAAGTCTTTACGAAGATTTCTCGCATCCTAGAAACGATTATAACTCAGGTCTTTCCAACGAAAGTCATTGTCCATAATGACTAAAGAACGAAGGTACTAAAAAAAGATATTTTTCACATTTCTTAAAATTTAAATAACTTTCTGCAGCCACAAAATCATCGGATGCGGATTCATCCAGTGTTTCATGTTGCAGAGATTAAAACTTTTTTTTTTTTTTTTTAAACTTTCCTTTGCTGTTAAAAAAAACGTGCTTTTCTGTTAAAGCAACGGTGTGCCGCCGTTACTTTAACGGCGATATCCACCCCAGCAAGTTTAAAAATAATGCCTTCTAGAACATAGCAAAAAAAAAAAAAAAAAGAAAAGAAAAGTGGTCGTTGACTTTAAGAACTTGTATCTCGGATTTTTATTATTTATTATGGTAGGACATCGTCACAATCGCAGGAGGAATAAAGGAGGCGAACTTGGTAGAGAGGAAAAAGATTCAGGAATTTATCGAGCTCACCTGTGGCGAACTCACCCTAGAAGAGTGAGTCGGACGAATTAGTGACAAAGTCGGAGGAGAAGCAAAGTGATCCCAAAGATAAAGTATTTCATACTGTTGAATCGGAATTGAAAAATAAATCATTAAATCAAATGTTCACATTATCTAGAGCACTTTCGGATAAAGAATTTCAATTATTAGAATACTTCTCTGGTTAATTACATTTTTACGTTGTATCGTTTATCAGTTCGCAAACATATTTTTCAACCACTTCAGGCCTCCAATAGGCGAGACCGTGGTCCACTGACCATGCGCGGAAACCCATCTCCCACCTAAAGAGGGTCACAAATATAGAAATGCTTTGTAACATTATGAGCTGTTTGGAAATATTATTTTTTTATAAAAACAAAAGTTTGTGACTGAAGTTATATTCGCCAAATTTTATTCGGCAAGTCTTCACTTACTGATGAGATCCCAATTGGAATCAAAAGGTATTTTAGTGTTATTTTCCTAAATACACTATAACGGGAGAAAATATACGTATCCGCTTTTATTCATTAACATTAACTTGGATTAACGAAATGCATTTTTTATTTATAAAAATCGTCTAACGGGTGCAATTCTTTTATGATTAAATCACCTGACAATTTCATCCTCAATTTAAAAAAAAAAATGTATTTTACAATGAAATACAACGTCGAGGCATTACGAATAAAACTGCGACTTAACATTTCGTGATGTCTGCAAAAAAAAAACAAAAACAAAAAGTACTATTGGAAGTCGATTAAGCCTCTTGAATTTACTATTCTATGCTTACGTAGTGATTCACTCGCGTGAGCATAATACACAATAAGTATTATTATTCAATGTGTGCGTCCTATTTTTACTGTCCTGGTTTCTTGACTTATCTTACTTTCTTTCTGTAATCCATCTGTAATTACCTTTATATGGATCATTCTGCGGTAACTCATGATGAATGTCTTTCAGAAAATACATCATCGTTATCAGAGACCTCTTTTTCCATCTAATAAGTTGACAGCAATATACCATCGCACAAAGATTCATAGTGTGTTTGACCTGTCTTGTAATTACACGAAGGCTCATTTTTTAAATCATCTTTCATTTGTGTGTCAAGAGCAGACTCTAGACCGTTTATCGCTCGAGGTAAATGTCCTCCTCCCCATATAAAGTAAAAATCGACTATTTTAGAATATTTGACTTGTTAGTAAAACAGCTAGAAATAAAACGTCATTGTTTAGATATTCTGGGGAACGAGGAAAACGCAGTTAGCTCGATATGGGAATAATTCTTTAAGAAATGTATTTATTCAACAAAATAGTTATACAAAATTTGCAGAACAGGCTATTTACATATTAATCAACTCTTTATAAGAGATTCGCCGACAAAGCACACAATACAGCGTCTCTTGAATATCATGCCTTGATTTCTATTGAGATTGTCTCCTGTACGGAGTACCACTGCTGCTTCTTTCAAGTTTCTACATTTGAAATCTTCTTCAATGTACGACAATCAATAGAATAGTTCGAAATTGAGAAATGATGGGCTAATCCTGAGGTGTCCGTTCTGTTATTGTTGACATCTCCGATGTCGACAATAACAGAACCAGGCCTTTGGCCTACAAAGCCCAGAAATCAAAAAAAAAAAAAAAAGACCTCCGTACAGAAGACAATCTCAATAGAAATCAAGGCATGATATTAAAAGACGTTTGGAAAAGCTTAATAAATTCATTATGTTTAGCAGAACTGAATTACTCGAAAAACTATAAAACACGACCTACTAACGATGATTAATTCTCCACGCTTTATGTTCTTATTGCCGCGCGTCCTTTTCAATTTTTTTAAACTTATTTTAAGGTCGTTACTGCATTCTTCTGTTGTAGCATTTAATGTTAGTGTAACCACTCTCGTCCCGAAGAAGCTAGACAGACCCAAGCTGGCGAAATTGGTTGACGATTGTATACGTATATTTATTAAGAATCATGGTCCAATAAAATCCAAAGAAAATGTCTCATATTTAGAGATAAATATATTGACCTTGCAGCGTTTACTTACTATGGCAGTAACTTCACACAATACAAACTTCAAACCCGAATCTCTCTCTCTCTCTTTCTCTCTCTCACATATTTTTTATGTTCCAAAGTTTTTGGAACATAAAAAAATAGATTATTAAATATTTTGAATCTTAATATAGTTTACCATGCCAAATAGCGCTTATTGTAATTTTAAATAACATGTAAATGTTCTTATTCAAAACCACACACGTAGAAACCTCTTTGATTTTTGATAACACATCGCTTATCTAAAATTATTTTAAAATGTAATTTGAATTCAAAATTATAAATTAAAATTATAACGATAATTCACATTTGATTAAAATAATTTAGGAAATATCCTAAAGGTTAAAATTTTAAGGTACTCATATTTAAATATTACAAGTAAAATAATGCAATATAACAAATGGCTGGGGTGGGGGTGGGGGGATCAATCGCTTCAAGAAGACATGGATTTAAAATTTGGCCAGTCGAAGTGAAACCTTGCATAAACACATTTCAGAATCCTTTTAAAACGAAAACAGTTTTGAAAAGACTGACTAAGATAGACTTAGTCTATATCTTAGTCTGTCTTTTCAAAATTTGCGACTCTTTCTTGTCTTTTTCTTCTTCCTCTTTTATACCTTCCATATCTCTTTTAGTATAGTTCTGAAGTACTTTCCCCCTTCCTTGTGTGTGTGTGTGTGCGTATGTGTGCGTTTAGTTTATTTGAATGCATGTTATTTGTGTGTGTGTGCGTGTGTGTGTGTGTGTGTGTGTGTGTAAACACACACACATCAAAGACACATTCAGACAAATTGTACTCGTTTATCTCATGCATTGCACATGTGCTGGAGTTACGGACACTTCTGTTTAAATAAAACTCTGCTCAGATGTGCACTAAAATGATTTTCGTGCAGCTGTCATCACACGTTGACATTAAGCTGCACGACAAATGACAAAACAGGTGATAAATTGCATATTGTGAATATTGATAGCAATATTGAAAATACGCATTGTTGCTATTTCCTAACAGTACGCGCGCACGCACACACACACACACACACACACACACACACACACACACACACACACACACACACACACACACACACACACACACAACACGTGACAAAGTATGTCTGTGCAGCCCGTTAAGGACAGCACAGAGAACATGCAAACAGCCCGCCTACGCTAGTCTTAGCAGTCACTGCACAGGGCCATTCTACGCATTAGCTCCCGTGTTAACACTATCACGTGTCAAATATTGTCGATGCCATGTATCGAAGAATGGACTGCAATGAAACAAGATAAGAATTCAACAGGACGTTACCATGGTAACAACCTACCTTAAGATACTCATTCAGGGCGTTAGGATCCCGATTCTGCAGACTAAAGATAGTCGTCGCACCGGACATGTCTACCAGACTGTCCTTCCAAATTGCGCGTTTCGTAAACAGGGAAGCCGTCACATCGGAAGGGTCAAAGGCAGGGGCCACACTATCCACACGTCTCATCCACGAGGTCCCGTTATAACTCGAAGTTTTCAAGACGTCCGTGGTAACGATTTTAGGATCTTCGGCAATCAGCTGCACTGCACTGCACACCAACGGACAGTGTGCTGACGGACGCTCTGAACCGCCGTGAGGTACGCTGCTTGTCGAGTTGCTATGGAGATGGTTCGGAAACAAACCATCCATTCGCGATCTTGATGCAGTCAGCTTTATCGACCTTGCTGGCTGCTTCCGTCGGGAGCAACGGCCCTTTCGTGAGTGAAGTTTCAGGGAGTATGAATGACGTTATGGGCCGTTTAAAAAGCCGTAGAGTCGATGTCATGTGTAGTAGCCCGTGTTATTTACCTCCACGGCGGCCAAAATCCCATCAAGCATGCGCACATTAACCCTGAGTGTGGCACGTTCATGACGCGATGGGTGAGGCAGGCATTCGTTCCAAGAGGAGAATTGGTCGAAATTTAAATTTTAAACAATTTAAATTTAAATTTTCCAATCACGGGAGGTTAACTGCCACTTAAATGATGGAATTACCAGAATACTTAATTCTTCTTAATTCTTGTACTTAATTCTTCCGTCTTCGACATAGAGCATTTTTAACTTCCAAGTCGATCTTTCATTTGAGAATCTTAGGAAAACTTTCAGGAAAACGTGCATCAAAGGAATGAACAGAATTAGCAGTTTGGCAGGAATTTTAACTTTCGCATACTTTATTTCTAAAACCGACAGTGAATCAAAAGAGTGTGTATAAAATTTCGACCCTTTATGTTCCCACGAATGGTCCGATTGAAACCAAAACTGAAACAACTCTACAGATTTTAAGAGAATTTCCAAAACACAATTTTTTATGCATTTCGATTTAGCTACTATTGTGAATTGTTTTGCTAGCACTTCTCGTTTTGGCACACACAAAAAAAATTTTTATTTTTTTTTTTTCATTTTTTTCATCCTGGATCAGTCCCTGCTGGTCTCCCAAAATGTTCAGTTTTTCTCATCCGTTGTATTCATCAATCTTACCAATTTCATCTTACCATCTCTTCCTTGGTCCTCTTCTTTGTCCACTATCATCCATACGTCTCCATTCTGTCAATAATTTATACCAACTTGCGTTGTTATATCAGTCCATTTCCTTGTTGAATTCATCAATGTAATTGGTGATGTACTGTGTGTCCGTTGTCGATCTTATCAAATAGGAGACTATCCTGTCTTTGAGTGTCACGCTGAACATATTCCTTTCCATCCTTCTCTGGGTAAACTTTAATGTGAGAACTATATCTTAGCTAAATTCCATGTTTCATTGACATATGTAAGTCCACGCAACGTGCACTGGTCGACAGCTTTGCTCTTCAAACAAATGAGAATATCACCTTTGACGATATCTTTCATCATCCCCCAAAACAATTCCACCTTGCTGTACATCGTTCTTTTTATTTCTTCTATATGTTCATCGTTGATTTTTGCAATCTGTCAAAGCATAAACATACGAATCTATCCTATCCACTTCTCTGTCTTCCAATATAATTCTTTTTTGGTGTTACATTGTCATTCATCATTATTTGCGCTTTGTTTAAATTCGTCTTCAACCCGATTTCACTTGAGCTAATTTGCTTAATTTAATTTCTAGGTTTTCTGCATTTATAAACTCAAGGAGCTGTACAACCTCGTCTATAGAAAGCTTTCTTTTACAAACATCCAGATTCAGGGTGGGATTTGAACTCGATGCCTAATACTAAATTTCAATTCAATCCAGTTAAAGTCCTGAAATAAATTCTATACGCGCAAAAGGGTATCCGATAGGTATTTTGCATTTTTCGAAACGCTTCTAAAAATGGTATCTCGTCTTTCTGTAATAATCGAAAACAGCGACAAATTGCGATAGTGGTCATTAAATGGAACATAACGAGACAGTCAAGAGATAAGAACAGGAGATAAACTAGATGAGCGATGTTATAAAGATAATTTAAATATGTTGAGTTAACCGCTTTGAATAAAATATGATACGCCGTCCTCTCCCGTACTGACGGTCTCATCTCGCATATAAAACAAGGCAAATACTGAAAAAAAAAACAAAAAAAAAAACAGTAGGTTGGCTGCAACTTAGAGGTAACTACTTCACTGATAAAATTTCCAATGAATGGCATTTTAAATAAATATTCTTATTAATAGAAGTTAACTTTGGCCATTCATTTGTTCGATTGCGTAGCTTTTGTAGTTCTGAAACGTACTTAAGAATCCATTCGACTTCTTTATTTCTCTGTGCGTATGAGAAGGCATTCTAAAATGCCCATTTCTTACTTTTCTGTAACCATGGGAACTAATGAGCGTCGGGCAATGACCTGTTGCTGCAAATTACCGGTTTAATGTTTCCCGGACAACCAGCTTTCACCACAATCAGAAAGTTTTAAAGCAAATAACTGACGCAGTTGAAAGTCATTTACCCGCCCTGGTAGCGGTTCTTGGAGAATTCCAGGAAAAAAATTAATAAAATAAATACTAAAAATTTATCTCCAAGTGTCAGCAATTCTTCATTTATAAAAAGGCTATATTTAATTAATGAGTATTGAAGTATAAGTATATTCTGTTGGAATTTCTAATTTATTGAAATATTAATAACTTAAGTTAAAAGGCAACTTAGAACAAATCGGATTCTGTTATGAAATTTTTAATAAATAAATATTCGATACGAACGATTTTCAAGCGTAATTTGCGCAAATCATCTAACAACTAATGTGGTGTGTGTGTGTGTGTGTGTGTGTGTGTGTGTGTGTGTGTGTGTGTGTGTGTGTGTGTGTGTGTGTGTGTGTGTGTGTGTGTGTGTGTGCACGCACGCAGCTAGACTGAAACCAGAAAGGCGTAAAGTATGGCTTAACTTAAATACAGCTGTGATAATTCACGATCAGAAGAAGTCGCACGAGGATGAAATTTGATAATCCAAGTAGAGATGAGGGGGGAGGGGGGAGGCAACACAGGCTTTAAGATAAAGAAATGAATGACTGATTTGGTTGATTCATTTAAATGTATATTTGAGCGGAACTTCTTGGAGATTTTGACGACACGTTCAGATGCATCATTCTCATAAGACAGTGCATCCAGCAAGGGTTTCGAACAACCCTACAATTTCATGAGAATGTCTTAGAGGCTTCTAAAACCTTTTTCGTATTGTTGCCTGAAAAACAGTAAGCAATTTTCCTCAGTTGAGAAGGTTACAAAACGAGTTTCAGGGATGAAATAATCTACTTTGCCTGCAGAAAAGATGGACTAACTCGGGAACTGGCTCCAAAAAAGTTTCTTTAGTGGAACTGAACCTCTAACAGTTTTCTCTTGGTGGCGTGAGGCTATATACGAACCATAATCCGAAGGTCAGGGCACAAATAACCCCATACCCAAGTATTTCACCGGTTAATCTCCAGTTCGGAACAATAATTTAAAGCGTAATTCGAACCAGATAATTGGTAATGAATAAAATGTACCTAGATCACTCCTGGAGCTCTGGAGTTCAGTCGGTGTACACGAAGCCCTTCGATCAGGAAGACCTGGATTTGAATTCCCCTCCAAGACGCGAGGAGCCTGGCATCTTTCGACTAAAAGTGAGTTAGCCGGTCTCCCACGCAGGTAGGGTCTTTTTTTTTTATTTCACCTTGAAACTCAGGTTTTTCCTCCCCCAAACAGGCAAACCGGCTCCGTAAACACACGCATATACAGACATAGGACATACCGGGAGACATAGGGTCAACCACCTTATCCTCAAGGCGGTCGCGGTCAAGGCTCTGAAACCTTGCTTGTACTCTCGAGTCTGCACTTGTTCTATAAGAGTGCCTTCAACTCACTCGATAAAATGGTTTTAATTAATTGTGTCATTCATTTTCGGAATTTGAGTTTTAATGTGCTTCCCGTTTATTTCATCGGGTTAAATCCATGCAGCTCTTCTTTAAACTTAGACAACGAATTGCAATCGTTGCAAGCCGATGGTTTGGAACTTCTAAAAGGGCATTTCATCGATCAAGTTAAATGGCTTAAAAACAGGTCTTCTACATAGATCTAAATTTTACGATGCCAGTTATTAGTATTTTGTTCATTGTCTAAGGAGGGAGAGAGAGAGAGAGAGAGAGAGAGAGAGAGAGAGAGAGAGAGAGACTTCTAAGAGAAGATGACTCCGTATAGATAATACTCAAAGTGGGTCATACAAATGAATTAGGCAGATAATCTCCCTGAAGACCTTCAAACCTAGCTTATGAACAAAGACAGCTAATGGATGGGGAGAACGTCACCGATTGACATTTCATTTAGTGTTTTTGTAATGAAGTAAAAATAACCGAAATGTCCATTAGCGTTCTGGAGATTCGTAACTTGATACGACACAAAATGCATGGCAAAATGGGAAAGAATAATAATAAAATAAAATAAATATAAAATATTCTAAACATGTTGGCTTCCGAGTCTGCTAACGTGTCAGATATTCAGAGGAATATTATTCTGAATGCGATGTGTAATTATTTTATTTTATTTTTTTAAACCAAGTAAGCAAGTAAGAAGAAATCAGAAAAGAAGTAAAATTTTCGTGGTTAATAAGTGAATTACACACACACACACACACACACAGAAAGCCGATACAACTGATTACCGAGAGTCATGGAGCAACCACTGGTCTCGGAGAGTGCACTATTGACTGAAAACAGGTACACTGGCCTATTAATGTATGTTTACATAAGCCGTCGATGGCATCGAGTTCATTCTTTCTATTTATACTTTTATAACCCACCCCAAGTGTGCTGCTCTTATTTAGACTTCTGTTTTGTCCTTTCTCGACACTACATGACGTTACTTGAGGAATTTCTTGGGATCAATCAGAGATAACAGCTGAGAAAATTGAAAACCATCACCGCAAAGATAAGACAGATATTAATGTCTAGAGGAGGTTACTGGATGTCTGCTGCCATCAATAAACACACGAAGACTTTGTTTAAACTCAGATTCCACAAAAAGATATCTAGTGTAGGTGAAGCGAATATAAAGGTCCCTCTAGTGGCTAGGTTATAAAGTATTAAGGTCACCTATTCTGTACGATACAATATCTGTTGTCAAAGAAGTACTCTAAAAAGAATAATTTATAAAATGACAGGGGGAAACAAAAAGAGAAAAAAAAAAGAATGTTTGGAACTGTTATACCCCTTTTAGATACATTATTAGTTAATGCTTAGTTAATAATATTGCATTTCATCGTTTTTGGCCCAAAAAATACAGTCGAATTGCATAATTAAGGTACAGGTTTGCACGAAATGTCTTTTGTAGTGTCTCTTACAAATATGACTAAACCCACAGTTAAATAAATGCGCAGTTTTCAGCGTTACACTTCGCAACCGATTATTCGCGTAGTTAGGAAATGCTGTTCGCTAGCAAAATGCATTGCCTTTTTTATTTTATTTATTTATTTTTAATGGGTAACAAAACAAACACGATATTTGATTTTTAGTGGTATTCATCTTCCTGAATTTATTTTAAAGTGTGTATGCAAATATTTAAGTGAACGCGCAATATCCCTAAAAACAGCGTGTCGGTTCCATTCCATAGTACCAGCAGAAGATAAATATCTCCGGTTTCCTTGATGCTGGAAAGTGTTGACGAAAGTGTCCATCGAAGATCGTCTATTTCTATGCTTGTTTTTTTACGTTTAAGTTGCTTAACAATATTTACTTAAAGTTAATAATATATTGCATTATGCTAATATTCGCGGATATAGAATTGCGATCTATTTGAAATCTTTACGGGACCCAACATTTGGGTCGCGACCTGTCCAAATTTGAAAACTAATACTTGTAACCACAAAAGATTAAATCAATATACAGAAAGAACAGATAGGTTCTTATATATTTTGAGAAACGTATACCTAATTTTTTTTAAAATAAATAAACTGCTGAAAAGTGAGGTAACTGTTCGCTTTTGCTATTCCAAAAATTCATTTCGAAAATAAGATAGCACTTATTAATATTCCCATGATCCACAAAAGCAAAACTGCATACAAATAGTTTGTAAATTAAATCCTTTAGAGAAACAGCAACAAATCCCTGTCTTTATACAGTGAGCATCCGTCAGTAACTTATACAGGTTGTGATGAAAACTGTAGTTGTAAAAGCCGTTAACGATACGCTTTGATGCTTTTTCATTTTACTAAAAGGCCTAGCTGTTTATTAATGACGCCTGCTTTTACGGATGGAGGGAGAAGGGGGCGAGGTAGGAAACAAAGTACAAGTACGGTTTCCTAAAAATCTGCGTCAGTGTTACGTTCTGATGTGTGGAATCGTGAATTATTCACATTCAAATTAAAAAGCGATGGAGTTTTAGACGCTTTTGGATGGATGCTAAGGCGATACACCATTTTAATAATTGGAATGCGGTTTTATATCGAGGGCATCGTGTCTAGCCTATAGAAGCTGAAATGCGTAGCGTATACAACTAACAAATGAAATTCAGGATGTTACAGACGATCTAAAACCACAACACGTGATTGTAACAAACTGGTCATATACATCAGCGGGATAATGAAGGTGTTAATGCACTCGGAGGACAAAAGAAACAACAACAGAAAAATAATCTAAATAATAATAAAAAAAATAATGCGAATCTCTTCAGTCAGCATTCGTCCGACTTATAATATCATCCGGATAGTGACTTAATATCCACTAATATTGGAGTCGTTTCGTAAATCACGGTAGAAATCTTGATGACGATGAAGAAATCGGACCAATGTTGGACTGAAAAGCCTTCAACAAAGAACGAAGAGAGAGAGAGAGAGAGAGAGAGAGAGAGAGAGAGAGAGAGAGAGATGCGTGTATATGATCCTAATAATGATTGTTGATAAGTTTATAAGTTGAATATGATGACATCGGACAAAGGTTGGACTGAAAATTCCCACGTGCTCAGCATCAATGACACAAAAACGGAATGATGGGCGTATATAATCACATTAAAATTTTTAATAATTTTATAAGCTTAACGCTTTTTCTTATCTCAGCTACAACGAACTAAATAATTTTGATAGCATTATTAATTGTGCTGTAAAAAATTTCGCTGAAGCTTTTTCGTATTCGATTGTTTAAATATATAAAGAATACAAAATAATAATAATAATAAAGTTAATAGCATAATAATAAAATAACATAACTTATTATTATTATCATAACTTGTTATATTATCATTTCAAAATTCCCAAAAGTGATTTTTTTTTTTTTTGTTTCAACCACACGACTATATGCACATGGCTTTAATAGAGGGCATAATAACGAAACGTTATTCCAAAGCAGCATGACTTTGGAATAGCGCCACCTATCAAGAATGGAAATTTAGAAATTGTCGAAATTTCACGTGATTTGAAATCACATGAAATTTCGATTGGTTGGTCTTGTGTTTGCTATAAAAAAAAATTCTTTATGGGAATGTTCTTTTATCAGAAAAAATGATAAATTTGTCACCAAAAATTCAGTTATCAAATGGCGAAGTTACTTTTGCATCTTTAATTCTGTACAACACATGACATGCATGCCATATGCTATTTCAGAAAAGACAGCCAATTAATAGCAATATTCGGTACATTTTGTTGAATATCTCATTTTACAATTATTATTATTATTATTATTATTATTATTATTATTATTATTATAAATTATAATAAACATTGCAATGGCAGAACACAAAATACTGACAGTAAAACATTTATGTCACTATCCAGCTTTGCAAAAACATTATTTCGATGCCAACTACAGGACAGTCAGAAATACATACCGTATAACAAGACCTCAGACTACTAATTATATCACATATAAATACAATAATCACTACGGAAAGGCCATGCGAAACTTCTACATCCCAGACATGATAAACAAATTACCTTTTGAACACAGAAACCTTACAAACTACAATAGCCTGAAAAGAGCTGTAAGGATATAATATGAACCAGAAACATGCACCCAAAATACCATACAAACTTAACGAAGCACAATATATTCGTTCAGCCTTCCAGTTCAGCGACGCATCAATACATTCCAAGTTTGTGTGTGTGTGTGTGTGTGTGTGTGTGTGTGTGTGTGTGTGTGTGTGTGTGTGTGTGTGTGTGTGTGTGTGTGTGTGTGTGTGTGTGTGTGTGTGTGTGTGTGTGTGTGTGTGCGTGTGCGTGCGTGCACGCGAATTTCTCAGATTTCGTAGCTTCCCAACACAGAAAAAAAAAAACAATACATAATAACCAACTGGTGTCATCCTCAGATAAGCTTACATATAAGCTTCGAGGATGAAAGCAAAAAAATTAGTTCTCATCCGAGATGTATCATATGTAACCAAATGCATGCAATGTACGTAACACATGAAAACCAATGTATGTATTATATGTAAACCAATGTACGTAATGTAAATATCACATGTAAACAAATGTAAGTAATGTATCATATGTAAACAAATGTATGCAATGTATATAATAACTGTAACAAGTGTATGCAATGTATATAATAACTGTAACAAGTGTATGCAATGTAAAAAAATCTTTTAAAAGTAAATCATGAGTTTACACCGTATGTTTGTGAAAATAAGGACACATAATATTCAGATTGCATATCTGTAAATACTGTTGTATAATCACACCTTTTCAAACTTGAAAAAAAATAGTAAACCACAACACGTAATATTATACAACTTATGTAACTCTGAACAATATAATTGTAAATTATTATTATGATTGTTATATATAAAAAAAAAACTGTTATCATTATTACAATTTAAATCTCATTATATGTAGCACAAAGTGCTGCACCTTGTAAAATAATATACTGAATAGACGATCATTGTACATATGTAAATATTTGAAAAAACAATTAAAAAATATTATAAAACCTCCATGGAGTCAAAGACTCATCGTGGGAGGTTCACTGTTATACAGTTTATCCTACTGTGCCTTAAATATATTCACTGTCTCTGCACACACCACACTCTCGGGCAAAGCATTCCAATCACTCACCACTCTCCATGCAAAAAACCTGCTCCTCACTCCCTTGTTCACACCCTTCTTATACAGCTTCCAGGAATGACCTCTTGTTCTCCTGCTATCCTCATCCATTCTGTGCAAAACCTCCCCGACGTTAATCTGGTAATAATCACTTAACAGCTTATATGTCTCAATCACATCCCCCCTCCTCCTTCTATCCACCAATTTCTGCAAACTGCATTTTGTGAATCTGCTTCATACTTTACATTCCAGAGACCAGAAACCATCTTAGTCAATCGCCTCTGAACTTTTTCCAACGCAATTTCATCTTTTTGAAAACCAGGTGACCAGATCTGTGCACAGTAATTCATATGTGGCCTGATCAAAGCCTTATACAAAGGAACCATAACATCCTTACTTCTACAAGTCAATGTCCTCCGCATCATTTCCATTATCCGCTGTGTTGTCTTCACTATTTTAGTAACATGTCCCCGAAATTTTAGGTCCTTGTCTACAATCACTCCCAGATCTCTCATTTCCTCTACCTCTTCCAAGATATTTGCACCGATTGTGTACTTTACATCCCATCTCTTCTTCCCAAATTTCAAAACCTTACACTTTGAAACATTTACTTGACATCCCCATCTATCTACCCATTCAGCCAGTGTATTCAAGTCCTCTTGCAAAGCTACAGCATTCACACTACTTCTGATAGCTCTCCCCAAATTTGCATCATCTGTAAACAACTGTACATCACCATTCAGACCTCCCCAGATATCATTTACATACAAATTAAACAGCAATGGACCCAAAACAGACCCTTCAGGTACACCACTAGTAACTTTCCTCTTCTGGGATATCATTCCTCCATAGACAACTCGCTGATACCTATCAGAGAGCCAATCTCCAATCCAGCGAACCAATCTACTGTTCAGCCCCCATCCGTTCCAATTTACTTACCAGCTTGTCATGTGGCAATTTATCAAACGCCTATGCAAAATCTAAATATACCACAGTATATGCAACACCCTTATCCAACGCATTTGTCACTTTATTATAAAATGTAAGCAGGTTGCTAAAGCATGCTCTTCCTTTAGTAAATCCATGCTGGCCAAAGAGTATATTTCTGTAGTCAACCCAATTCTGAATCTCATTCCTAACTAACTTCTCTAATACCTTGACCACAACTCCAGACACACAAACTAGTCTATAATTCAAAGCCTTACTCTTATCACTTCCCTTATGAATTGGAACAATTTTACCCTCTTTCCACTCTTTTGGAACTTGACCCAATGAGAGACTCATGTTGAAAAGATATACAAAAGCTATTGTTAACTCTCTGGCACATTCCCTCAAGACACGTGGTGAAATAGCATCAAGTCCCACAGCCTTATTTACATCAAGTCTATTCAATTCCTCATATACCTCCTGTTCACTTACTAACAGTTCCTCCTCCTCCTCCTCCTCCTTTCCCACTGCTTTCTAGTTCTGCATGATGCCACATTCACAAGAATGAAATACCTTTAGAAATTGCTCACTAAATATCTCAACTATATGCTCCGCAGCGGTGATCATTCCTCCGTTTTCACCAATCAATCCCATCCTACCATAATCATTCTTTCTTCTACTGGCGACATATCGAAAAAACTCCTTAGGATTTTTTTGGCCGCTTTAGCTAACTGCTGCTCATACTGCATTTTTGCTATCCTTATCAAGCTAGTCACCTTCCTCGCCTGCTCTTTGTACTTCACATGCAACTGGTTGTTATAAATACTCATTTTGTGTTTCTTCCATAATACCTTCTTCTTCTTCCAGATTTCATACCTTATCTCTTGATTCATCCATTTTACACCCACTCTATTTATCCTCTTAACCCTTGGAATACACTCTGATATTGCCTTTACCAAATAGTTCTTGATTATGGCCCAAGCAGCATTGATATCCTTTCCATCCAGTTCCTCTTTCCAATTTATTATCGCAAGCTGTTTCCGGAGCTTTTCGTAATTGCTAGTCTTATAATATTCCACATATATCCCTTTCTAACAGACGTCTTCGAATGACTGGTCACCCTGCACGTGATCACCTCGTGGTCACTCTCACCAACTGGTGGAAGATTTGACACCTCATTTATAATAACATCATCTGATGAGATGATGAAATTCAAATACTCTTGATCCTCGTGTACCCTCCGTTACGTGCTGCCTAAGGTAATTCAATCTTTCAAAAACTCCAAGTTATTACAGGATTCGCAAAAAGCAAATAACGAATGACATTATTCAGCATTTATCTACCAAATGTTTGTTTTTATATATACTGTATATAACTTTCTTTTTTATGAGCAGTACTCATAAATACGCTCTCCCACTCGCCCTTGGCGAGTAGAGTTTGCCAGCTGGCGAGTGGCTTCAGACTGAACAAAACAGGATTTTTTTTTATTTAATAAAAAAAAAAAATAACTTTCGATACGAAATGCTTTATTTTAACTTTAAGAAACAACAGAAAAATATGCGTACTATGAAGGAGAATTCTAGTAACAAAAATTAATGTAACGAATTATATTTTCCAAAAAGTGAATATTGGTTTTATTGTTCTTCCTATTCTTATTATTTATTGACTGTTCTTGGAATGCTTCTTCTCACGCAAAGAAAATGTTCTCCAAACAGCACTGCTAATCATTTTATGGAACTCCTGTTGACTTCCTGGGACACGTATCATTAAAAATGAGGACGGGCGGGCGTCTATAGGGCGAGTACATTTTTTTTTTCGCGACGAGTAGAATTTTGCATCATAGTCGAACCCTGTTGAGAATTCCATCCACGAAAGACTGTCAATCCACAGTACATTATTAATGTGGACGGACGAAGGGTTATATAATCCGAGAACTATGCTCTAGAGACTAAACATGGAACTTTTTTCAAGCCACTTCAGGCCTCCAATAAGCAGAGAGGTGGTCTCGAAGTTAGGATGAGTTTTCATCTTCTACATAAAGATATTGACAAACATCCATACCCACGGTAGAATATAGTTGAGGGAAGTATGGGCTTCAACTTATATCGTATAACTATTCTCGCTAATGTACAAAGAGTAAAGAATCATAATCTCCACGTTATAGCGTATTATCCTCAAAGGCATTCGGAAGGAAAGATAATAAATCTTTGCATGCTGTAAAGAACGCATGTCCATGAATTTTTAGATGCGAGGATTCCTATTATTATTTTTTTAAATTATTTATTTATTTATTTTAACAAGAAGTTCGAATTATTGAATTAGCTACTCTCATACGGAGGTCTTCCAGGATATTCAATTTTTTTCCTCTTTTAGAACAGATAAACTTGCTAAAAAGTTACGTTTACAGGAATAAATCAAACTGGAATTTATAAAAAAGTTAGTTTTTATTATTCGCAATGTGCCATACTGCTTAATAGGTATAGGTAATGGGGGTAACATCGGATGAGATCTACCTGCCTTGGATTTTAAAGTAACTTATATTTTTATAATATATTTCCGAGTGTTATTTTAAAATTATTAGTTTCTTAATTTCATTTTTAATTTCATTCTTTTAATATTATTTATAAAATTTTCCAACAATTTTTTTAAAAAAGAAATATGATGAAATCAGATGTCATCCATCGTGTCTTGTACACTTCTGACCTTTCGATGTATGATCATGCATTAAAAAAAAAAACACTCTAGAATTTTAAAGAAAGCGCTAAATCACCATCCAGAGTACAATGGTCTTGAACAAAGAAAACAGCTGTCAATTGTCCGTTCATTCATCACATCCGTATCATGTTTCGTTGTTCCTTACTTCGCTCTTCCATTTGTAGTTTGTTTACTGAGACAATCGAAATGTTATTTCATTGGATGTTGAGTGCGGTTGGCACTTGAATGCAGCATCTTCCAACTTCCAGTCATCGGATCACTTGCAGTTTATATCGTATGACTTTATATAGATAGTCAACGAAAGTGGACTCATCAAATTCCACTTTCTGTTCGTCCACTTTATAATGTATTTTTAACTCTTAATTCCGATAGGTTTCACTTTTTTCCTAGAAAAATTTCTTCGCATGCTCGCATGTGCATTCCCCTTCGTAAAACACTGGAGTTTGCTCATTCTCTCCCCTCCCCTTTGACACATAAAAGCATTTTGTGGGAGGACGATATAAATACTCATTGATTGTTTCATCAGTGTTTCTTTTCTATTCCATTTTATGAGTTTACATTATAAAAGATTTTTCCACTGTTTTCGTCAAAAATCCAATAAAAAAAATATTGCAAACAAACAGGATTGGAAGTACTACATAAACGCGAAATAGACGTTATATTTTGTGTATATATATTAAAACCCTACTGTCCACCCCCGGCTAATTTGGGTCTTATGTTATATGCTCTTATGTTATAATTTGTATTGCATTATTTCCTTATAAATAAATAATGAAACTGATTAATTTTTATAACAAATAGATCAACGCATTTTATCATTCATGTCTGTTAATTGTTAACATATTTCTACTGCTCATACAGTGATTTTCGTTTGAAAATGAAAACTACTCCTTGGTCTTTGCATATATAGTGTCACTGTAAATAAATAAATAAACATATTAGGCAACATTCTTGACCTGTACACGTAAAATATCCGTATATCAAGCTTCCCATCATTATGCAAAATTCTTCGAAACAAACAAACCTACTAACATGAAAAAATAAATAAAAATCATCGATCACCGAATTTTCCAATCAATACTGAGATCAAGTATAGCAGTCTATACGCAAAACACTGCACACACTCATGAGAAAATTAAAATGAGAAAATGAGAAAAATTAGAAATTTCATCCAATAATTTTTTCAATGGTGCTTTGAAGGTCTAATGTGTGTGCACCAGTCAATAACCCAATTCCCTCATGGCTAAACACAAAATCCTGAGCATAGACGTACACATTTTAGTTAATACTAAATTTAGTTAATACTAAGCAAGCAGTACTTTAATAATGCATATCCTATTACCGTATTACACGATTCAAAATATTTACATTGGTTATACCAAAAACCCATACGAATGCAGATAAACTATAAAAAGGGCAACAAAGAGGTGTGTATTAATTTTCTCATATTCTTCATAAACGCTTCTAGCTTCGAAGACAATGAGATTCAATCGTCAAATTAATATTACTATTTTTTTAACTCCTTGCAATGGTCTATTATCATAAAATAACAAAAACTCTGTACAATATTTAATACGCATAGCGAAATGCATGAAAAGTTCTCTATTGAATTCTGCAAAAAATTTAAGTGTTTAAAATTCTTTCTTGATATTATTATATCGCTAATATCTTATATTGTATACAGGAGAGGACAATAGGGTTAATGAATGATCCCTCTCTAACAGATCCAATTCAGTCTCTTCTCTCTCCCACAGAAGTTTAGTTTCCTCCTTATACCTGTTCTACACATACTTTCAGCTGAGCACTTGGTTAGCTGCTGCTAACCACACCTATTTATAGTCCATCTTGAAACTCACCGAACCAACTTCACTACCTCCTCTTTCATTCCCTCTACTTCCATTCTTTGGAACAGTCTCCCCCACTTATGTCTTTCCCAAAGACTGCAATATGCTAATGTTAAAAATAAATAAATAAAAAACAACACTCAAATTGATTTCAGACGACCGCGGATCACACATACTAAATACGACAATATATGAGATCATGTTTCCATGACAATATACAACAATTGAAATTGTTGGTAGTTTTATTTACTGTTTTATGATTTTTTTTTTTAAATTAATTAACCTTTGCTAGCTTTTGAAATTGGCCATTAGTTAAGCTATTTCCTTTAGTTGTGCAAACTAGAAGAACAGTGACAATGTACACGTACAGAATAAATAATGATAAATCGTATTACTAAAAGACATCTCTTATGACAACACAAGCAAGATATACGTTGCATAACGAACTAAACCAAAATCGAAAAATTCTTGAGGGGGGAAAAAAAAAGAAATATTGTAGTCAAATGTGTGAACTGTAGATCAGCGAGAGAAACTATTTTGAAGGAAAATATCTAAGGTTTCTTAATCGAAATGTTCAACTGGATGCCGAATGAGTTCAATACGAATGACTCATTTTTGAAAACTGGATCAAAAATATACCCGAGCCGAAAGGAAAAGGCAGCGTGGAAGTGATGTGAAGAGGGTAAAATATTCAGTATTGGGGGTTACGAGTACAACTCTGAGATCCCCAGTTTAAAGGTACTGACTACGATAGGGTATTTTATTTTTCTGAACGCTTTGTTCTTTGTTCTTCGTTTGTTCTTTTTTTTGGGGGGGGGGGCTTTAATTATTTTTTTTTTATTACTAAAATGTGCGTGTGAATTTCACTTATCATTTTATGAAATGTTAACCAAATATAATCACCTCACTGAGCATCATCTAATTATTCGTAGTATCACATTACGATAAATAGCCTGTGATTATGATGGATAGTGCCGTGGTGTGTAAGTATTGTAGATGGCATGCTGTTGAGCGGAGGGGAGGGGAGCGTCTTCTCATGCTGAGATTTTGAATCCTTGAAGGCGTCAATAATACTTTTTTTTTTTTGATTTCTGAAATATTTACACAATTACAATAATCATATTTAGTGAAATTCCAACTTGTAATTTTTACAAAATTCAGCACTGAGTGCTGCATATGTGATTCATTTTCATACATTGCATTTCAGTTAAAATTTTGATAATGATACTTTTTTGCATATATATCTAAAACACATGTTATTTTAATATTAACAATGAAGATTGCATGGAATTTTTGACTAATGGATAATATTAACAACACGATAATAGAGGTACAGAATGGAATTAGAAAAGGACGATCACGTATAGACCCGACCTTTTGTCTAAAATTAATAATAGAGAAAAGAAGAGAATATAATTTAGAAACACATATTGCATTTATTGACTTTGAAAAAGCATTTGACAAAGTTAAAAGAAACATATTATTTAACATATTAAAAGAAAGACAAACACCAAATAATATCCTAAAAGCTATCACAAGTATATATGAAAATAATCAAATGCAAATAAGATTAAATCACGAGCTATCATATACGAGAGAGATAAACCAAGGGTTCCGACAGGGATGTCCCCTCTCAGCAACTCTTTTTAATATCTAGTTAAATGAAATAATAATAAAATGGAATAAAAATTAACATCAAGGAATTAAACTTTCTTCTACAGTGAACTTAAACACTCTCCTTTTTGCCGACGACCAAATAATAATTACAAATTCTGAAGATAACTTACAGAAAGCTATTTTAGATCTGAATGAGATAGGCAAAGATTATAGTATGATAATATCAACAAAAAAATCAAAAACTATAGCCTTTAAAGGACAAGATCCAGCAAGAACTAAAATAGTAATAGATAACAAAATCTTAGAACAGGTGAATTCATTTAACTACCTAAGATGTACGATCACATATGAAAAAGATATAAACGTAAAAATTGCAAAATATTTAAAAATAACAGGCGTAATTAACTCTATATTTAAACCTAACCTAGTTCAAAAACAAACCAGACTAAAAGTATACAATACATTAGCCCTACCAGTCTTAATGTATGGAAGCGAAATCTGGACAATAAAACAAAAAGACAAGCAAAGATTAGCAACCGCAGAAATGAAGTTTATGAGAAAAACTGCAAAGTATACCCTATTTGATCACAAAAGAAACGAAGAAATTATGAAAGAATTAAACCAAGAACCAGTAATAGAAAAAAATTAAAAAATATAAACATAAATGGATGGAACACGTTCAAAGAATGAAAACAGAAAGATTACCAAAACAAGCCTTAAAGTACAAGCCATTAGGAAAAAGAAAACCAGGACGTCCTCTTAAACGATTCAACGATGACTTCTAAGGCCGGAACAGGCCATGCTAGGCCTAAATCCTTGATACGCATGATGATAATGATGATGATGATGATGATATGATAATGTCTCAGATAGATTACATACATACATATGATTATTACAGACATTTTTTGCATGTTTACACATTATTTATAAAATAACAATTTTTCTATTTTCATCGTACAGAGTATTTACATATTTACAATTAATTCATATTACACTTGATGATCTGTACATTATACTGTACGCAGTTTAAGGCACGTTATTTCTTTTCACTATTTTTTTTATTTGGATACAAATTCATATACTTTATATATATATATATTCATATATATATATATTTATATATATACATATATATATATATATATATATATTTATTCATATATATATATACACACAGTATATCTGTATCTTCGTTATTATTATACACCATACTGACTGTTTTGTTACATAATTTGCAGTCTTTGATTATGAGGATTACCTGTGGATGAGTGAGGCGTATTAATCTCACCTACTTCGAAGCTTGGGTTAGCTTTTATGAAGAGAGTGGGATTAGCCTTCGCTATTTATGTTGTTGTTACTGTTTATGTATGGCATGTAGGCATTGGATGCTGGTGATTTGTGATGTGCATATTAGTGTTAATGGTATATTAACTTTGTTGGTATATTTTCCAGAGTTCGTGTTTTAATGTTCTGCAGTTATCTATGTGTTTTAAATTTCTTGGTAGGTTGTTGAGTTGCGTGGGTATCTGATGTGATCTCACAAAAGAACCGTAGGAGTTGTTGAAGGGTGTGGGGATGTAGAGAGTTGTTGTAGATCGTGTTACACGATATGTGTCTCTGTTGTTTCGATAGGTGATGTTGAAGTAATTCCTTAGTAGTATTATGTAGTGTTTCAGATTTTTACATGCTCAGGATTCTGTGTATCGCCATGTGCTGGTCGGATATTGGCTGTTGTGTATAAGGTGTCCAAATCACAATTTTCCTATGTAATATTTCTAATTTTGTTAGGTGGCTGTTTGATGTATTTGCGTAGACTGTTATACCGTATCTGAGTAGGGATTCGCAGATACCGTGATATAGGAGTTTTTTTATGTTGGATGGAATAATGTCTTTTACTTGGAAGAGTTTCGCTGCGATGATGCGGAGTTTGGTATGTAGGTATGCTACATGTTTTGTCCATTTAAAGTGGCAATCTATGTAAAGATCAAGGTATTTTGTATGCGTTACAGGTTTGATTTGAATAATAATAATAATAATAATAATTTTAAATATATTGGATACGGTCTCAAAAAAAAAGTTTGTCCCGCATTCTCTTGCTATGCGTCATCTCTAAAGAAATTACCAAAAGCTTAAAAGATAGCATTGTGGTGCCATCTTTCGATTATAGACTTCATCAACTGGCATAAAATAAAACTGAATTTTCAAAATTTAAAGAGAAAAGATATACATATTTTAATAACGGCTTTTACAGTATGAAGAATTTTAGCAGACAAATAATATACAGGTGACTGATAATTTTGAATTTTAACAAGCAAGCAATCATCTTACAGGTCTTAAGAATGTGTGTTAAAAAGAAATGATATTAAAAAGTTATTATTATTATTTTTTTCTTGAAGGAATCGGATATGTGAGATACAATGCCTTGTATTCTTAATTTCTAAGGTTTTGACCAGTAATCTTTTCCAATACGACGAATGTCTTTTGCTGCATGCGTCGATTATAAAAGTACACTAATTTGCCGTTGTGGCTGTGAATATGTGTTCTGTTGGAAATGTTTAAACGCTTTCTATTTCAAACAAATCGCCATAATATTTATTTATTATTTATTGTATTTAGGCTCTATAGTAATGTAATGGCTTACAGTTTAAAGCTGTTTGGGAAGAGACGTATTAGTTTCGTTAAAATGCTTCTGAATGTCTTTAAAATTGTCTTTTTCATAAATTAATATATTTTTTAGAATATTCATTACTATCTTTATTGTTAGTGTTTCAATGTAAATCTTAATCAATGTTGTTTAGTATTATTTTAATTTAAAACGATAATTGGAAAGAACTAAATACATAAAATTAACTGAAATTATTTAAAAATAAAATAAAATTATTAACTGGCGTCACAATATTCGAAAACAAATCCCACTACCAATGTGATTTTGCGTATATCCCGATAACCTTTGATCCAACATTACAAATGCTCTTGTAATAGAAATATTCTAAACAAATATCGAGGGATGGGGAACGCAATTTTAGCAAATTCGCGATTTCTTTGTCACGAACCACATTAAACATGAGTCCGATACCCTTTTCTGTTGACATCGAAGTTTTAAAAGGGAGTCATGGACTGCAAAAGGGGCACGCGTACTCTTTTCCACACCACCCTTGAGGTAGAGTGATAGGCGCGCTTTTTTTAACGTGGTATCCCCAGTAGGCCTATTCCACGGACAGATAAAATAAATTTGGCATTTTGGTGAAAAACAGTAGCAAAGATAATTGTTCGTGCTAAGAATTTCATTTTTTAAAAAATATTTAATACTAGATTAAGGAATAACAAGCGCTGTTATCTCCGAAACTGTTACAAGTTACACAATTCTTTACTTCTCTTCAATAAATCCACAGTTTGATTTTTTTCTTTTCTGATCTGATTTTCCCCTTTTACTCGTTTCCGACCGTAGGTGACTTTGTAGGCATTGCCCACAAAGTGTTCCTGGTGAGATTTTTGCAGGGTTCACCACTGCTTTCCCCAATCCCCCAACTTTATCCGGGCACGGGACCGGCATACGGCTGGGACGTATTCATGACTGTAATCCGTGTGTTCACGGGACCGGTTTGCCTGTTCTATGAGACGAAAAACCCGAGTTTCCAGGTGAAATAAAACCCCTACCTCCTCATGAGACCGGCTAACTCACCTTTCGTTGAAAGAGACCAGATAAAGGTTCCACAGGCCCACTGATGGGAATCGAACCCAGGTCTTTCCGACCAAAGGGCTTCGTCTATACTGACTGGGCTAAGGAGGCATTTTTTCTTTTCTGAATAAGCCAGAAGAGTCGTCATACTCACTGAAGATGTGCATAAACAATGCACCATCTTGTAGGCCTTCAAAATGTTACAGACTTAAGAAAGAGTATATCAACATCTTCAACTTACCTCTTCCTGGTGGTAGGAAATGAATTTCCTATTTCTCTTACTAGCAGCATTGCAGGAACTAATGCTGTCAGTAACGGGAGTATGGCGATTATTTTTAGTAGATCCGTCGTTATTATCATTAACTGTCCCAACACATCGAACATGAGCAGATCTGTCAGTAAGAGTATCCATATGACGAAATTTGCATTTCCTTGATCCTCCCCTCCATGTGAACATTGCTTTTGGTGGAGGAGACCTGCCAGTGAGTACTGACCCCTTTTTGGCCTCTGCTTCAGCAACACGGGAGGTCTTGGATGGCTCTTCCAGGATTAATCGGACAGTTGACTTGTCTGCAAGGGTCAACAGTGTTACAGTAAATCTCTTTCTCTATGGCTCGGGGCAAGACTCATGGCTTACTGTGGTGCCGTCAGGCATATATATATATTCTTGTATATATTCTTGTATGTAGGTTAGCTTGTTTTGCAAGATGAAAAACCTGAGCTTCCAAGAATAAAACTCTTTGCTAATACGCTTTCACCAAAAGCCTCATAAAGGTACTGCCCATCTGAGATGGGATTCCAACCCAGATCATTTCAAACTAAAGGCATCTTTGATACCGACTGAGCTGCTTTTCGCTTTCCTTATGGTAAGCCCATCATGCAGTTTGGCTTTACTAATTTCTTGAATGTCCTTTTTCATCCAACACGAAGAGATGGAAGGAGTTCAGTTGAATTTCCATATGCATTTAGAATTCTTCTTCACTTTTTATTGCAGTTGAAATATGGCAGGTTGAATAAGAAGCGAGATTATTGGTTGTATTATTGTGTAGTGCATTTTGAAGGCGCTGTTTATTTGCAGCAAAGGAATTACAACGAACTCAAATTATTGAGTTCATTGCAATTCCACTTTTCGAAAAAACTATTGTACACTATCGCTTTTATTAATTTCCCACTGATTTTTATTGCCTTCGTTGCATCAAGTACTTTTTTTGTTATTGTCCATATTAAGTGACAATATGCGGTTGCATCAGGAGATGAACTATTTTCTTTCAGTTTCTTACCATTCCATTTTTAGTTTCAAGGACGCATCTTTTATGAACCTATTCCATCTGCGAACTAATGTTGCCCTTCTGCATGCATCCAAATAATGTTCATATTAGTGATTCAGTAACGTGATTGCACTTTTGAAGCGATTTAATCCAGAATCCGAAATATTTTCCAATATTTTAAAAGTAATATGATGTTCATTTACAGCCCCATTGTAAGTGTGCTAGCTGCTGGCTTGGAGTTCAACTTGAGTCAGTTAGTTCGCGTGACGTTATACCAGTGTGTAGAGAGAGAGAGAGAGAGATAATGTAAATAATACTCAACCAAATCATGAAAAGTATTCAAAGCAACGATAGTACTAACAATAATACTGACATATTGAAAATAGTAACTGAGATTTGTTAACACATTCACTTTTTCCTCTGCTGCCTTCAAGATGTGGAAGCGTCTTTATCTTTCTTTCCTCAAATTACTCATTAAATAGAATTTGAGACCATTTTTCACAGAATAAACCACGATTGCTTTTTGTTGGTATTACTAGCGACATTTCAGTGAGTTTAATTTTGCAAGTATTACTATTTGATATGCTTATTCAACTGTCTATAAGCTTTGACATGGAAATTGACATTCCTTACTGCTTTCAAGGTATGAATAAATTCTTTCATTGCAGATTTTATGGTTCTTAGTTGTGGTTTGCTTTTTCCTACTTCTACGGATATTCATACAAAAGTATTTTCAAAAGGACTTCCGAGTGTAGGGCATTTCCCATTCAGCAACTAAACTATATCCGAAGCATTTTGAACGTGCCTCATTATCCCCAGTATCATCGAGCTTGTTTGCAGTTTATAATAATCTGATTTCACAGTCAACTACTGAGAAATATAGCTTGCCACTGATTTGCAACTTTTTTTTTTGGTCTCTCTGGAAAAAGAAATTATCATTCATATCTTTATACAAAAAACACTTAAAACTTAAAAAAAAAACCTTGAAAGTTATGGGTTTGCTGATCTTAAACACGCAGGGAGTTTATTGCTTCTTCTTATTTGTCATCATATTTTCTTTGTTTGCTTCCTCTATCAATTTCAGGACGTCAATGTGCAAAGTGTTGTCCACTCACACGAAACAATTTCGATAGTTAAAAACTTTTGACTAGTTTAATAGTAAAACAACAAATATTTTGAATGAAATAATAAATAGAACACAGGGGCTTAAAGTATGATGTATGATGTATGACAAAATGAATATGGAAGAGAGAAAATGATAAAAATTAGGTTCTTCCCGTGCACTTTGACCTTATTCTTGCTGAAAAGCATGAAATTATTGCCATAAGGTTAAGATAAAACGAATAAAAATATTTGATATTTTTGAAGAATACTAAGTCGGATACGAAAGAATATCTCAAGAGCAATCATTACTATTGATAACTCGGTTGAGCTAATAACAGGAATTCATCTCAAACGCTTCTCAATTCCTCAAAGTCTGTCTGCTTGTTCAGCTACCTTATTCAGTCTCTCAACTATTGAAAAATAATAGAAATAGGTTGAGAGATTGAATAACCGATGAGATGTGATGTCAGATAGAGAGAGTGATATTTGTTTTTGAAAGAACAGGGTTCACTCTGAACAGCAATACAATTGAATATATAAAGAAAACAAAAAAATTGAATTATATGCAATCAGCAAATGGATGACAGAGAATTATAACAATGTAAGTGGTTTAGTAGACCAATGTTTATGGAGAGCATGATTATTTTCATGAGTGTGTTTCTCTGATGGGTGACTTCTGTTTCGGTAATTGAAATTACCGAAACGTTAAATATACTTTATTGATAATGACGAATAAAGTCATTTCAATATTTCCAGTTATTAGTAAAAGTAATTAAAGGTCATTGTCTTTCTTAATCCCTTAACTGTCGTATCCAGAATGTGACTACATAAAGTGACTATATTATAATTTCCCAGTTTTACATCGAGCTTACTTCACACTGATTGCATACTGAACACCACAGAACGTGAATTCTGGACATGAAAGTACAGCCACAATATTTTTTGAGGTTCATGTAACAAAAAAATACAAATCATTTACTAAATAACTGCTGATATTACATCAGTCCTATAGGATAGATAGTGTAAGTGTTTCTTACGATGCTGTTCACTGTAATATTCAAAAAGTAAATACTTGTTTGGACTTCACATTTATAACTTCTCGTAAAATGAAATCCAGATGTCGTTATGAATAGAGCGGATAACATTATTCTACTAGGAACTGAGGACTAAGGAACATCTCCAGCTGATTTAGTCTGATTTAGATTCTGATAAATATCAGCTTATTATTATTATTATTATTATTATTATTATTATTATTATTATTATTATTACTTATACTTCCATGGAGTCCATAGACTCATCTTGAGAGGTCCACTAACATTCCTAAACCAACTACTAACCTTCATTTGCATAATACCTGTGATATTTTACTTGCAACTCATTCACACTGTCCTCAATTTTGGAGCATCTCCCATACACTTACTACCATCTTGGTCATCACTCTACTCAGGATCCTTTTCACCTCTTCTACATTTCCAAGGAACCCAAGAGACGGGATTTGGGCTGAATAATCCAGATGGGGCCGTATCAAGTCCTTATAAAGAGATATGATGGCTTCCCGATCTTTGCTTGTTAGTGTGTTTTTCAAAAACCGGGTAATCCAATGAAATATTTAAGTCCCTTTTGCAATACGGCCTCTGAACCTTAACCCAGATTTCACTACCCTCACATATCTCTGGCCTCTGTAATCTGGAGTTCAGTTCCATTAGCGTAGTACACAGCTGGTAATCTATTTACCAGAAAATACATAACCTTACACTTTTTCGCATTACACTGATACCCATCCTTCTTTGCCCATACTATTAATCTGTATAAATCGTCCTGCAAGATCTCGGCATCATCTTGATTACCAGATATTGCTCTATCCAGTTTTACACCTTCAGCAAATAATTGAATATTTCTCCTCAGATCATTTCCTATATCATTAAGGTACAAGTTAAATAGCAGTGATCCGATTACAGATCCATCATGACAAATTACTAGTCACATGCCTCCTTCTAGACTCAGTTCCTCCATAAACTACTCGCTGATGCCCTTATATATCAGCCACATTTTATCCACCTTGCCAGCTTCATAACCAAACCCACTTACTTCAATTCATGTAACAGACTTCCGTGCATTATCCTGCCAAATGCTTTTGCAAAATCTTGCAATCATTCTGTAACCATTCCTCTCCCTAACTTAACAGTTATTTTATTATAAAAAGTGAGTTAACTCCTGAGCAAGACCTGCCATTTACGAAACCATGCCGTCCCGCAGACAGCATCCGATTCCTATACACAAATTAATGAAATTACTTTTAATCAACTTCTCCAGTATCTTTACCACAACTCTGAGATGGCTATTCTGTTTTCCTTTACGCAGCGCGACTATTTCCCCCTCTTTCCACTTCCTTGGGATTCTGCAAGATCTGAGATTCAAATTAAACAATATAGTCAAAGCCATTGTCAGTTCTCTAGCGCATTCTCGTAATGTGCGACCTGATATTCCATCTAATGCAGTTACATCAAGATTCTGTAATATCGTCTATTCCTTCGCTTTATTATTCTATTCCTACCTCTGTTTCGATATCAACCTTTGTCACGTCATCTGTCACTGCAATATCACCACGTGGATGATATAACTTTGGAAACTGATCGCTCAGTAATTCAACTATGTCATCTGCTTCGGTCACCCCTCCTAACCATCAGCATTGCTACATACTGAGTGAACTCTTTCGGATTACTCGTGGCTCGGTTAGCTGATTTCCTCTTGCACTGATTTTGCCTTCCACATCTTACTTGTCAGCCTTTTGTCCTCTGATTTATACTGCTCATGAGTTGGTTGTTCACCTTTCTCTTTAAATGTCTTCCACAAGCATTTATTAATAATGTTACTCATTTTTTATCACTACTTTATAGCTCAGTGAGAGTGCCTCTAGCTTTCATAGAGTGCAGACGTGTTTTCTAGTGCTCCCTATTGTTAGTGACCCGCGCGACCCTTGCCCCGACCCCCAAGCTGCAGGCCGCAGAGGAAGACTGAAGATCAACCGTAGCTTCTCAGGTTAATGCGAAGGTTAACAAAGAAGGAACTGTAAGTACCTCTTGGTTTCAACCATCTCGTGATATGAATAGCATAATGAATAGAAATAACGATTTTGAACCTAAAGCAGATAGTGAACAAGAAAATCGGTCTGAAGGTTTTAACTCGCAGGACCTATTAAAATCGCTAAACTTACCACTCGAAATAGACTGGTCTAAAACTGTTATTCTTAAAGGTGACAAAATGCGCTCCTTACACCGAGGAGGACATAATTAAAAGCCTTACGAAAAACAAAGTTAAAGGAAGTGATGTGTGGCATTTAGGTCATCTAAAATACAATTATGTTTTTCTATTGTCGTTCAAGCAACTGACCGTTAAAGAACGATTTGCCAGCATGGGGAACATCCAAGTGAGGAATGGCACCTGTGAAATTATTAATATAAATGCATGTAGGAAATTAGAAATTTTAATACACTGGATGCCATCCCACATACCAAATCACTTGGTTGCTCTTCACTTTGAAAGATTCGGAAAAATAGAATTTCTGTAAAACATATCAACAATTAAGAATGATGACTGGTCTCGTGTCCTAAGCAACAAAAAAAAAAAAAAAAAAAAAAAAAAAAAAAATTAGTCGTAGAACTCAACGAAGGTGCAAAAATTGACGACATCCCATATACTATACGAGTGAAAAAGGTTATGGGACATCCTGCTTCCGCTGTAAAAAAATCGGACATCTACGCAGACACTGCAACGAGCCGAAATGTGAAAAGTGCAACCACATAGGTCATGCAGCAGATCAATGCAAGGGTAGCACGTACGCTTCCATATTGAGGCAAAACGAAGAGTCCTCAGACATAGAAGGCGGAGAAGAGGATGTGCAAGACACAGATGGGCATAACAAAGATAAAGAAGAAAATAGGGAGAATAACAACGGAAGCAACAACTCATCAACAGAGCAAAACCAAGAAAGAGAGACAGATCTAAAGAAACTATCCAGCCTGTACTACATGGATCGGACCAAACCAGAAGTTAAACAAGAAAGAAATCTAATTAGAGAAAAAATTAAAGCGCAACAACTTCAGGAAATAGAAGGAGCATGGCTCCGATCCCGGTTAAGAACCATAGAAAATGATGAGGGCAAAATATCCACAGCTCGGATTTTCGAAAAACGGAATTATGAAAGAAAGAGAATAGAATGTTTACACTACGATGGGAAAATTATTCAAGAAGATGCGAACTACTGCATGCTATTCACGAATACTTCGCAACACTGACTGTTTTTGGAAAAACAAAGCGAGGAACGGGACAGAAACAAATTCCTCCCCCCCTCATACCTAAGATAACCCAGCAGGAGGCGGAAGAAATTGACGTCCCGATAACAGCAGCAGAATTCAGGCAAACAGTAAGGCATTTACCAGACAAGAAATCCCCAGGAGAAGAAGGTCTTACAAACGAATTTTACAAGCACTACTTCCAAAAATTCGAGCATTTATTTATGAGAATGACGCAAGAAATATACCAAACACAAATAAATCCAGACAGATTCAGCACAGGGTACATCACACTTATCCCGAAAACTTCAGACACAGAGAAATTAAAAGACATAAAGCAATGGAGAGGGATAACTCTTTTAAACGCCGATTACAAGATCATCTCAAAAATCCTATCCAATAGAATACAGAAGTACCTACAGAAATTAATATCTCCGCACAGACTTGTGCAATTAAGGGCAGAAACATAGCAGACACAATTACTCATTTAAGATCAGTATATGAGTACTACAATCTGACTGACAAACCCTGTGTCCTACTAGGCTTGGATATAGAAAAGGCGTTTGACACCATAAGCCACGTATATATATTCAAAGTTGTAGAGGAAATGGGATTTGGCCCAAAATTTAGGAACTGGCTGCAACCTTTCTACGAGAATGCAGAAAGTCAAGTAATCGTGAACAGGAAGCTATCCGCATCTTTTAAAATGAAATGCTCAGTGAGACAAGGAGACCCCCCCCCCTCTCTATGGCCCTCTTCGTCCTTGAACCAGTCATCAGAGCGATCAACTCCAACAAAGAAATCAAGGGAACAAACATTCACGGGGAGAGCCAAGCAAAAATATTGGCATATGCTGACGACATCACATTAACCCTAGAGACGGAAACATCCATTGAAGAGTCAATGAAATTACTAGACTCCTTTGCAAGAGCTTCTGCCCTGAAAGTAAACCTAAATAAATCTCATTGCATGGTAATAGGAAAATGGGAAAAGAACCCTGAGATTCCTCAAGGCATAAGAGCTCAGGAATACTTACCGGTTCTGGGAGTTAAAATAGGCGGCCCAGAAATATATGAAGAACAGTGGAAAGAACTCCACGCTGCTGTTGCGTGGAAAATAAATACCATGCGCCCAAGACAACTATCTGCAAGAGGAAAAGCGCGAATATGCAATATATATTTATCCTCTCGCATCTGATACAAAGTGAACAACATCCCGTACCATGGGCAATGGGCAGACAAGATCCACAGGCTGTGTGCCACCTACATCTGGGGCTCCCAGTACGAACCGATGAGAAGAACAACGCTCTTTCACGAATTAGAAGCCCGAGGTCTAGGTCTACTTAATATCCACTTAAAAACAGTTATCAACAGAGCGGCGAAGACTGCAGAAACAGCAAACACTAAGTCTAATAGCATTCCTACAGAAATGCCTTCCACATAGAATAATCAGCACAACGCCAGAGATTCACTGAAGAGTTCCTAGAATGTTTACAGAGATGGCGGAGGGATACGTATTTGTAACAGAGCGCATCAATACTGAAACATTAATAAGTCAAAAAACAAAAGCAACATACTACAAACTAAGCAGAACAACCATTCCCATACCACAACATAGAGAATTAAGAAGAGGACAAATCACACTCAGTCCGGTTTTAAACAATATCTTCAAGCTCCCAATACATCCAAGGTATAAAACCTTCTTCTTTAAAGTGCACCATGCCTGCCTACCAACCAAGATGTGGATAGTGGCTAAAGGTATACCCCTCGAAGGGCATGTAACATGTCAGTTTTGCCAGGAACCGGAAACACTATACCACCTAATGTTATATTGAAGGAAGCAGAAGTAACTTGGAAAGCCGTTAAAAGATGGCTTCCCGAAATCAAAGTAATCAATGAAGAAATGTTATTCTGGCTAAAAGGAAAACATATAAACAGGGTGCAAACAATTGTTCTAATCCTAACGATGAACGCAATTTGGGCTCACAGGTGCGACCAAGCGTATGGAAGAGAAGACAGTCCCGGAACAATATCGAAATTACATCACTACATCCAGGAGGAGATCACCAATTCAGTCCAGTCTAGAAGAATGACTACAGAAGAATGGACACACTTAACCTCCAACCTTACATCAGACGAACCCTCCAACCAACAACAGAACGACACCTTCATCACTCCTAGTGGAAATGGGGCAAATCGGAAGCAAATTCGGAAGGATACTAACTCTCCACCTCCATCAGACGAAACAGCGCCTGGAACAGATCTCCTACCGCAGGAAAAAAGAGTGCTCTCCTACTTCATTGCATGTGAATGTTATTTCGCTGTACAGATGTATATATAATTTATCTTGTAGAATATATAGATTGTTAAATATATAATAAGTGTGATATATAAATATAAAAAAAAAATAATAATAATAAAATAAATAAAATTACAAAAAAAAAATAGCTCAGTGGATGTGGCGTTTGCATATCACGGCGCTTGGCCGCACGAAGGAAGACTTGATTTCGAGTCTAGTCGGCGACTAGAGGACATTTTTTCAAGCCTTTTTTCGACCGGTTCCCGAGTTAGTCTATCTCTGGCACAGCCAAGATCTTTGTCCGAGTTAGTCGATCTCTGGCAAGGGTTTTTCTACTGGAAATTCGGGTTTTTCGTTCCGTAAACTCAAGAAAATCGACCGTAGAACCCACATTATTTCAGACAACGAGTGTTGGGGTTAGGGACCCCGAGATGGCGGCACTTGTCGAGCCGTCACTCTTCACTGCGTGCCGCTTAATTAGTGATAGCCTTGGGCCACTGACTGGGTACCAGTGGAGATTGAACTGCCCACTCAGTCTCCAAAAGTTAGATAGGGCTAAAAACGGCCTCGCCTCCTCCCTATATACAGGAATAAAAAGGCGTTAGCTGATTTTTTAAATATTTTTTTTATTTATCCTCCTGACTCCAAGTATGCACTCTGCTGTTCCTTCCTTCAAACATCCCTTGATCATTTTCCATGCGCTAATAAAGTTTTTTTTCCTGCAGTATGTCATCCTGTAGCACCTCTTCAAGCAACCGTTTGAGTTTTTCATAATTACTTGTAATTCCAAAAATAATCTTTCTTTTGCAAACAAATTGCCGCCTTCGTTACAGACAAATCCTCCGATGCATTCACAAGATCCTGCACTCTCAATCCCCTAGTATCTTCACTTATATGATGCCTTAAATAATAATTCCTCAGCAGTTGCATAAATTCTATTTTCTTTCTTCCATGTGATCATTCCTCCTTCCAATCTATGACCCCATGTTTGATGTCCTCCATCATAATTGTCCGCCTTCCACTCATGGAGTTTATTTGTCAATGCATTCAGTCAACGCTCTCTCTACCCTCTATCTTAAATCAGATGGCCTCAAGCGCACTGCGTTCCATTTTACATCCATAATACTCTGTCCTCCATTTTGTTTGCTCAATCCGTCCTGATATTACAATAACGTTCGCATTCTTTGCTAATAACTATTATTCTGTTAGCCAGGTCTCGCTAATATCAATAGCTTTTAGCCAAGAAGAGCATTTCAATTTCCAACCTCACCAACTAAATTTAGTTTTTTTTTTTGTCTATTCACACACTCATTTGCCTTATCGATGCCTGCATGCACTCTACCTAAGAGTCCCAGATTCCCTGTCTGTGCATTCCCAGTTCCATACAAATGAGAAAATTTACTACCCAACTTAAAGCTAATGTCTTTGAAATAAAAGTCTTATTTGTTCTCTAATTTCTTCTTTAACGACCGTTCCGATGTAGCATTCGATCTTGCTAATGGAATGTAGGTAGTTATCAGTAATGCACTTAAGCGATTATGATATTTGGAATTGTTGGGTTTGAACTTGGATTGTCCCAACTTGTTAATTAGTTAAGCATGTGTTTCTGAGAAAAATATCTAGTTTTTTTAAGGGTTTTAATCAACGGGCGGATGCAGCATTTCATCTTGCAAATACAATTCTGTAAAAAAAAAAAAAAAAAGTCATAAACCATGAAGTTTACTCAAATATGTAGGATTCACTTAATAGGGAGCTCTCACCTACAAAATGCATATACAACTGTGAAACAAGATTGAAGCTAGAATCAATATTATCTTTAAATTGACTGTAACTGGTGTTAGGCGCAAAGCTTCCACGCTTGAGGTGTCTTCCCTAGCCTTCGGCTCCTCAACAGCAGAGTGTTGTGCTCCGTTCTGGAGTAGAAGAATCATGGCAAGTTAATAGATACAAACTGAACCAAACCCTGCGTATTATCTCAGGTGCCCTGAAATCAACACATGCACCATTGCTTCCTGTTCTAGCAAATGCAACCCCAACATTTCTTCAAAGACAGAGTGCAACATTGAAAAATTATTAAAAAAAAACAACAACACTCAAATCTGTCATCTACTTCCGATGCTCTAATACATCAGTGATGTATTATTATTTAAGCTTTTGTCTTTGAAATAATTATCTTCTATTTTCGTTAATGGCTTCTTTAATACCGTTCTGATGAAGCATGCGTATTTTACAACTGCAATGCAGGAAGCTACCAGCAATGCATTTACGACATTCGGAGCGTTTGGACCTCAGCTTGGATTGTCCCAAATTGTAAAACGTTTATTTACCGTTGACATATATCATTCTCATCTTGCAAATGCAATGCAGGCGGCACCTATCAGTAATGCCCTGTAGAGTATTTATTATATTAAGGATCTTTGGATGCCAAACTAAATTTTCCCAACTTGCTAACAGGTGTCTTATTGTTAAAGCGACAATCTTTGGGTAATTGTCTTCTTTGTTCTCTAATTACTTCTTTAATAGGCATACTAGATATCTCGTTAATCCCCTCTTTCCTATCCTTCCTGTCATGGGACCTCACCGTTAACCTATCTACGTCTTCACACACAAGACGTAGATAGGATAACGTCAAGACAATCTCTTCTCCACTGAATAGCAATCTACCAAGCTTATCTTGCCCAGATGCAAACTATCCTCAGAAAACAGCTGTCTTTTAATCCCATAGATCAATATACACAAGATCTCTCTTCTTACATGTGCTTACTATCATGCTGTTCATAAGCAGAGCCAAAATACAGCTTTCTATCAACGATATACAGTCGCACCATCTAGCAACAAGAAAAACGAACTAGCCATATTCTTCTTGTTCGCAATGGACATAAAACGCGCCAACTTCTTTCTTCTTATTCTTCTCTTTCGTCTCAAGATAGGTTGATTCCTCTCATGGACGAAAGCCTTTCTCCCTTCTCGCTCGAAAGCAAGCTCTTTCATGCGCCCACAGCTTTGGAAGCCAAATGCTGTTCTACCGGCTTTATGCCCTACCACTTTCAGTCTTTCCTTGGGTTTTGTACCTCCATAGTGCCTCACAAATACCAAGCGAGGAAGTCTGTCCATTTCCATTCGCACAATATCACCAGACCGAAGGAGTCTATGCTTTTTAACATGCTAAGAATTGTTGAGTTTAGAGAAATTTAAACCTTCCAGCACTTGTGCATCAGAGTTATGTTCTGTCCAATGAGTTTGTTAATTTTCCTAAAGCATTTGATCTCAAAAGCCAACAGTTCTCTTTCATCTTCTTTCTTCTGCATAAGAGAGTTGCAATGTTAGTAGTATTATACTTTCGTATACTTTTATTTTTGGAGTTGGAAAAATTTTGTTACTTTTTCAAATTTTATTGAGTTTATTCATCGTTGACCATGCTATGGACAGTCTGCGTTTTATTGCTGCAGTGTATTTTAAATTTGAAGTCAAGTATGTCCCGAGGTAATTAAAACTATTCACTTATTTTGATTTCCTGATTAAGTGTTATACGAATATCTTCCGGGCGACTTCCAATTTTCATTATCTTTATTTTATTTGAATTTATAATCGTATTATAATAACTGCAAATTTCTTGCAATTTTTTAAGTTGGTATTGGAGATTTGATTTGTTATCAGTTATAATTACTAAGTCGTCTGCGAATACAATATGTGCGACTGGTGTACCAATCTCACATATTATATTCACGTGGTCAATGAATTTTGCTGCTTCTCTCGAGAACAATGCTTTTTTTTTAATACGTTCTTGGATATATAAATAAGTTTTTAGTTACGATATTTTTTATTTAACTCTTGCACTTGTATTCTGAGAGCAGTTTAAAATGAATTTCAGTGTTTTAAAGTTATGCATTTCTTTGTTAATATCTGAATACATTTTTTTCTATTGATGGAATCAAATGCTTAAAATCAACAAAATAACAATAGGGGAGGGGGGGGGCTTTCCTTTTGTTTCACGCGATTTCAATTTCAGCAGACTAAGAAGAGTAAAGAGTAAAGAGGTGGGTCAATTATTGACCTTTTTCTAAAGCTAACTTGTTCTTCTTCAATTAGCTGCCCATGAATGTTATTTAGAAAATTCCGTATTATTTTTTTATCAAGAGAGGCTAGGAATAGTAATTGAGAAATAAAATTGGCTAACACCTTTTATTCCTCTATAGGGAGTAAGCGAAGCCATTTTAGCTCAATCCAACTTTTGGAGATTGAAGGGAGGGTGTGTTCAATCTCCATTTTCTGGAATAAAAAACCCACTTACCCGTGCTGGAGATCGACTAACTTAGAAAATCCGATCGATAAAAGGCTGAGTAAAAGTTCCTCTAGTCGGCGACTAGAATAGAACTTGCGCCACTTTTCCTTCTGACGGTCTAGCTCCGTGGACGGCACACGATAGAGCTACACAGACGAGTAATTGGTCCATAATTATTGCATTTAAAACATCACTTTTTTATGTTTGGGATCGCCCCAGTGAAAAAACATAATTGAAAAGTTTTATTAGTTGTTCAATTAGATCAAATCCGCTGTTGCTCTGATGGTATTTCCTCAATTCCAGGTGCTTTTGATGATTTCATTCGATTATGTGAAAGGATTAGTTCTTCTAGGATTATAGGTGCTGTACCTTTCTCACTGGTCGGTATATAAGTGAGTGGAATTCCTTCTCTACTTATCTTTAAAGATAGTAGAGAAGGAATTGTACCAGATGTGTTCCATATCTCTAACATTTCCAGTTACCTTTCCTTCAGAATATTTCATCGTGATTGGTGAAAGATTGTAATCTTTGGTAAGAAATTTGGCCGTGACATAAAAAGGCTTCAGTAAATTTGTCTACTCCATCTTTCCAATCTATTTTTGCATTTCAATACAAACTGATTTTGTAAGCTTCTGTAGTATATTTATTCTATTTTGGTCATTATATAGTTTATTTAGATGTTCTTTAGCCTATAATTTCTTCTCGCATAATCTCGTCATTATCCAGTGATTATCGGGTTTTATTTTATTTTATTTTTTTCCAATAATAATATATCATCTCAGCTGGTTTTAATATTTTTCGGAAAATTCCATCAATTTTCAACATTAACTTCTTTGTTTTCTCTTTCATTCATACATTGACTTATGTCATTTTTATGCTTTTTAACAGTATCCAAGTGAAGATTTTTCAGATCCGGTTTGAAATGCTTGACTTTGTTTCATTTATGGTGAAAAATTGAATCGGATGTTGGCAGACAGAGATAATCTTTATCCGGTTCAGCATTACGAAGGGTTTTGACACTCAAAACAGAAGATTTCGCTTTTGTGAATTAGGAAATCATCAATACATTTTTTTAGTGTTTGAGTCCGGTGAAGACTCAGTGTGTTTGTGGGGAAATCTATGGTAAAAGATGGTATTTGTATTTAGGATATTTTTTCTCTATAGTGTGATACTCTCCTTTGGCACTAAAATTAATTATTAACAGATCTGTTTTGTATATTCTGTCATATTGCATTTTCTATTATATTATCTGTAGATTGGTCCTTCCACTTCTCCTTTCTTTTCAGCTTACTCCTTCCCCTCAATTCTATTAGAGTATTCGAGGGTAAACATCATTTTAATTTGTAAATATAAACTGAAATAAATTGTTTTCCATTTGCAGTTTACATTAGTGTCAATGTCATTGGTATACTTCAATTTATTCATTCTACACAATTATATAACAGCGTCACTTGGCTAGCGATATTCTTGGGCTCTTGAATTTGGTTTAAAATCGGACCTAGGAGCAACTGAATAAGCCAAAATGATTAAGTGATATGAAATTATATGCTTCACTACTATTAAATCAACACAGAAGCAATAACGAAACGATACTGAATCGATACTCATGAAATACTGAAGTAGTAGCTGATAGTCTCTCTCTCTGTGTGTGTGTGTGTGTGTGTGTGTGTGTGTGTGTGTGTGTGTGTGTGTGTGTGTGTGTGTGTGTGTGTGTGTGTGTGTGTGTGTGTGTGTGTGTGTGTGTGTGTGTGTGTGTGTGTGTGTGTGTGTGTGTGTGTGTGTGTGTGTGTGTGTGTGCGTGCGCGTGCGCGCGCGCGCGCGCTCTTCTATACATTTTGTATTTGCAGTCTCGGTAAAGACCAGAAACAGGATCAGAGTTAGAAAATGCAATTTTACCCTCTTATTTCGGAGGAGATGGAATATCCGGACCTGAAATCGTAATCAGTCCGACCACACAAGCGAGAGCCGTCGTTGGCAGACTGCCAAGAAGAGTCCATTCATGTTGAAGGGGAGATAGAAATAAGGCGATGTACGAATTGGTTACCAACACGCGAAATGACGTGCTTTATAGGTAAACTTTTCCAACTGTTATACAAGCAAAATAGTTACCACTTTAAAAACTACAATGATCATAAAAGAGAAGTTAATTTTCCGACGTGTAATAATAAAAAACAACTCATCCCACAAGACGGATTGATTACTATATTATCGGAATGGATTCTCCTTTTTGTGACAAGCGCATAAGTGGCGAAGGGTCTAGCATCTGTGGCCATACAGTAACCTCCTAATTTTTATTCCATTTTTAGATAATCCACAGTGGAAGTCTTTCAACTATTTTAAGCTTCTCTTTACCGTAAATAAATACGTACGTCTCATATATTCATCTCAGTCTATCCAATTCTATTATTATACGCATTATTGTATAAATAATTCCTTATTTCCCCCGTAATGTTAACAGAAGTAAGCACTGATACACTCTGCTCAAACTACTAATTCACATAAGTTTTTTTTAAAATTATTATTATTATTATTACAAAGGCCCAGGAATAGATGGTATCAGATCTAAACATATAAAGCAACATGAAACTAGTTTAAGTCCTATCCTACTAAAACTAATAAATAAAATATTTAAAACAGGACAGATACCAAGTATGCTAAATACCGCCATAATCACACCCATATACCAACAAGGAAAAAGAAATTTAACCAGCAATTACAGACCCATAGCAACATTACCAATTATCAATCAAATTATGGAGAGGATCATATTGAAGAAACTCAGAGCATACACTGAGATCTTTCATATTATCCCCAAAACACAATATGGTTTTCAGAAAAATAAGGGAACAACATCTCTCTTGGAAGACTTTACAGACGTAATTAATACCGCCTTAGACAAAAACAAAATTGCCATGGTAGTTTTTATAGATCTAACTAAAGCATTCGATACACTTACACATCAAATCTTGTTAGAAAAGCCGAGGAATGTTGGAACAGACCGGCCTCTTCACAGGTGGTTTACAAACTACCTCCAAAATAGAAAGCATATCACATGTATCTATGTATCAGTAACCTGTGGAGTGCCACAGGGAGCTGTACTCTCCCCAACTCTATTCAACATTTACACGCACGATATTAATCAGTTACCACTCAAAGGTAAGATATTCCAATACGCAGACGATACAGCAATAATATCCATCCATAATAACGCAAGCATAGCCCAAAGAAATATGCAACTTGATATAAATCTGATCATAGACTGGCTCACGAAAAACTCCATACACCTAAACTCAGAAAAGACAAAATTAATGATATTCAGAAATCCACTGACTCGACCAGTTGATAACAAATATATAACCATCCATCATCCACTTTCCAAAATAAAAAACACACAGAACAGCAAAACCACTACAATCACTCAGGTTGAAACAATACGATACCTTGGAATTTACTTCGATGCAGATATGAACTGGAATAGCCACATAAACCACCTACACAACAAACTCCGAACAATAAGTGGCAAACTCTACAGATTAAAAGACATAGTTCCCATACACCTAAAAACACTAATATACAAAGCACTATGCCAAAATATACTAAGATACGCTATAACAACGTATGCTTTCTGTGCACCCTACAAATTAAATCGATTAATGTTGCTACAATACAAAATGACAAAACTGATCTTTTGGGAACAAAGAGAAAATTACGACCTTAAAAACATTGCAATGTCAGAAGACAAAATACTGACAGCAAAATATTTATGTCACTATGCAGCCTTGCTATAACTTATAATTTCGATGCCAACTACAGGACAGTTAGAAATACATACCGAATAACAAGACCTCAGACTACTAATTATATCATACATAAATACAATAATCACTACGGAAAGGCCACGCGAAACTTCTACATCCCAGACATAATAAACAAATTACCTTTTGAATACAGAAACCTTACAAACTACAATAGCCTGAAAAGAGCCCTAAGGACATACTACGAACAAGAACCACGCACCCAAAATACCATACAAACTTAATGAAACACAATATATTCGCTCAGGCTTCTAGTTCAGCGACGCATCAATACATTCCAAGTTATTTGTGTATGTGTGTGTGTGTGTGTGTGTGTGTGTGTGTGTGTGTGTGTGTGTGTGTGTGTGTGTGTGTGTGTGTGTGTGTGTGTGCGTGCGTGTGCGTGCGTGCGTGCGTGTGTGTGTGTGTGTGTGTGTGTGTGTGTGTGTGTGCATGCGTGCGTGCGTGCGTGCGTGCGGAATTTCTGAATCATAGATTCCGTAGCTTCCCAACACAGCAAAAAAAAAAAAAAAAAACCAATACAATACAATACAATAATAACCAACTGGTGTCATGCTCAGATAAGCTTACATATAAGCTTCAAGGATGAAAGCAAAGAAATTAGTTCTCATCCAAGATGTATCGTATGTAACCAAATGCATGTAATGTATGTATCACATGTAAACCAATGTATGTAATGTAAATAGCACATGTAAACAAATGTAAGTAATGTATCATATGTAAACAAATGTATGTAATGTATATAATAACTGTAACAAATGTATGCAATGTAAAAAAAAAAAATTCTTTTAAAAGTAAATCATGAGTTTACACCGTATGTTTGTGAAAATAAGGAAACATAATATTTAGATTGCATATGTGTAAATACTGTTGTATAATCACACCTTCTCAAACTTGAAAAAAAAAATAGTAAACCACAACACGTAATATTATACAACTTATGTAACTCTGAACAATATAATTGTAAATTATTATTATGATTGTTATATATATATATAAAACTGGTATCATCATTATTTAAATCTCATTATATGTAGCACAAAGTGCTGAACCTTGTAAAATAATATACTGAATAGATGATCGTTGTAATATGTAAATATTTGAAAGAACAATAAAAAAAATAATAATTATTATTATTATTATTATTATTATTATTATTATTATTATTATTATTATTATTATTATTATTATTATTAATAGACACAAAGAACAGTTTTTAAAATAAAGGAAATAATGAACAATTTACCTGAGAGGTTAGAAGGTAAGTTGTGTCTGTTGTTCAGATGGATGTGTTGCCTTGCATTGAAAGAGATGAGTCTCTGACGCATGTCTGGGTATCGTTAACAATGACTTAATGAAATCCGATATGACTGTTGCAAATTCGACAACAATCATAAAGTTAGCTTTCTGTTGTTTAATTATTAAATTGGTTTCCTAATCCTTTACTAATAGCTTAATAGCTATTTGTACTTCCATAGGAACCACAGAATTTGGGGGATTTCTGCCTGTCAGGGAATTTCTTGTGATGCATGAAATTTATGGTGATAGTGAATACAAAAAAAATAAAAAATAAATAAAAAATAATAAAATAAAATAATAAAATAAAATAAATAAAAACAAAGGATGATTACATGCTAAAAATGTTTGAATAATTTTGCCTCAGTTTGCGAAAGTTTCTGTAAGGCGGCAGTTCTCGAATGCTTCAACACAACATTATTACTTTCGACATACAATGCCATCTATCGCCAACCACCACCGAATGGTATTTTTTTTTGTTTGTAAATTTCACGTGCCTTACCGCATAAAACTGGTTTGGTGCAATTCTTTAAATAATAATAATAAGAAAAGATAATCTAGAATTCATTCTTTCTAATAAAAAAGTATTTGTGAAATTTAAATATTAAATATTAAATAAATAAATAAATAAAAATTCTTTCAAATAAAAAAAAATAATTGAAATAGAAATCGGACAGAAGTGAAAATTCTGTTAGCTTCTATTTTTGTAACTTCCTTGTTTTCTACACCAGTGAATGATATCTGTAATTTCCACACTCATCTATATCGCTTTTCTTAAATATAGAAATAAAATTTGCTTTTAACCACTATCTGATGGTGATTTACATTTCTTCAAACAGTTATTTATTAATCTTAGGAATAAACTATGACGTAACTATATAAATATGATGATGCATGCTTTCCAGTTACCTTGGATATTTTTATCGTTTCTTTCACTTCTTCCCATCCAGTCAGTTCTATATTTTTTTATTTTTTTATTTTTTTATTTTTTGCGTGAATCCCACTAACGAAAGGCTGTAAACTTTTCTTAAATTTAATATAGTGAGTAGGACTGAGGAGTGGATCTATGAACAATGCTAGAGACGAAATATCATACATTTTCAACCACTTTAGACCTCCAATATTAGCAGAGTGGTGATTGTTTCACATCCTGCGACGAAAATAGTGTACTCGCTAAACATATTCACAAACACTTGTGTCCTAGAGATTAATTTCTTTCTCGTTTTCTATTACAAATTTGGGTGAAGAGTGAAGACGTTATTGGTGATGATGTTTGGAATTATGGTTCGGACAGGACGGTGGTGTATAATATCGGTTAACTGCATATTCTTCTGTCCGCTTCTGTCTATTTTTGAGGATGAAAACTGGAGTGGCTAAATTTACCTTCTTGAAAAACGGATATAAAGGTTCTTCACGTCCTACACATAGTTCGAATCCAGGTCTTTTCAACTAAAAGGTGTCATCAATACACACAGGCGGATTATAATGACGTATCTCTCTGTAGATTTCTTTCAATGTCCTCATTATATTGGTCTGATGTTTTAAAAGATTGCTCCATATCTTACGAAATTCCGTGTTGGGTTAAAATAGAGAAGAGATAATTCTTAAAGCAAATATCAGTGCTGATATGACTTTTGCTCTTTGTACTGTTTTTTTTTTTCTTTCTTTCTTATTTTCTATACTCACAAGTTGGTTGTTTTTAAATATCGATATTAAATCCGTATTATCTAACTGTCAGAGTAACGCCAGTGGTTTGGGTATTTGAAACAAAATTCAAAGAATTCGATAACAATATCGAAATCTTTCTACTTTATGGCTGTCAATTTTTGTCGTTGTTTTTTCTTTTGTAGATTATTATTATTATTATTATTATTATTATTATTATTATTATTATTATTATTACTGGAGACTCCAGGGAGTCCTTAGACTCATCGAGGGAGGCCCTAAACATCATGTCCACACAACTATGCGATTACATTCTCACAGCATCTATCATACCTTGCCTTGAACTCGCTCACCGTCATACCACCCACAACAGACTCTGGCAACTTATTCCACTCATTTACCACTCTAAAAGTAAAGAACCCAGCTCTAACACCCCTGCTAACCACACTCTTGCCCAACTTCAATAGCTGTCCTCTAGTTCTCTCACCACCAGTTCTGATCTCAAAAATATCCTCTGAATTAATCTTATAGAAACCCTTTAGCAATTTGAATGTCTCAATCATATCTCCCCTCCTCCGCCTATCAACTAGTTTCTGCAACCCACAAATCTTCAACCTGTTCTCATATGGTTCATTCCATAGATTTGCTATCATCTTAGTCACTCGTTTCTGGATCCTCTCCACCTCCTCCCCATCAAGAAGGAACCTAGGTGATCACATCTGGGCACAATAGTCGAAATAAGGTCTTATCAAGGCTCAGTACAGAGGTACAATAACTTGCTTGTCTCTGCTCGTCAAGGTATTTTTCAACAACCAAGTGAGCTGAAGAGCTAATTTAGCTACTTTTGCAACGTTTCCCCTAAACTTCATCTCCCTATCCACCAACACTCCCAAGTCCCTGGCCTCATCAATCTCCTGGAGTACAATTCCACCAATGTAGTATACTGCTGCTAATCTTTTCACCCCAAAATGCATAACCTTACATTTTGTCATATTAAATTGACATCCATTCTCCTTAGCCCAGAACTCCAATCTATCCAAGTCTTCCTGCAAGATTTTGACATCTTCTGCATTCACTATCGCCCTACCCAACTTTGCATCATCAGCGAACAAATGAACTGTTCCTCTTAGATCCTTCCCTATATCGTTAATAAACAGATTAAACAGCAGTGGTCCAAGAACAGAACCCTGCGGCACACCACTAGTCACAGGCCGTCTTTTGGAATCTACTCCTGAATAAACTGCTCTCTGATATCTCTCCATCAACCACCTACCTATCCATCTCACCAACCCTATATCCATTCCCATATGTTGCAGTTTACGGATTAGAATTCCATGTGGTATCCTGTCAAAGGCCTTAGCCAGGTCCAGCAGTATCACTGTAAACCCATCACCCTTATCCAGTTCAGCCGTAACTGTGTTATAAAACTTGAGCAAGTTACTGAGGCATGATCTACCCTTCACAAAGCCATGCTGTCCCCCGTACAGTATCTCATTTTCATCAATCCATTCCTGTATTTTCCCCTTGACTACTTTCTCCAAGACCTTGACAACGACTGCTGATATGCTGATCGGTCGGTAATTTGCAACCGTAGTCTTGGATCCTCTTTTATGCAGTGAAACTATTTTCCCCTCTTTCCACACCTTCCGGACTAAACCAGACCTGAGACTCAGATTAAACAACATGGTCAAGGGCACTGATAATTCCTTAGCCGCTTCACGCAAGACCCGTGCCGGTATACCATCCAATCCCACAGATGTATTCACATTAAGGTTCTGTAATAGACTATTCACCTCCACTTCATTCATCACAATTCCCGCATAAACTAATGGTTCCTTCATTTTTTCAATATCACCACCTGGATGATATACTTTTGCAAAGTGCTCGCTCAGTACTGTTTGAGATTCTCTTTAGCTTGCATAACTAGTTTCCTTTCATAATCCGCTTTTGCCGTTTTTACGACACTCGTTACCCTTCTGACTTGCTCTTTATACCGTTCGTGTGCCTGCAGGTCACCCGTTTCTTTAAATTCCCTCAACAGTTGTTTCCTTTTTTTTTTGCAGCTCAAGTTTAATGGTGTTATTCATCCATTTAACCCCTACTTGTTTTACTATTCGGACCCTAGGTATACAATCAGCCATAACCAGGTCAAGCACTCTCACACCCCTAGTATTTTCAATTACATGCTGTCTCAGATAGTTATCCCTTAATAATTGAATAAAATCCAGTTCCTTCCTCACATGTGTCCTCTCCTCCTTCCAATCAATGTTACCATAGTTGAAATCCCCCCATAATAATTACCCTCCTTCCACTCATTGTGTCCATTTGTCTATGCATACTATCTCCACCATCTATTCCATCACTTGGTCTATAGCAGCACCCAACTATAATATAGAAGTGTAGAAGTGTTTCTTCAAAACAAGTTTTAAGACTAAAAGACACGAGATATTTTATGATAAATAAAAGACAACCCGAGTAAGCTATCAAAATAGTCCATCACTGTGTTTGAGATATACTTCAGGGATCACTTGTTAATTACATTAAGAGAATGTGTATTATTACAAATCTAGCAGTTACGTTCAGGTAATTTTGGTTCTCTTAGTTTTTGGTCATTTAGTTCTTAACAATTATTCGTAGTTAATGAATTAAGATTAATGAAAAGTAATACAAAATGGAATAAAAATTGTTAGTCCACTTGAGGTAGTAATGTACTATAGGATTACAACATTTCATGAGTGGAAACCGCATTTAAAAAAATGAAAGCGTTGCCGAAATATTGGAATCATAAACAAAAACTGGTATCGCTGTTGTCACTGATGTTTTAATTTTGTGAATTAAGATTTTGATATCATCTCTTATGAAATTCTTAGTTTAATATACAGCAACTGGATGAAGTTACTATTGATATGATTAACTCGGGAAGTAAATAAGCTCTGTTAAGATTTCAATATAATGATTTCAATATCGTTGGATGCTAATGTGTGGTCCTGTGATAACGCTTCCGCGTCCATAATGCTAGATTGTCAAAAAAAGAAACACAGTTATAGGTTCGATTCCAATTGACAAATAGAGGAACATCTCTTCAAGCTGTTCCCGAACCAGTCGATCCTTAGGCAAGATTTTCTTCTCTCTCTCTCTCTCTCTCTAACAATATTGCAAATACGAAAATGATCCTGGGACGTAGAATTAATATCAATAATGGCAGTTGGGGTTTACGGGGTAACAGCAGTTGTCCACCACGCTTTGGACTTGAAGACTTCAAAATAATCAGTAGCCATGAACTCACTATCTGTGTAATTGTTAATACTATCCATCCATCAGTGTCTTTAAGAGGCACTTAAGAGTCCATAGTCTTCCAAGTATCCTTGAGTTTCTTAACCGTAATACGAGAATAAGGTGATTGCCACTTATCCTCGTATTATTCGTATTAATTTGTCTGTTCTGAGGGACGAAAAACTCCAGTTTCAGGGAGAAAAAAAACCCTATCTTCGTATGAGACCGGCTAACTCACCTTTTGTCGGAAGAGACCAGATAAAGATTGTTCACGTCATGGGCGTGAATCGAACCCAGGTCTTTCCGACCAAAGGGCTTCGTCTATACCGACTGAGCTGCGGAGGCTCTAATTATTAATACTAGTCGACTAATTTCCAAAAATAGTTAGGGCTAAAAGAGTTCTATCTGTTCTCTTTAGGAGAATAAAAAGGAGCTAAGGATTTATTTACTTTTCTAGAACTGCTGTTCACAGATCTGTGTAAGCTGAATCTGAAATTCAGTTTAAATTCAATTTAAATTGCATTCTAGAATTTTCCAACAGCGAAATATGCAACCGATGTTGTCTGTTTAGCTCCTTATATCATGTAAAGATATCTACTATTCATGTACAATTCAGAATTGTGATTTCTTTTCATGATACGCATCATGGGATGATCCAAGTAGATGCATTCATTGAGAAGTATTAATGCTTATATCAAGCACACCAAACGTTTCTCCATTGCCACACAATCAGATCGTTTTTCCACATCTTTAGGCGACCACGGATACAATGAGCACATTGATCTTGTAAATTCTGGAAGAATGAGAGAGGAGCCTGAATTGTAATGGAGAACGCGAATCTACATGACGTCGATGCTTAAACTCACAGATCAATCAACAGATATTTCGGACCTTTTACCTGTATGACAGGATGAATCATGCAGCACAAGTGTTGCCACACACCAGTAAGGAAAATTGTCATCGTATTGCTAGCAGCAAATGATGCTACAGAAAGTCTCGAGGTGCTTCAAAGCACAGTTCGACCTCCTCAGGAGGATGACACCAGAGATAACAATCAGAGCTGTCACTTTCACTTTCCTGGGTTCTTATGGAAATCTTTTTGGGCGTGGAGCACATAGATTCAGCCAGGTGCTTCCTACAAGCAAAAGACTTTCGCAGTACGACGAGGAGTGACCTCAATGTTCATCCTGGAAGGCATTCCAACTTCATTATTGATAATGGCGATAATTTCACACACACACACACACACACACACACACACACACACACACACACACACACACACACACACACACACACACACACACACACACACACACACACACACACACACACACACACACACACACACACACACACACAATGTGGCGATCCTCTCGAAACTTTGTTCTTATAATTGTTAAAGTAACGTTTTTCAATATTTACACTGGTTTAATTTTTCGGACTAACATAATAATCAGCGAAAGCGAATGTAAATATCATGGTGTTCCATTTTCAGTCAAGTGAATGAAGATTAATAAAGCATTGGAAAATAGAGACATCACACACATTTTCTTCGTAAACCTCTAAGAATCTGCTGTAGTGTAGGTGGAAGGAAACTCAAAAAAAAAAAAAATTAATTAATTAATTAAAAAAAAAATCGCTATCTGGTAACACTATTACAGAATCCTATATAGCGCAATCAATGGTCGTAAACAGTACAACTTTTCAGCAACTCCGTGAAAATTCCACTTTTAGGAAAAAGTATAAAACCTGTTTTAGTTTCTGTTCGCTTCTCTGTTACTCATATAACACTACTGCAATTTGGTCTCATTGAAATACCCATTCGATTTCAATGGATAACTTAAACATAAGAAATGTATCATTTTGTTATTTTTATACTTGTTAATTTATAGCTTTGATTAACTGGCATGCTAGAATACATTTTTATAGATTACGAGTATATTATAGGCTGCGCACTATTCAGAGCTTTCGTAGCTCAGTCGGTATAGAAGAAACCATTTGGTCGGAAAGACCTGGGTTCGATTCCTGTCCGTGACGTGAGGACCTTTATGTGGTCTCTTTTGACCAAAGGTGAGTTAGCCGGTCTCATACGGGAGTAGTAGGTTTTTTCACCCTGAAACTCGGGTTTTTTCGTTCCCCCAGAACAGGCAAACCGGCCCCATGAACACACGGTTCTACAGACAGAGGACACCTCCAGGAATAAGGAGTAACCAACCTATTCCGTAGCATTTCGGTTCTGAATGCCTACACGGTAAAATGTGGGTCTACGCATGAGCATAAATTAGGATAGGATGTATTATTCATCTATTTGAGACTGTATATCTTTTTAATCCTTAAAAGTGTTTGGAATGTGTTCTTTTAGTCGCTGACTAGAATCGAACATACAACGGTTATTCTTCGAACAATCTAGCGCTATGGGAGCAAACACCATTTATAGAGGGCTACACAGCCACTCTGGAAATAGCTCCCCCCGCGATACGAAAAATGTTTATATTAAATGCTTTATTTTTTGTTTATGTACTTTATGTATATAATAAGTTTTTTTTTTTTTTCGTTAGCATTAATAATCAGAAATTCTCGAAGGAAAGGGTTATCAATGCAATTTCTAGTTAATCATAGAAAAAAAAAAACTTAGACAATATTAAGGGTGGTATCGAGTTATTGGAAATTACTGACGAAATAACTCTAAATCTTGTGAGATCTGTGAATTATATTATGTCTATTCAGTGAACTAGTTTCTATTCTTGTCCTGCCTGCCTTTTTTTTGGGGGGGGGGGGGGCAAGAAATGGGAAAAAAAAACAAAAAAACTGCCACTTCCAAATTAGACTTCTGTTAATGAAAATCTTTAACCTCTTGAAACGATCGGACCGTGAATAATCTTCAGGTCTCTTCTATCACAATGGCACGTTGATACCGGTAAGAGTGTCTGATATGGAGAGATGATATTTTAGATAGTATATCAGCGATTTTTTTTTTCTTCAAATCAAATTCACATATTGGTTCTCTTCCAGAGAAATTACATGTACACAAACGTTGGTAAACAAAAATTAATATATGATACAAAAATTCTTTAGAATAAGTAGAAGTAATATATGTAGCGAATAATAATATGTTTTTTTTTAATAATAAGAAGAATATAATTAGTCTTTGAGAACAGTTTACACTACTACTAATAAAAATAATAGCATTAAGTTTCATAATAACAATAATGATAATAATTGCAAATCCCCATTAAGGAAATCGCAGCCGACATCTATTAAAGCAAGAGGATAGCATATTAGGAAGTGCAACAATATTTGCATCGAAAATGTAGTTCCACCTTAACGTTTGTACTGGAAATTATACAACTAATATTTAATATAAAAAGCAAAATTGTTAATTTTTTTAAAAGTGGTGTCATGCGTGTACAGTAATTGACATCATACAACAACAATAACATCCGTTTTTTTTTTCTTTCTTTCACAATTCACATATGTTTTCTGTTTAGTACAAAGTTATCGTACTGTGTAGATAAATACGAATGCTACCAGCAACAGAAATTATTATTATTATTATTATTATTATTATTATTATTATTATTATTATTATTATTATTATTATTATTATTATTATTGCTATTAAGTAAAAACAATCAGCTAATGCCTATTAAGTGAAAGTTATTAAGTGAAATTATACAAATAATGATAATATTCGATTATAATAAAAAATTTTAACGATAAATTTAGTTATAAAGAATACTCATAGATGTGGACCAACACAGAAACATTAGTACAGGAAAGATGTTCTGTAGATGATATCGGTTGAAGTAATGTGACTTGGAAGTTATTTGTAATAATAGGATTGTACTGTGGCGTTCTGATCCCACTGCCTTTGAGAGTATATTAAGCTTTTGTGAAGCCAGTGGGCTAATTTGTTTAGTGGTTGTATTTCGGTTTATATATCCGTATGGTTTCCTCATTACCTTCTAGATAACTGATCTTGTTAACAAGTTCGTTAGTTCTTGTTTTAGCGTTCGATAACTGGTTAGGCGTTTTAAGTTTTGTGGAAAATTATCGATCGAAGTAGGTATCAGATGCTCTCTCATAGTTCCACAGTAGGTATTATTGAAGCACTGGGCAGTGTAGAGAGAAGTAGCAGTAGGCCGCAACATACAGTTGCGGTTATTGTTTTTTTTTAACATGATTACGTATTAATATGATTACATGTCTCAGGACTGATATCCTTAAAATTTTATGGGAGGCCATTAAAGAGTAGATCAATATTTCGTGTGTGTATATTGGCTCTTCGGAAATGAGCCTTTTGTGCAACGATTCCAATTTGGACAGGTAATTCATCTCAGTGTTCACATACACTATCTACCAATAATTGTCCCGACCTTTTAGCAATTTACAATTGATACCATCAGGCGAACCCTAATATCGATTATATCTACCTTTCGCTTCGATCACTTCCTGCACCCTTTGAGGGAGGCTTTCTACCAATGTGCAGCAGACATCATGTGGAATTTGTCTCCATTCCTCCATCAAAGCAGCACTGAGTTCAGCCACAGATCGAGGACGTGCTGCTCTGGACCTAAATCGCCGCTCAAATGTGTCCCACAAGTGTTCGATGGGGTGTTGAGATCAGGACTGTGTGCAGGCTAGGGCAGTCGTTTAACACCCATCTCTTCATGCCATTCCATACCAGCTGCAGCTTTGTGGTATGGGTCATAGTCGTCTTGATGCTAACACGGATACATTCTATAAAATTCCATAGCGTAGGCAGCACCTGATTGTCCAGAATATCAAGGTACTGAGCTGCTTTCATGGAAACACGGACAACAACCATTTGTCCCGCTCCAAACAAGCTGAATGCATTCCACACCATTTCTCCTCCACCACAAAACTTCATTGGGTACAACACACTGTGGTAACAAACCTTCACCAGGCTGCTTCCACACCTTGTCCTCAGACTGGAAACAGGTGAACCTTGATTTATCGCTCCAGCGTACTTTTCCATTGGTCAATTGTCCAGTTCACACTCTCTTTGCACCTGGCCAGAAGAAATGCCTTGTTCGTTGTTGCGATGTTCGGCTTGTGTGCCGTGCTTTTCCGTCAAAGAGCAGCGGCATACAAGTAAATGGAGTTCGTTTCGTAGAGTATTAGTGCTTACCGTGGTGTTACTGGTGCTCTGGTCATCTCAGATGGTCTGTACCGACCATAGCCTGTTTTTGCAAGGACCGTTTTAACATCCTCTGAGTCATTTTCGGCAACGCCTTGGGTATTTTCCTGCACTAGTGATGCTAGAACGTACCCATTTGTTGATCACATCGCCAACTTTTGATTTTGGATGCTCAAGTTGAACAGCAATGGCATGTATGCCATGAATGTGACAGCCCACAACGACACCTCTCTCGAAGTCACTGAGTTCACGTGTTGCCATACCACCCGTATTCAATTGCTACGATCAAATACTGCTTCCTACTGTCTCTGTACACCGGGTTTTATGTAATTAACAAACCTGGAATGTTCCATAACTTCAAATAACAGGGGTGTCTGGACAATTATTGGTAGATAGTGCAGATCTTTCAAATATTGTTCCAGAGACTCTATAGCAGATAATTTTCTGGATGTTCATTGGTTTCATGTCGGTTACTTGAAAAAAAAATTAGTAATACGAAGATTCTTGTGACATATTCAATATATTTGAATATGTCAAAAAAAAGCAATTGTTGGCATCGATAATACAATGATGCGATTAACTGTACAGTGTTAATCGGTACTGGGTATGGAACTCTTATTAATAATTAACATTTGGGTTTTGGTACTGGACTGTTTATAAAAATCTCTCGTTAATTCATTCAGGTTTTATTGCACTTTGAAGAGGGCTGTGTTGATGTCTTTGTTTATTATCAGCAGTGCAGGGTGGTCTGTATTCTGACCTGTGTGGATCTGGCTCTGTGTGAAAAGATTATGAATATCATTTACGTACAGAATATGTTAAAAGGGGAAGATATAATATTGCGCCTTGAGACACCCTGCGTTCGGTTTGTATTCCTGTACTATTGGAACCTATTTTTGTTTCTGAACTCTGTTTGACAACAATTCTTAAACTAGGAGTGTAGTTAGCCACGAATTCCAATACAATGTGTTTTGTCCTGCAATATTAGTGATCGAAAGTGTCCGAATATTTTTTTAGATGTAACAGTATAAGTATGGTAAATTTGATTTGATCCAGAGCTTATGTTAAATTCTGAATGAAAGGAATTATGTTATAATAGCGTTTCATTCAGGATTTAACATAGTCTGCCATTCCCTGAGCCAAATTTGCTCAGGGAATGGCAGACTATGTAAGACAATTAGTAAATTAGTAAATTAATCACTAACTAATGTACATTCCATAAGTATTAAATAATTGTATGTTCTAATAGGAAGGAGGAGACATGCGCTGTGGATATAGAAGTAAGAAGAAGAAGAACTAGGCGCGAACTGTATAACTGTATAATCTGTCGCGGGTACTTGTTCGCATCCTGATTCTTATTCACTTCTCCAGTAATTGTGAAAGACGAGAGGCATGACAGGGATTGCCAAGGAAACCGGAAGGATAGACATTTTACAGCGAAGCAGGCATGTATTCCCGAGCCAACAAGATCGTTACGGTGAATCTGGATCCTATCGAACTAAAGTGACCTAAGAGAGAAAGCTATTGAGAAACAAAGAAGTGTTTTTTCCAGAACACGTGATAATAAGCAAAGTATATCAACTGTCCCGGTAAGGAAATCCTTTCTATGTCTTTTGTGAATGTAATTACAATAAAGGAGAAGTGTATTGCCTTAATGATAATAAGCAAAGTTAATGACAGTTCAAGTTTGATCGTGTGATATCTTGAAGTTTGTTTCAAGAGAACGTGGTATGACTTATTAAGAATTTCTGTAATAGATTGATGGAACTTTAGAATTCCTTGGTGTGTATTTAGCATTTTGTGCTTTGTATATCCTGAACGGCTAAGCAAAGTCGATAATTGAAGTATATTGAATAGATAACCTTTGTCTAAAGATTGTGCTTAGAAACTTATAACTGTAAGAAGGGTAGAAATCTATATGTTAAGAATTTAACCGTGCTGAGTATACACTCTACTGTGAAGTTACTATTACCTCAATAACAACTTCTTTATTTCATGATCATTTTAGTTATGTTCAAATCTTCTTTGATTAATGTAAATTCATGTATTAGTGTATTAAATGTTTTTATTTAATTTGAATCTTGTGCTTGCCTGAATTCATTTCATTGCACCGCTCATTTTAACAGTTCAGATCTAAGCGGGAACTCTATTTAATGTGAAAGTAAGGAAATATTAGAGAACCACGACTGATATATAACTTAAAAGTCATTTGTCTAAGGAATGTGCTGTCTTATTTAGAGTACTGTAGCATTGTACTTGCTAATGATTGATTCCTTAACATTATTCTTACAACCATGGACACAGAGTGGACAGTTAAATATAAATTTTCTTTGTGTTCGAAAATGAATCAATCAGCAGAAAGAACGAGGGAATTACCGACCTCGTCGATAAGCTCCCCCTATTGTTTTAACTATTATACAGTATTACCCATATAGAGATTAGGCCTAGACTGTCTCGTGGCTGAATTCTGCCTTCAGGCGAAAATAGAATACACAACGAAGAAGAAAGACGTCACAACACTTGGTACAATATATGGAGTCCGCAATATTCTCTTATTACGTGATTGCTTTTTTGTATTTGGAATCCGTATTGCTTTTGTGAGATTGTATTGTATTTTTGTAAGTAATTTTGCAGTCGAGTGTGTATTATTTTTTTCTACAGATTTACAGATGACAGATAACTTGGAAATGGGTGTGTAGTTTTGTATGTCATTTTTTTTCCCCCTGTTTGTAGAGAAATGTAATTATAGTTGTTTTCAATTTGCTGGGTGGGGATAATACCTTTATCGATTATGCATTGATCAGTTTCAAAAGCAAAGGATACAGTTGGTCAAAATGTGCTATAAGGTCCGTTAGCGCGACATTGTCTATCCCTGGGCTAGTTTTAGAGTTTAGTTGACAGAGAGAGAGAGAGAGGGAGTGAGGGAGAGCATATTTTAGTTCGGATTGGGAGAAGAATGGAAAGAATATAGTTTGCTTTTGACTGTGGTTGGTTGGTTTCAGTATCGAGCATGATCAGAGTGATGTCTGTCTTGATTAATGTACAATAATGTTCTAGTCTTTAGAGGTACCTGTGGCATAGTATATTTATTAATGGAACACGTAAAGACCACAGCAATCAATTAATTAATAAAGGTACAAATATTCCGCACTGAAATTTACAGCACATTTTGATTGTCATACAAGCAGTTAAAAGAATGGAATACAAAGTACAGAACAGTCGGGGGATCACCACATAGAATTGTTGCCGCGTGCTAGGAGAATAATCACAAAATAATATTAAATAAACCTTTAAAGATACTTAATTTTTATTGCTGGTTGCATGAAATAAAAGTCTCCCAGATTTTTGGGAGAGAGAGACAATCATTTCGATTTAAATTCGGCCAATGTAAAATAGCTTCATAACTTTCTTTAAAAAGGTTCATATTTAAACCTGAATCTATGGAGGAGAAGAGCTTTATCCCACTGGATATTATGAGTAGTGTGAATGCTGTGTTGTGCTAGACCAGACTTATGAGGTTTCATGAATTCAATATAATATTGATGTTCCTTCATTCTTTTTTCCACAGAACGGCCTGTTTGTCCAAAATAAGATATATCGCATTCACACGATATTTATATTCACACCAAAGATAGAGGAGACACTTTATCTTTTGTAGATGGCAATAAAGAAGATATTTTGTTGACAGGAATATACGTGGGAATCAGATGATATTTCTTCAAAATTCTGCCTATCGGTTCCAAGATGCCTGGAATGTAAGGGATTGGAACTCTGTGGTCTGTTGAAGAAACCTGAGGTGTTGGAACATAGGACTCAATTATCTGCTGGATCTGATTGGGGTAGTAACCATTTGATTCTATTAGCTTTTTTATAGTAGAAAGTTCATGTTGTAAGATTACTGGAGAGGAGCACACTTCATGTGCTCTATTAATTAACGATTTGATAATGCCAATTTTATGAGAGGTGTGATGAGCAGACCTTTGATGATTGTATCTGCCAGTAAAGGAAGGTTTTCGATTAACACTTGTAGATAAAGTACCAGAAGATGTACGTGTAAGGAGGATGTCCAAGAATGGTAAACTACCAGAACTTTATTTTTTCACGATGAATTGAATACGTAGGTGACGGCTATTTATCTGTTATTGAAATGTTTGAAGTTCTTCTTCAGAATATGGCCAAATAGAAAAAACATCATCGACATAAGGGAACCAAACAGAGGGTTGAGGATGAATGGATTTAAACAAAGTATCTTCGAAATGTTTCAAAAAATAGTTTGCTAAAGGCGGAGATAGAGGGCTATCCATGGCAGTACCTTCAACTTATTTGTAGATCTTGTTTTTCCAACTGAAATAAATTGAGTGGAGAACGAATTCGAAAATATTTGCAATATCTGGAGGGTAATCCTCATATAGTAATTTGACCACATCAGCTAGTGGGATATTGGTAAAAAAGAGAAACTGTGGTGTCCTGAATAAACCTGAATATTGAATTAATTTAAGAACCCCATTTCATGTATCATAAAATCTGTAAGCCAGAGTCCAAGGGTTCACCTTTTGACCGCCCTGCACACCTTATGTGTGCAGAGGAGAGAGAGAGAAATTATGAGAAAGAGAAACTAGAGCGCTTTCTAAGAAAACACGCCAAGCACACGTGTGATGTAGTGGAAGGAGCTGGACGCCGTGACGAAAACTCTCGTGACCGCGTTGACGGGTATCGCGATATACGAGAAACGCCAGGAAGAGCATGAAAACAAAAATGCCAAGCAACCCCCACTCGAGGCTTTTTTTTTGGTTCCTGTTTCCTGACCTCTCGGACGTTGGTCCAGTCCTCACCTACGGAGAAGTTCCAGGCTGGCCGTGGAAGGTATGAGTCTGCCGCAGCGTATGGAATAGTGCTAGCTATTTCCTTGGACTAGGATAGCTATGCTATATCGTGCGACGGAAGAACCAAGTAGAAGCTGTCCGTTCTGGCTAAGTTCCTGAGCCATATCGCCCTTCCCGCTGAGAATCTGGCCATACAGTTGTCGAAGGTGACCAGACAAGCAGCAGACTGAGAAGAAGCCTTGATGCCCAGACAAGGCAGAAGAAAGGAATGATTATCATTTCAGAGACGGTAATGTAGACTCTTGTGTTATATTTTCCAGTTAAGGAATTGTGTGTTTTCCAAAGAACATTTGTGTAGTGGACTTATTATATGGAACTTTAGGAACTGTATCCAACTTGGCATAGCCCCATCTTTGTTTGAGAACTGTATGCCTAGAAGGGCTCTATTTACTTTGTATGAATTACTTGTGTTGTGTTAAGTGATATAAGTGGTGACCCTGTGAGTGTAGAATGTGTGATAACTTGTGATGAGATAATGTTAAGTTACATATAGAGGTGGTCCAAGCAAATTTGTTCATGTATTTCATTAGTAGTAATGAACCAGAGATCTTACTCAAATTTGATTCAGATTACCTAGTAGTAAGACTTTCATGTATCATTTCTTTAATTAATAAATATATTTCTTAGTACCTGCCTGATCTGGTTTAGTACATGAATTCAAACAGCCCCTCATAAAAATATTATCGAACTTAGCGGGAAGAACCCACGTGTATAATTTAATAAAGCGGACCACGACTGCATGCAAGAATATAGTGAACAGAAGTTAGATATTTATTCTAGTTTAGTTACTGTGTATCACTCTGAGAGAGCCATCCTGGATAAGAGTCTCATCTATCCTCTGTATTGGCTGGCGCAGTTAAAAAATAAATTTGTCAATGCTTATCAGGTGGACTGTCTCAGAAGATATGGTTCATGGCCGTGTCTTATTCTAGGACAAAGTCCCAACCATTAAGTATCCTACACGTGATTAAACTTAAGAGGGGCCTGAATTTAGCATGTTCAAAGAAAGGGAAATTTGTATGAGTGTGTAGGGTATACGTAACAAAGATAATATAGAGAAAGAATATGCAAAAATATAATTTGATAGGTAAATAACAAAACAATATCAAAACTGAGTAATAACTCAGACTCTTTGATTTGAATATCCTTGATTTTCTCAAGAAAATCTGTCAAATTTTTTATGTACGATCTGGAGTGTCAAGTAAGAGCAGTTAAGGAACATGATAAGACTTTTGCAATTCGATAAGTAGGAGAATCAATACAATTCACGATAGGTATTCACTTCGGGCAAGGATTGCCTTTCTCAAAAAATGGCGCGATACGAAAGTTATTCCTACGTTTGCTAGATATAAAGAAATAATTCGGTCTCCCAGAGCCCACGCTATTTACATTCGTGCAAGTTTTTCCTTAATAAGGAACCAGCTTCGGACAACTAAAAAAGAATTAGCTTCTAATATTAAGTCTATTTTGGATCGCAAAGTAAACATTTCAGCTGTTCTTGATGACGAATTACTAGATGTTGTTCTTCGATTGTCAGAACAATCTTTGGCCCGTTCCTATGAAAGAAATTCTTACAAACTTATGCAAAAATATAATTCTTTATATCACAAGCAAAAGAAAAACTTTACCTCTGACAATACTTCTAAGAATAAATGGATTGTAAATATTTCTGGACGTCCATTATCTGACCCTGAAACATGGATGAGACTGACTATCAGAGAAATGTACTCAGCCTTTTAGAAGATACTCCACTTACCAAGAAATCAGTCAATCCTACAAATTCACAAAATAAACAATTAAATAAGTTACTTGATGAAATTATTACCTGGGATCCTAATTACGTGGATAAACTACGTACTTATTTTGGAAGAACTCCTCGCTTATATGTCCTCCCAAAAACACATAAAGAAGGCTATCCAGTAAGACCTATCGTGAATTATATTGTCTCTCTTTGGTTTCGTTATGTCGATGATGTTTTTGCTATTTGGCCACATTCAAGAAGAACTTCAAACATTTCTACAACAGATAAATAGCCCACGTATTCAATTCATTGTGGAAAAATAAAGTTCTGGTAGTTTACCATTCTTGGACATCCTCCTTACACGCACATTCTCTGGTAGTACTTTATCTACAAGTGTTAATCGAAAACCTTCCTTTACTGGCAGATACAATCATCAAAGGTCTGCTCATCACACCTCCCAAAAAGTTGGCGTTATAAAATCTTTAATTAATAGAGCACATGAAGTGTGCTCCTCTCCAGTAATCTTACAACATGAACTTTCCACTATAAAAAAGCTAATAGAATCAAATGGTTACTACCCCAATCAGATCCAGCAGATAATTGAGTCCTATGTTCCAACACCTCAGGTTTCTTCAACAGACCGCAGTTCCAATCCTTTACATTCCAGGCATCTTGGAACCGATAGGCAGAATTTTGAAGAAGTGTCATCTGATTCCCACGTATATTTCTATCAACAAAATATCTTCTTTATTGCCATCTACAAAAGATAAATGATGGCAATAAAGAAGGCAATAAAAGATTTGGCTGGCGTTTACCAAATATCGTGTGAATGCAATGTATCTTATTTTGGACAAACAGGCCGTTCTGTGGAAAAAAGAATGAAGGAACATCAATATTATATCGAATACATGAAACCTCATAAGTCTAGCACAAGATAGCATTCACACTACTCATAATATCCAGTGGGATAAAGCTCTTCTCCTCCACAGATTCAGGTTCCAATATGAACGCCTTTTTAAAAAAAGTTGTGAAGCCTTCTTACATCGGCCGAATTTAAATCGAAATGACTGTCTCTCTCTCTCTCTCTCTCTTTCTCTCTCTCTCTCTCTCTCGAAGATCTGGGAGACTTTTATTTCATGCAACCAGCAATAAAAATTAATTATCATTGAAGGTTTATTTAATATTATTTAGTAATTATTCTCCTGACACGCGGCAACAATTCTATGCGGTGATCCCCCTACTGTTCTGTACTTTGTATTCCATTCTTTTAACTGTTTGTATGACACTCAAGATGTGCTGCAAATTTCAGTGCGAAATATTTATACCTTTATTAATTAAACGTTTTTACTCTGGTCTTTACGTGTTCCATTAATAAATGTTCGTTACAAAGTTTTGGTTGAAGGATTCTGTTAGGTGTTATGGTTCAGTGTCTTGAAAGAAATTGTTGGCAACGAAATCTTGTGGATGTGTTTTGCGTTGTCTGTTAAGTAATCGGGTGTCGACCATGCTTGTTTTATATTGACGCTGTCAAAAGTTTTGGAAGTGACAGTTTATTGGCAGCGCGTATTGCTGTTAGTTGAGTTCTTGTCTGTTTCTATAGTATTTGTATTTGAGTGTCATCAAGTAATTTTTTAAAATCTCTTTCAAAGATTATTATTATTATTATTATTATTATTATTATTATTATTATTATTATTATTTATTTATTTATTTATTTATTATTTTCTTATTATGAAATAAGAAAAACAGACTGGGAACACCTGGCATCAGATTCAGCAGATATCTTATACAACAACATTAAACTCACACTGGAGGAAATATATAAGAAAGCTACAAAGAAAGTCCGAATTCGATCAAAAACAGCACAAAATCCTTGGATAACACGAAACTTAATCCTAGAAATACACAGAAAGGACGCTTTATGGAAAGAATTAAAGCGATATCCAAATAACACAACTTTAAAAACTGAATATAAGTTAACAAGGAATCGCCTTACAACACAAATCAGAAATGCAAAAAGAAGCTACTACAGAGACAAACTAACCTACGCACAAAACAACATGAAACAAACCTGGCATCTGATCAATGAGATGCTAGATTCTGTTCCCAACACCACCGCCTCCGAAACCATAAAACACAGCTTCATGAAAGACGCAAAACCTATCCAACAACTAGCAAATGACTTTAACCAATACTTTGCAGACTCCATCCAAGAACTTCACAGAAATATTCCCCCAATCACAAAACGAGACCCTCCACTTGGACCGTGATCAAAACAGACATTATGGTTCCCAACCATAAAAGAAGCAGAACATCCCTCAGCAATACATCAAATCAAACCAAACAAAGGCCCAAGAATAGATGGTATCAGACCTAAAGATATAAAGCAACATGCAACTAGTTTAAGTCCTATCCTACTAAAACTAATAAATAAAATATTTAAAACAGGACAGATACCAAGTATGCTAAAGACCGCCATAATTACACCCATATACAAACAAGAAAAAAGAAATTTAATCAGCAATTACAGACCCATAGCAACAGTACCAATTATCAATCAAATTGTGGAGCGGATCATACTGAAGAAACTCATAGCATACACTGAGATCATTAATATTATCCCCAAAACACAATATGGTTTTCAGAAAAATAAGGGAACAACATCTCTCTTGGAAGACTTTACAGACGTAATTAATATCGCCTTAGACAAAAACAAAATAGCCATGGTAGTCTTTATAGATCTAACCAAAGCATTCGATACACTCACACATCAAACCTTGTTAGAAAAGCCGAGGCATGTTGGAATAGGCGGGCCTCTTCGCAGGTGGTTTACAAACTACCTCCAAAATAGAAAGCATATCACATGTATCTATGTATCAGTAACCTGTGGAGTGCCACAGGGAGCTGTACTCTCCCCAACTCTATTCAACATTTACACGCACGATATTAATCAGTTACCACTCAAAGGTAAGATATTCCAATACGCAGACGATACAGCAATAATATCCATCCATAATAACGCAAGCACAGCCCAAACAAATATGCAACGTGACATAAATATGATCATAGACTGGCTCACGAAAAACTCCATACACCTAAACTCAGAAAAGACAAAATTAATGATATTCAGAAATCCACTGACTCGACCAGTTGATAACAAATATATAACCATCCAACATCCACTTTCCAACACAAACAACACACAGAACAGCAAAACCACTACAATCACTCAGGTTGAAACAATACGATACCTTGGAATTTACCTCGATGCAGATATGAACTGGAAAAGCCATATAAAATATCTACACAACAAACTACGAACAATAAGTGGCAAACTCTACAGATTAAAAGGCATAGTTCCCATACCCCTAAAAACACTAATATACAAAGCACTATGCCAAAATATACTAAGATACGCTATAACAACGTATGCTTTCTGTGCACCCTACAAATTAAATAGATTAATGTCGCTACAGTACAAAATGACAAAACTGATCTTTTGGGAACAAAGAGAAAATCACGACCTTATAAACATTGCAATGGCAGAAGACAAAATACTGACAGCAAAACATTTATGTCACTATGCAGCCTTGCTAAAACATTATTTCGATGCCAACTACAGGACAGTTAGAAATACATACCGTATAACAAGACCTCAGACTACTAATTATATCACATATAAATACAATAATCGCTACGGAAAGGCCATGCGAAACTTCTACATCCCAGACATAATAAACAAATTACCTTTTGAATACAGAAACCTTACAAACTACAATAGCCTGAAAAGAGCCCTAAGGACATACTGCGAACAAGAAACACGCACCCAAAATACCATACAAACTTAATGAAACACGATATATTCGCTCAGGCTTCCAGTTCAGCGACGCATCAGTACATTCCAATTTATTATGTGTGTGTGTGGGGGGGTGCGCGTGTGCGTGTGAGTGCGCGAGCGCGAATTTCTCAATCATAAATTCCGTAGCATCCTAACACAGCAAACTGGTGTCATCCTCAGATAAGCTTACATTTAAGCTTCGAGGATGAAAGGAAAAAAAAATTAGTTCTCATCCAAGATGTATCATATGTAACCAAATGCATGTAATGTACGTATCACAAGAAAACCAATGTATGTATTATATATAAACCAATGTACGTAATGTAAATATCACATGTAAACAAATGTAAGTAATGTATCATATGTAAACAAATGAATGTAATGTATATAATAACTGTAACAAATGTATGCAATGTAAAAAAAAAAAAAATATTTTAAAAGTAAATCATGAGTTTACATCGTATGTTTGTGAAAATAAGGACACAATATTCAGATTGCATATGTATAATGTATAAATACTGTTGTATAATCACACCTTTTCAAACTTGAAAAAAAAAATAGTAAACCACAACATGTAATATTATACAACTTATGTAACTCTGAACAATATAATTGTAAATTATTATTATGATTGTTATATAAAAAAAACTGTTATCATCATTACTATTTAAATCTCATTATATGTACACAAAGTGCTGAACCTTGTAAAATAATATACTGAATAGATGATCATTGTACATATGCAAATATTTGAAAGAACAATAAAAAAAATTATTATATGTCTTCTTCTTTTGTTTTTCATTTTTTTTTAATTCATGACACTTTCGTATACATGTACTGTAATTTATATAATATTTCTTTAAGATTGTTTCTCATATTCCTTATTCATTTGGCCATAAGATAAGTAGTTCAGAGACTAAACTTTAAGGTTCTTCATCGAAATAATAATATTATTATTTTAATTATTTATTTGGTAAATAGACATGTTTTTGATTTGACAGCCAAACAGATGGTCCATCTTCTTGTCGTTGACTTTGCTATTTTCTCTTTGCATTTTATATTTCAGTTTCTTTTTATACCCTTTTTTTTTATAGAAAATAGTGTTATCGTATATAGAGAATTTTCTCTCTCTTCAGCTATTGGCTGGACCTGCAACAATGGAAATTTTAGTCATTATTTAATCACCAACAATTTCATTGGATTCATGCTATAGTTAGTGTATCAGTATGGACCTGTGCGATATGCACTGCACTTTGCATCGAATATAGGCAATAAACTATGCATTGTGGTAGATATTGCATGATCCCCTAAAACAGAACTTAAACCAATGCTCCAAGACGGCCTCGTAAGTTTATTGTGCGTTAGCTTAACCACAGCTTTCTATTTACCTGCTGGGTGCCATCTTCCAAGATATGATGATGATTTGTTTGTTGACGAAAACGAAGGTCACTCTCCTTTTCCAGGCCATTATTACAACCAAAAACAGGACGATAAAGCCAGAAATTTTGAATTTGCGTTACGGAACTTTTTGTCAATGTTTAAAAAAAAACGGGCAGATAAATCTCCCAGCACTAATATTTCTGAAAGAGAATCGAACTCTACTGATCAATGGCATAAAAGGTTTCTACAGAACCAAATAAAATTGAATGTTGACACTAGGAAAACACTGCAGCTCTACAAGGCTTCGGACATTCCATTAACGAAAGATAATGCAAAACAGACCTCCTTCATAAAGACAAAAACCTTTCCGTTCATTCTTCTAGGACTTAGCGCGACCATGCTAGCATTAACTATCTGGCTTATATGTATATTTGTACGCTACTGGATGAAAATAAAGCGAGAAAAAACACTCTTAGAAGATGAAAAAGAATCTAAAGTGATTAGTGCACCTTCCCTTGCCTCAACAATTAACAGCTTAATCCGCCAAAACGTTGAATCAAATGAGAAAACATCCCAACACGATTCTTTCGAATGAACCTACTTCTGAACAAACCAAGAACACGTAATTGAAAGAGGAGCGAAAAAAATTATGGATTCAGTCTAAATCGGTGAATGAAGAAATTAAATCTGGTTCTATTTCATAAGCAGAATCTTCAAAATCCACCGGGAATATCTCCAACACCAGCAGTCGCATTCTCTAGCTCGAGAGCTGAACGATGGTCTTCATAATGAGAAAAGGCGATCATCACGTGCTAAAAGTGAATTACCTCACCATTATTAAAGTATATGGTTGTCTTCTTTCATGTAATAAAATGTTTAAATGCTATCTTAAAGAGAAATTCTAAGATCTGATTTTGAAAAAAAAAAAAATATATATATATATATACTGTATATATTATTTAAATTAAGGGGGATATTAAATCCCACATTATTTCAAATCCGAATAAGAAACTCAAAGGTAGGAATCAAAGAGTTTCATGCCGAATATAGCAAACTATAAAAGTTTCGGCGGACTGTAGCGTAAGCTAAAGCACGTAGTTCAAGACTAGGGCAACACGTTGAAAAGGTGTGTAAAGTTCTGATCACTATTCTTAGTATTACCCATAACGTAGAACACATCTCCTAGGAGCTGTTTTAGCTTACGCTACAGTCGCGCCGGAACTTTTATAGTTTGCTATATTCTGCATGAAACTCTTTGATTCCTATCTTTGAGTTTCTTATTCGGCTTTGAAATAACGTGGAATTTAATATCCCCTTAATTTAAATAATGTTTTACATCGCCGAAATGAAGCCTATTGGCTCTTTATTTAAGTAATTTATGCGTGCACCTTTTTGAAAACTCGTATAGCAAAGTATAAAGTTCTCTTCGCCATGACCTCAGTATTACTTGTCTATCTACTCACTAATGAGAACCCAATGCGAGTTGAAACCTACCTTCCGCTTGAAGGTAGGTTTTTTCCTGTCTCTGAATGGGGCCACCGCTGAGATTATGGCTCTGCTTGGTGGTGGGGGTGGGCCTGCCACTGAGTGGAACAATGCTGAGATGGGCGATCTTTCGGGATCGCCTAATTTTTAGAGCCCGCTTCACCTATACAAAGGTCTGGGTAGTGACCTCCCACCATAATGTATAACATCAAACATCTCCTAGGAGATGTGTTCTACATTATGGGTAATACTAAGAATAGTGATCAGAACTTTACTCACCTTTGCAACGAGTTGCCCTTGTGTTGAACTAAGTGCTTTAGCGTACGCTACAATCCGCCGAAACTTTTATAGTTTGCTATATTCGGCATGAAACTCTTTGATTCCTATCTTTGAGTTTCTTATTCGGCTTTCAAATAATGAGAGATTTAATATCCCCTTAATTTAAATAATGTTACATCGCCGAAGTGAAGCCTATTGGCTCTTTATTTAAGTATATTTATTATTATTATTATTATTATTATATTAAAGAGGGCGCTGTGTAGGCTTACGAAAGGGCGCACCGTGATATCGCTGCCCCAGATTTTTTATAGTTTTAAAGTGGTTCCAACTCCTGTTTTTAATTTGAAAGTGTTCCCAAGTAACTCTACCAGTCATGCCGAAGACAGTGATATAAACATTACCGAAATTGGCTAAGAAGAAACCAAAGTTTGAAGTGTTGAAAAGTGAACAGAGAAGACAGCGGTCAACAACGAGCGAAGAACAAAGGACGTCGCCATCTTTTCAATCACGCCACAATGGCTCAAGGGAAGAAAGGTGAGTCATGAAGTGTATCAAATGCCTGGAGGATTTATCGTCCGACGGAAATCAAATAACCTGTACGAAATGCAGTAGGATTCTACACTTAAAACGTGCCGGATTTTCAGAAACAGCCTGGCAACGTAAAACCAATGCAACACGCGAGGAATGGAAGTGTGTAATCTGCAGGAGGAACAAAGAAACGCACCTAAGGAAGCCACCTACGACGCAGCAGATTATACCGGAGGCAAAAACAAACGACGAACTGAGCAGACAAAAAATACAAGTGAGCCCTATAATTTCAACTCTTTAAATAAACTAATAAAAAACTATCTAGAGACTATAAAAGCCAGCTTAGTAGATCTTGTGCAAGAATTCTTCGACAAACAGAGCGAACAAATAACAAAATCTAGCGAGTATGAAGATTTGGTCAAATAGAATAATTTAGCAGTGATAGAAGTGTTGCAAATGGTAAAAGACATCAACATCAGCATTTTAGAGAATGAAGTTCTTGACTCCGTCAAGAACTTCATTCTCTAAAACTACAATAGAACGTTTAAATCAGCAACAACATAAAGAAGATCTTATCATAAACGGTCTTCCAGAAACTGCACCTACAGAAAACCTCAGAGACGTAGTTTTAAAATTAGGCCATGCAATTGACATTCCCCCTACAGCTTAACGGCATTCAGACCGTAAATCGGATTCCTAGGAAGTGCAAAAAACAAGGCTTGCCACTACCTGCACCAGTCATATTTCGTCTTACAAGCAAATCCACAAGAGACAATCTCATAAAGTCAGTTGCCAAGGACTTGAACGCATTGCAAGACATCTTCCTATCCGAATATTTAACACCATTCAACCAGAATCTGTTGTACCAAGCAAAAACAGAAAACAATTACCAATATTTGTGGATCAGAGATGCCAAGATATTCTTGAGAGTCACAAAGTTCAAAACCGATACAAATTAAAAGCTCAGAAGACATAGAAAGGCTGCCACAGTGAAAAAAAAAATAAAAAAAAGTCTCCTAATTAGTTCAAAACGAAGACCACAATAAAAATGAACGTGAACCACCTAGACAGATGCAATAACACCAAAACATACTGGCAATTTCACTTTGATCAAACCTTTTAGATCATTCATTTGACCTCCCAAACATCAGTCTACTTCCAACACAGCAATCAAATCAATAAAAAAATACATATATCTAACTGGTATCATCTTCAGATAAATGCGCATTAAAAAGCTTCAAGGATACAATCATAGACATTACGTTACATTATTATTATTATTATTATTATTATTATTATTATTATTATTATTATTATTATTATCTGAGATCTCCAGGGAATAATAAAGGACTCATTGAGGGAAGCTATAAATCACCCAAACCAGCTATCATACCTTCCCTTAAATTCATTTATACTAGATGCACTCACTACCCCTAAGGGAAAATTATTCCACTCCCTCACTGTTCTCTGGGAGAAAAACCTAGCTTTTACCCCGTTCTTGACTGCAAATAAATTTAACTTCAATGGATGTCCCTCTGTTCTCTCCCCACCTTCCATATCACTAAAAATTCCATCAGATGCCATCCTATAACACTCATTCAAAAGTTTATCGACACCTGGTGTAGTCTTATCAAAGTCATATCATCCCTCTTATTTGTCCTGTTAACCAAAGTCTGTAATCCACACACTCGCAATCTGTCCTCATAATCTAAATCCCATAATCTCGATATATGGAATTCTTCTTTGCACGCTTTCCACAGCTTCTTTATCCCCCTTGGAACCCGGGAGACAAAATCTGCGCACAGTAATCCTGGTGTAGTCTTATCAAAGCCTTATAAAGAGGCAAAATGACTTTCTTATCCTTACAAGTCAAGGTTTGCTTCAACATCGCAATTATCCTCTGAGTTGTATTTGCAACTTTTGCTATGTAACATTTGAACTTTAAATTCTTATCCATCAATACACCAAGATCCCTTGCCTCTTCAGTTTCTTGTAGCATAACCTTGCTAATATAATATGCCGCTGGAAATCTTATCACGCCAAAGTTCATAACTTTACACTTACTAACATTAAACTGATAGCCATTTTCGTTTGCCCAAATTTCTAGCCTATTCAAATTATTTTGCAAGTGCTGAATACCAGTAGCATCCTCGATTGCCCTGTCTATCTTCGCATCATCAGCAAACAATTGCAAATCTGATGATAGACTCTGCTTGATATCGTTAATGTATAGATTGAACAATAATGGCCCAAAGACCCTGAGGTACACCACTGGTCACCTTAAATCTGGTAGATGCACACCAACTGTATACCACTTTCTGATATCTATCTGACAACTATCTACTGATCCAAGTCAAGAGATTATATTCCAATCCCATATTCTCCATTTTACGCAACAGCCTATCGTGTGGTATCCAATCAATGAGTTAGAAAATTCAATATTACTATAGTGTACATTTTCTTATTCTGCTTGACCTTAACATTGTTATAAAATATGAGCAAATTGCTAAAACATGACCTTCCTTTAGGAACCCCATGCTGCTCCTTGCAGAGTATAGCTTGTTTGTCTCTCCATTACTGAATGCGAATTCTTACCAACTTCTCTAAAATCTTCACTACCACACCAGAGATACTAATCGGTCAATAGTTAGACTCATCAGTTTTTGCACCACCCTTGTGCAATGGAACTATCATCCATTCCTTCCATTCCTGTGGTATCATTCCTGAGCTGAGACTCAAGTTATACAAACATTCTTATATATAATTTATACACAGGTTATGCAACAGCTCTTCAACCTCATTTGTGTACTGAGCACTGGTGTGCAGTGCTACTGTTACATCCAATGTAGCAGTACTATTGTACACCATGTTACATACACCTGGTTGATATATCTTAGCAAAGTGAGCACGTTAACTGAACAATCTCATTGGCTTCCTACACTCGAACACCATCTGCGTTCAATAAAGTTATTCTTTCACATTCATTCATTCTTTCTTTTGCTTGCGTCATAACGATAAAAATTCTTTTGGATTGCCTTTAGCTTGCATGGCCAATTTTTTTCATACTCCGATTTAGTTTTCCACACAATACTCCTTACTTTTCTAGCCTGAGCTTTATATATTTCATAACTCCTCTCACTCTTATTTTCACGATGTGATGTTCTTTCCACATCACCTTCTTGTGGATCTCTTGCTTAATAAGGTTGCACATCTATTTCACTCCCAACCTATTTATTCTTCGAACATTAGGGATACATTCAAATACGCCTCATTTAAGCACTTTTTCAAGGATTCCCATGCATTGCTGACATTATTTCCCATTCAGTAACTGATACCACGGGACCAAAGATAGCATTCTTCTAAGCTTATCATAATTCCCATCATGATGTAGTTCAGCATGATCACTGTCACCAATTTGTGGTAAAATAGCCATATTCTTGACAGAGATCCACTCTGACGCTATGAGCAAATCTAACACTCTTTGATCTCGAGTTCCTTCTTTCGCATGCTGCTTGAGAAAGTTGTCTCGCAACAATTCAATAAATTCCTCTTCTTTCTGATCATGAGATTTCTCTTCTACCCAATCAATGTTTGGAAAATTAAAGTCACCCATAATGATCATTCGTTGGGTCCCCACAAGGCTAAATTGGCGATGCATTTCTTCGTCCCCTACAACTGAGCAGCCAGGTCTGTAGCAACACCCCACCAAATATTTCATTCTGTCAGCCTCCATTTCGCACGAGATAGACTCAAATTCACCGCTACATGGGACATTGTTACCATCATTGTTTTCTTAGGTTTTTACCCTACCTGGACTTAAGTCATCTGATATCATCAGTAGTACTACTCCTCCTTCTCCTCTGCTATCTCTTCTGTCATTCCTAGAATTAGTATACCCATTACACTCGATTCCACTTACCATATCTGATTCTGATAGACAAGTTTATTCTTGAGGAAAATGCTGGTTAGAATTTCGTTGTTTATCCGTGGGTTTTACGTCTGTTTGCTTTTTTTCCTTAAAACATTTTGTTGACATTTTTTGTATATTTCTCTCAAACGAAGGAAAAAGCTTTCATACAAAGCTATTGGATCCTGTAAATTAAGTAAACTGTTCCACTCTACGATTTTATAAGGTAATCTATAACGTTTTTTTAACTATGATGATCAAGATTGCTCTGATTGTAGAGTTCTGTTGTTCGTATCTGTGGAGCAGCTGGGTCTAGTTGTATGGGAAATACCCGCTATTAATATTGCTATTACTGACGATGTGTATGAGTTTGCAGGAGCTCTTTTGTATGTCATTACTTTTTCTCTTATTGGGTACATTATTGTCAAGTCAATGTTATACCGACAGAATATATATAGATAGTCATGTAAATATAAATATGCAAATAATGAAATAATTTAAAATCTCAAAGAGAACTATTTCTCATTGGTTTCAATTTAATATACATAATTTTTCTAGTAATTAACAATGCAGGATGGATATCATGCTAGCTTATAAAGATCAATAATTATTTCTGTAATTCATAAATATCTACTCACATTAAAAAACAGGCATATCTTTCAGTAAAAAAAACTATTACTTCGGAAAGATAGAATTAGACAGGATTGTATTTTCATGAATTTCGTTTTCTTCATGTTATTCTCCATCCGTAATGTGAGACAATTTAGATGTAGTCTTTCCACATATCAACAATACCGGTACCTTTAGTTTTCTCAAAAAATTTACGATCTAAACGCTTACTTTGTTCTTCAGAGAAGTGATTTTTCCAGTCCCCGATAATTCCCTTACGAACGAAATTCACTCGAGGGGATGAGGCATCAATAACATCATAAACAAAGGCTTTTTTGAATCCTTCGGGAATTTTAGGATTATTTAAAATTTCTTCTCTGGGGGAGGTCATAAGTTGTTGCATAAATTTACCGGTCGTTTCTTTCATATACTCTACGCTACTGTATTCCAAAATCTTCTCCACGAGGGTGGGATCTTTCTCCAGTGGTTCCAGAAACTGTGGACCTAAAAATTTGGCAAATCTCCACACAGCTCTTCTCAGATCTTCTTTCATCTCTTCATAAGTGATAAATAAGACGTTTGGATCATTTCTATGCGAGTACCATGAGAGCAAGTGATCAAAATAATCTCCGAAATCATTTTCTCCATTTACGAAAATCTCAAAGAAATGATCAAACTCTCCATGCGGATAGAAGTAGTTTGGAATCGATTTGGTGTGGTAAAAGAAAGACACGCAACAATCCTTAGGATTCCTTGCAACATAAATATATTTAGCTTCAGGCGAATAAGGAATTAAATGGAATGGTAAGTGAATTTTGATTGCTCCTGGACGATTCATGGTCTCCGCAGCTTCAGCTCCAGTTATCTCCAAGAATGGAGCATCAGAAAAAAATTCGACCATTTCAGTGATCGGTTGACCTTTACGAAAAATTAATGAAACTATCTGTTGAGTCCATGTTGTTCCGCATTTGGGAAAGGTGACAATAAAGACGTCATCAGGTTTTGGTTTGTAGCTGATCGCAGATTTAAGCTTTTCTGTGCAAAATGCTTCAGGAATTCTGAATCCATCAACATCTTTGTACTTCGGCCATTTCAGCGAATTGCTCATCATGATACGCCACTCTGCAAAGAAACGAAAAGAAGATGATTACTACAGATTTTCGAAATGAATAATACTTAAAATCTCTCTCTCTCTCTCTTTGACTTAGATATTTGGACCATCATTATGTAATTATTAGACACCTGCAGGGAGTCCAAAGGCTCATCGAAGGAGGGCACCTGCTCTACAGGTCTCTCTCTCTCTCACTCCTCAATCCACCAACTGACCGGAACTACACCAACGCCATCTACCGCCGCTAACCACCACTAGTATTTCCAAGGACAATCACAAACATCCATGCCCACAGCGGGATTTGAGCCCGCAGCCTTTTTGGCTGGAGAGCGGATATGCTAACGACTCGGCCAGCCAGGCTGGCAATAATAAGTATAATAAATATATAATAAAATAATAATGATGGTCCAAATAATTTTGCAATACTTTCTAACGTTGATTGACTGACTTAAACTCTATAACAAAATTTGACATCACTGAGTTTTCTAATCATTACTCTTAAAATTTTCATGGATTTCTAGGACTCATAAGCTGAGAATCTGATCTAATCCTGTGGCTTCCTCTCTTTGAGAGGGTTGCAGCTGAATACTAGGGAGATAGTAACGAGGTGGTTTCCCGTTGCCTTCCTTGCGTATTTTGATCACTGTAGCCCGTGTGTTGTATCATCTTGCAAGCAGGCAAACCGTGTCCGGTTTGCCTGCTTGTGGGATGAAAAACCCCAGACAAACTGGCGGAAAAAATCCTGCTGTCCACGTCCAAGACCGGCTAACTTGGTTATGGCTGAGAAAGATCCTTCACTCAAGACACTCCTTTACCAAGCATATGGTTGCAAAGCGCAAAGCCACTTGGGCTAATCGCGCGGACAAGCTGAGGATATTCCATTGAATTTTCCTACTCTGCACGCGCACGCGCACGCACGCACACACACACACACACACACACACACACACACACACACACACACACACAAAACGATAACACAACAACAACAAGTCACACAAGCTCGGACGCGAATAGACATACCTGAAATCGCTCGCTCCTGCTTTTTACCTTGAATTAATGCCGTATCGAACAGAAAAACTGGATCTATCTAGCATAGACTGATAGCTCGTACAGTGCTCTATCTAACAGTGAGTAATTTACTCTATAGTTTCACAGTTCTAAGCGCGTATCAGTGAAAGTTTATCCTATCTTTATGAACTGAATACTAATGTTCACTCTATCTATTGTTCTGCTACCTCAAGGACAACGTCCCATTCATAATAGGATTAGCTGCTACAGCAAGGGCTAACAACTAACCCCCCCCCCCCCCAACTGCTGCCACCGAAACCTATTCAATAAAATTGTCACTTCTAGGAATAAGCAGAACAGTGGTAAGTATACTATCTTAAACTTTGTATCTTAGAAAGCGTAGCAGTTCAATAGGAAGGCTATGATACACAACTTTAAATAACATTAAGATGGCGGCATGGGACGAATTACAGTTCGAAAAAGCCCTAGATTTGCTGCGTAACGTTGCCAAAGTAAGCTTTAATTTAAGAAATGATTTTAAAAATGACATACTAACCGCAGTTAGAACTAACGTAGGTTTTCAATAAAATGAAAAACGAAACTAAAGAAGCAATAGAACTACAGGCAACTACAAGCAACTAGGAACAGGTTAACTTAGCTCAGCCTACTCAGCTATACTCGCAAGTCGTTAAAAACAATGATAAAAACAAAGACCAATTTGAAAACACTCCATGCTATAAACTAATAATGATACCGATAGCTCAACTAAACAGCGAGGAAACTAAAAATATCATCAAAGAAAAAATAGATCCAAGGAAAATCAAAATCGGAATAAGAAAAATGAAAAGTAATAATAATGGAGGAGTCTTAATTGTATCCAAAGAAAAGACTGACATAGACTTGCTACATAATGAAATCACGAAGGAATGCAAAGACACGTTAGTAGCAAACCCCAACAAGAAACATCTTCCAAGACTAATTATACATGATATTCCCAGTGAAATTGATACGAACAACACAATCGACTCAATCCGCATGCAGAATAAAGAACTCTTCATCGGCGACACAAAGATGACACAGCAATTTATCATGACAAATAAAAAAATGAACAAAAGAAACCCGATTATTGAAGTGGATCCAACAGTGAGGACAAAATTGCCAAAAACCGGTGTCAAAATGCTGGAGAATTTGCCATTGTGCAGACTACGTAAGCGTTTTGAGATGCTTTAACTGCAATAAATTCCACCATCACACACGAGACTGCAGGGGGGAAAACCACCATGACATAAATTTATGAGACATAGACACTCCTGGCGACGACTTATTTACATCTAAGAAAATTGAGTCACCATGAAGATCAATGGATCCAAAAAAAAAAAAACTCCTGGAGAAGACGTAATAACCATCGATATACTCCTAAGAGCGTTTGTCGAATTCCCCGAATTCATAACAACAGTTTACAACGAATGCCTAAAAAGAGATAGATTTCCTTCAATATGGAAATATTCAAAAATTATACCCATAATCAAACAGAAAAAAAAGAAACATCCGATGAAATTAGCAAATACAGGCCAATCAGTCTCATAAACTTTGCTGGTAAGGTGCTAGAAAAACTTCTAATAAACCGAATAATGAGCGATGTCTACTCAAGAAACCTATTAAGCAGCAATCAATACGAATTTAGACCTCAGTCCAGCACAGTAGACACAATTATGGAGGTTAAAGAGTTCAGAGAAGACAATCTACAGCAAAAAAAAAAAAAAGACGTACTACTAATCTCACTCGATGTGCAAGGAGCCTTCGATGCTGCGTGGTGGCCAGCCATAATCAATCAATTAATAGATTTAAAATGCCCAAAATACTTACTCTACCTTACAAAAAATTATTTTACAGATAGAACAGCAACCATGGCATTAAAAACCACAACTGTAGCGAAAGAAGTCCAACGAGACTGCCCGCAAGTTTTTGGAACATCCAGTACGACTCGCTTTTAAGATATCCTTTCACTACTGAAACAAAAGTCACAGCCTTCGCCGATGATGCGATGAAAATGATTCGGGGACGCGACGGCTTACAGTTAGAAGTAACGAAGAACGAAGAACTCTTTAAAATTGCAGAGTGGGCATGCCAGAAAAAAAGTTACCTTCAATAGCACCAAGTCTAAAGTGCTCCACATTTCACGCAAAAAATCAAAACAACCTGTAACGGTCTTCCTAAACGGAGAAGTTCTCGAGGTAGCCAGTGAGCTAAAATATACCTAGGAGTGATAATAGATGAAAAATTTACCTTCACTAAGCGCATCTCATATGTTGCCGAAAAAAGCTTACAAATTGTAAACCTCCTAGCTAAATCGACGAGGATTAAGTGGGGATTAGGCCAACGAGAGCTGAAAAACAATCTATACCGATGCTATACTACCACTGATATCTTATGCTGCACCTGCCTGAAAAAATGCACTAAAATCAAAGATAAACCGACAAAAAATAAACAGAGTTCAACGCCTTATAGCCATACGCATAATTAAAGGATTCAGGACAATATCTTTCGAGGCAACTTACGTTATTGCAGCTCTAACACCGACCTGCCTGAAAATACAAGAATTATCTCTTGTATATGACGTCACTTCCAGAAGATATAATGAAAGTTACAACATCGATTCAAATTATTACGAACGCCCGCTTCACTACAGCAGGTGGCCTCACCCAGCAAAGAGAACAAATATTAAGGAGAAGGAAAGCTCTGAAAGCGACGATTTTTCTTTCGGTTGTTCTTTCATTGCATACAACAGACAGTCCATTATACAAGAACGCTGCTCTAGGTTGCATCCTCTCTGTTCCAACAACCAAGCAGAACAACCTGCTATATAGTTCAGTCACTTACATATCTCCAGGAATTACAACTCAATACCTCTCATCAAAACACAGCAACAATTTACAGTGACAGAAGAAGCACTAAAGATGGCATAAAAAACCGAAACAACCATATAGCATTAACAGAACAGACAAGAAATCTGGTTCGGAATCTCACTCTAGAGGAATGGGAAATCAAGTTCTGCTGGGTGAACGCGCATACTGGGTCAGCTGGCTAAAGAAGCAGCTAGAAACGAATGGCTAGAAACAAGTTATCAAAAGTATTCAAAATCTGCTATAAAAACACTTGTAGAAGAGAAAAGCCTAAACTTGTGGGAAGAAGAATGGAAGACATCAAAAAACGGATCAACAACAAAAGAATTCTTGCCAAGCATCAGAAGAAAACTCCGGCTGAAAAGACACGCCATTTCTCTAGGTTTAACCACGCTACTAACGGGATATGGAAAACTAGGACACTACTTACACAGATTCCATATCCTGGAATCACCATCATGCATCTGCAGTCACACCTTCAACAGGCTATTGACCACATACTCTACGACTGCTAGCTACTGGACTCCATCCGGATGCCTCAAATACAACATGTCATCACTTCCGGAGACAAGTGGCCAGTATCAAAACACAGACTTATCGAAAAATATTACTCAGAATTAATTAAATTTGCCAATAAGATCAACTTCCAGTGCTTGTAATCTAACATAAATTACTGATATTGTGTGAATTATGTGGTGTTAATATATGGATATATAAAAATGTAAATGTAAATATGAATATTGATACAAAAATATAAATATTAATGTTAATCAGTACTTGTAAGCTACGTGTAATATAAGCATTGTATGCAATGGAGCATGTAGGAATACATTACCTCCTGGTAGGGTTACTATGGGGAGGAAAATGCACACACACACACACATTTTTTTGAAGCTGCAATGTTATAACTAACCTAAAATACTTACACTCATCCAGATATTATCTTTCAGAAATTAGCTTAGCGATAAAAATCCGCCTTGGTGCTTGTTTGAAGGAAGAGTGGAATTTGAACCCTTTTTGTTCTGGGAGATATAAATATGTTTATCAACAACAATTGCAAAAAAAATAAATAAATAAATCTAGATTGCTATTGGCCTAAATAAATTTTAATCACGTGGATAATATGCAATGATATTTTATTTTATCTCTGCTGGCTGTTCATACCTATTAGGGAAACCATCTTCTTTGGAAATAGCCACAATTATTCTAGTTTTGCTTTTGTTTAAACGCCACCTTGATATCAGCGATTTCGACATTTAAAGAGCTAAACTAAGAGAATGCATGTAAAAGACACGCAGATGATTTACAATCACCCGCGTTGGATCGAAAACATATATATATATATATAATTTTTTTTTTTTACAGTTTAACCACAGTTTATGATCTTTCAAAGAAATTACATGAGTCTAGGGTACATTTTATTACATGTTATTACAATTATTATGATTAGGACAATATAATACTATAATTAATTTTAAAATTAATAATAGTCCTAACAAAAAAATTATACAGTTTTACACTAAAACGTTAAACAGCTTTTTTTACATTTTGTCATTTGAATTTTAATTTTTAATTTTAATTTTATTCACAATTCACATTAACAGTTACTTTTTTGTTAACATGCAATAGATGATGCTAAATGCCTTTCATTTCCACGGTATAGCTTCCACAGTTCGTTGAAGCTATACCAACACAAGATAGCTTCTTCCACAGTTCGTGTTTTGATGTTCTGAAATTGTCTTTGTGTTTTAAATTTTGTGTTAAGTTGTTGGGTGGCGTGGGTAGGAGATGTGATCTCACTGCAGAACCGTATGAGTTATTGAAGGGTGTAGGGATGTAAAGAGTTGTGGTGGTTCGTGTTATGCGATGCGTGTCTGTTGTTACGACAGGTGTTTTGAAGGAATTCCTTAGTAACGCGATGAAGTGTTTCATATTTTTAATGCCTATGTGTGTGTCGCCATAAGCGGTTCGAACATTGACTGTTGTGCATAATCCTCCAAATCACTGTTGGCACAATTTTCCTATGTAATGTTTCTGTTTTCGCTAGATGGCTGTTTGATGTGATTAATAATAATAATAATAAACACGAAACATATTGCATTACAAGAATGATGATACCTTAACTAATTTCATGTAAAACACTTCGTAAGTTTCTAAGCATCTTTATGTTCACTGAAGTGTATTAAGCATTCAGTATGGTGCAGAGCAAGGCTGTCGATAATTTCATTTGTTGATACCGAATCATCTTCTACTGGATTCATTCAATTCGGGTTAGCGTCTTCCTCGTTTTCAATAGTGCAACCTGTGGTTAACCAGCTTTAGTGTTCTTATTAATCAAATCAATTGTTACTTTAACTGAAGAATACCTTTTCCCTTTCAAAGAAAAAAAAAAGAAGAAACGAATACAAATACACAGTTAAAAACTCGGATCGAGCTAGATAAAGATCCGTAGTTGTAACTTGTAAATAATAATAATAATAAGTAGAAAAGTAGCAATGTTAACCAAACGCTACTGGAAGAAAAATGAAATTAATGAAAGAAAACCAACACAAATAAAAAAGCCCAACTGAGTTTGCAAATACATGTTCTAACAAATAAAACTATTTTCGTCTTGTATTCCTGTTTAAAACGAAATTTCATGTTATTCGAATACGTTTTGTTTCTCTTTTGTCATTGGACAATCCAGTCAGTTTTCTAAATTAAATCCCTGATAAAATGCATAGATTTCATTTGAAAACGGTCGACTGTAAAAAAAAAAAATTTAAAAAAAAATAAAAAAATTTTCTGCACCCACAAAAATAACAACGCTTGACATGGAAAACCTTCAAAAGGGACCCAATGCGCCAATGGGTCCTGTCTGAACGGACGTTAACAATTTTCGTGTACTCATTGTTCGACGATACAAGATTGAAGAGGGCTTTCTAGTGAACCAATAATCGCCTTTATAAAGGGAATCAAGATCGGTTGCAATCTTCTTACAATATAAGGATAATTCCTGCTAAAGTGGTATTTCACCAATGTATGTTCCTTACATTTACTCCACTTTGAATCATGAGGTGTGAGTAAAAACGCTTTCATAATTGTGCTACTGTAATAACATTAGTTTCACTGTTGTGTATAAAATAAAAGGGGAATTTTAGTATCCTATCTTTTAACAACATCAATAATAATAATAATAATAATAATAATAATAATAATAATAATAATATGCTAGAAATTTCATTATAAAGGGGTAGGAAATATTTTATCCCTATATTTTTTTTTGTTTTATATGTTTACTTTATTTTTCAGAATTTTCTTTGATTTTGTCTTTCTTTTCTTTTCCACCTCCAATACTATTAACTACATCCAACAGGTTTTCAAGTGACAGACTCTTAATAACTTCAAATGGAATGTTGCATGCACTGATGGATTTAATTTCAATGTAGAAGATTGATAATCCAAATCGTGCTCGGGATCATATCGGAAAAATCCTTGCACCGGAATTCCGTGTATCTATCTGGATTCCTACAAGTACAGAACTTTATGTTTTGTTTTATGTTAAGAATTCAATAGAGAATATATTTTTATTTATATTGGAAAGTATTGATAAAGTAGACTTTAAAACATTTTCACATGTTTAAATGAAGAGCACTAAATCACATTCGAGTCATTCTAATAAATAATGCTTAATACTTAATCGAGGTTATTTCGAAAATGGATTCGTTTACAAATGTGCTTAATTCAGAGATCAAGAAGAGACATTGCCATAGATTAGTTTTTAGGAACTGATGATTTTAAAATTAAGAAAATGTTAATCTTAAATCAATATATGTTCTTATTTAGAATTCCTTCTTCCGATGTTCTTATACCACACACACACACACAAACACAGACATATTATGTTAGGTAATAATATGTGAGATAATAACCAAAAAAGGTTATTACTATTAAAAATAATGCAAAAATCAACGGCCCATTACCTCACAGATCTTTTTGCATTCATGTCGGGGGATTTACATTGATATTAATTGCTAACTTTCGTGGTTACGTGGTTAAATCAAAATCAATTTTAGGTTTATTGTTTATTTCTTTTCGCATGATTCTAGTTCATTCTACATGCATAAAAATTATTCCCATCTTATTTTATTAATGTAAAGTTGACACTAGGCTGAAAGTGGATTGCGATCCTGTTAACAGGAATTGATTTCTTTCAGTTCAGTTTCATGAAAGAGGTCACTGTTGTGACGATGTTCGTGAAGGGGACAGCTTCTCACCTGTTTGAAGATTCCAAGAAGATGATCAGCTGCTCTCTCTCACTCACTCTCTCTCTCTCTCTCTCAGTGAAGATGTAGTGATTACTGCTGTGATGAAGATTTTTGCAAACTAGATGATTTCTTGATTGTGCACGGAGGTCTTCTGACAGCAGACTTCTACAGGTTAGAGCATTCTCGAGACGAACACATCAATTTGGTATTGACGAAACCCCCGACTTTTTCAGTTTTCGATTATGGAAAAGAAAATTCAAGAGTGAGATTTGTGTATTATGGGAAGGACTTGTGCCACGTTCTTCACGTTGGTGAATAAATTTGCAAAATTGCTACGAAGTCATTTGATGTTTCGTGCTAACTACTTGTAACTGAGTGTTTGTTGTGTTTAACTAGAGAAGGTCAGACTTGACGTAAAATAATTCCTTGTTTTTATTGTTTTTGAATAATCCTTTCAGATTGATTCCTTGAACGCTCTTAAGAAAAATCTGTAATCTATGTTGAACATTTTGGTTTTTTACCATAATACTTGATGTTTGTTTGCAGTAGGATTTGCTCAGTCCTGATTTGTGTTTCCTTTCGTTCTCTACGTCCTAGACGTGTTTTGAATGGCGTTTCTCCCTATCTGCCTGTCAGTCCTAAGTAGTATAAACCACGGGTACAGTTGATCTTGTAGATACTTTTTTTTTTTTTTAGAGGTGAGCGGAAAGGTTTTGGTGATTTCAGGAGATCGGAGATCTTGTTGAAAGGGGAGGAACAGAAGGAAATCTTTATATTTTGTAGTAGTAGTATTATTGATATCTTATCTATAACAGACTGTATAGGGGAGAATCACTTCCGAAGTGTTTTGCTTGTTCATTTGAATGTCTTGAAGGTTAATGTAGAATTTTGTTGACCAAATACTGTTTAATGGTGCGAAATAGTCTAGCTCTTGATTTCTTTTAGCTATATTAATGGAGATTCTGTGGACTTTATCACGTATTGAGCGAATAATGCCTATTTATTGCTTCGGGTTCTGATGGAATGTAGTGTGCAAATATCGTTCAGTGTTTGTTGACTTGCTGTGCACAGAAATTTTCATGAATGTAGTTAAGTAGTCAGTTTTAATCATGTTCATCCGTTTCGTTTTCTTCGACTTTTCTTACTCATAACTTGAGAAATTTTACATGCAGCATTTCCACATACCTGCAATATCCGTATGTTTTGTTTTCTCCTAAAACTTACGATCTAAACGCTTACTTTGTTCTTCAGAAAAGTGATTTTTCCAGTCTTCAACAATTCCCTCACGAACAAAATTGACTAAACGAGGAGGAGCACCATTAAGATCAGAACCAAACGCTTGCTTGATTCCTTCAGGGAATTTGAGATTATTCAAAATTTCGGCTCTGGTAGAAGTCACAAGTTGTTGCATAAACATGCCGATAGTTTCTTTCATATACTTTACGCTACTATATTCCAAAATCTTCTCCAAGAGGGTGAGATCTTTCTCAATTTGTTTCAGAAATTCTGGACCCAAAAATTTGGCAAATCTCAACACAGCACTTTTCGGATTCTCTTTCATCTCTATAATATCTATCGATCATTTCTATGTGGGTTCCATGAGAGCAAGTGATCAAAATAATCTCCGAAATCATTTTCTCCATTGAGGAAAATTTCAGAGTAATCATCATCAAATTCTCCATCCGCATAATCTTAGAGAGGAATCGATTTGGTGTGGTGAAAGAAGGAGACGGAACAATCCTTAGGATTCCTAGCAACATAAATATATTTAGCTTCAGGCGAATAAGGAGTTAAATGGAATGGTAAGTGAATTTTGATTGCTCCTGGACGTTTCATAGTCTTCGCAGCTTCATCTCCAGTTAACTCTAAGAATGGAGCATCAGAAAAAAATTCGACCATTTCAGTAAATGGTTGTCCTTTACGAAAGATTAATGAAATTATCTGCTGCGTCCACGTCGTTCCGCATTTAGGAAAAGTGACAATAAAGACGTCATCAGGTCTTGGTTTGTAGCTGATCGCAGATCTAAACTTTTCTGCGAGAAATGCTTCTGGAATTCTGAATCCATCGACATCTTTTACTTCGGCCATTTTCGTATCTTGCTCATGATGATTCCACACTCTGTAAAGAAACGAAAACAGGAAAACAACTACAGATTTCAGAAATTAATAAAACTTCAGATCTCTCTTTCTCTCTGTCTATTACTCTCTCTCTCTCTCTTTCTCTCTCTCTCTCTCTCTACGATTGAGGTATTAATAAAATACTTTCCAATATGTCTAACGTTGATTGACCTTAGACGAGAAATAAACTTCATAACATGGACTTTATTATCATTATTGTTAAAACTTCCTTGCAACCTCAAGACACATCTGTTAAACAGTAACGTGTGATATACGGATGCTGTGCATTTAGAAATTTGAAATAGTCAAGAATTTGTTTTTTACACGGTTATCTAGTATTCAAACCAGTTTATTTATTTAATAAAATTTTAATTTTTACTACGCCTATTGTTCTTCGAGATATCTGCAATAACTATCTTTAGAATATTAAATTACTCTCAGGTTGACATTATTAACACGTTCATGCCAGACGTGTCTTGCGCTAGTTGCGCCTCAAACAGGACAGTATTTTAGTGCAGCACTGTAATTTGGATTCAGCTTGGCTTACGACTGTGTAGTGTGGTGTTTATTTTAGATGCTTCTAATTACGCTAATTACTCCATTTTTAACTAAATACAGTATTGCATTGACTGTGTGCTGATTTGAGTGCTATAATAAAAAATTACTTTGTTTGGCTATATATATATATATGTGTGTGTGTGTGTGTGTGTGTGTGTGTGTGTGTGTGTGTGTGTGTGTGTGTGTGGAGAACACACTCTAAACAGAAATGGTAAAAAATTGATTGACTTTGTAGTTTATAATAAGCTGAAAATAATGAATTCCTTCTATAAACATAAAGACATACATAAATATACTTGGGCAGCAAGAGGATGGAAATCAATATTAGATTACTTTATACTAAATGAAAAGACATCAAAATTTTCACTAGATGTTAGAGTTCACAGAGGATATGAAATAAGCAGTGACCACTTCTTTGTTAAAATAAAATTAAGATTACCACCTAAATGGCTACAAGTAACAAGAACAGAAAGAAAAATTGAAACATTTGTTTATAAAACTAGACTATTGAATGACACAAATGTACAATAGCTATATGAACAAAGAAATAACCAATATCTAGATAAAATAAAACAAAACGAAGAAATAGAAATAGAATGGCTTAATATAAAAACGATACAAAATGCAGCAGCAAATGAAAGCTTAGGAAAGACCAAAAAATTCAATAAAAGAAAAAACTGAAGATCTGGGATGATACAATCAAAGAAATAATCAAAAAGAAAAAAAGAAGCTATCACAAATGGTTAAGCAGTAAAAGATTAGAAGATGGAATAGAATATAAAAGAATAAGAGCCATAGCTAAAAGAGAAGTCAGAAAAAGACAGAGAATCATGGAACAAATTTGTTTCTAATTTAGAACATGATTTATATAAAATAAGACCCAATGTATATAAAATTTTGAAACACTTAAATGCAGATACCAAAGAAAACATAAAATTAAACACTGAATTGAAATGAGAAGAATTTCTAAATTACTACACAGAACTGTGGACAGACAAATATTTTAAAAAAGACAACTGGCAAACAATTAACGAAAATGAAAAGGAAAAAACTGAAGAAGAATTAGAAATCAGCCTGAAAGAAACAAGAAACGGAAAATCACCTGGAGAAGATAAGCTAGGTTCAGAATTATATAAATACGCAGGAACAAGATTAAAAAGAAAACTCTTATTATTTTTAAATAAAATTTACTCATCTGATATCCCCTCAATAGAATGGAAAAAAGCAATTGTGATTCCTACCTTTAAGAAAGGTAATAGAGATGACCCTAAAAACTATAGAGGTATCAGTATAATAAATTCCTGTTACAAAATATATAGCAGAATCTTAAATAACAAACTAATGAAATATTCCGAAAACTTTATTCTAGAAATACAGAATGGATTTAGAAAAGGACCATCATATATAGACCCAGCCTTTTGCCTAAAAAATTAATAATAGAGAAAAGAAGAGCATATAATTTAGAAACACATATTGCATTTATTGACTTTGAAAAAGCATTTGACAAAGTTAAAAGAAACATATTATTTAACATATTAAAAGAAAGACAAATACCAAATTATATCCTAAAAGCTATCACAAGTATATATGAAAATAATCAAATACAAATAAGATTAAATCACGAGCTATCATATACAAGAGAGATAAACCAAGGAGTCCGACAGGGATGTCTCCTCTCAGCAACTCTTTTTAATATCTACTTAAATGAAATAATAATAAAATGGAGTAAAAATTTACATCAAGGAATTAAACTTTCTCCCACAGTTAACTTAAACACTCTCCTCTTTGCCGACGACCAAATAATAATTACAAATTCTGAAGATAACTTACAGAAAGCTATTTTAAATCTAAATGCGATATCCAAAGATTATGGTATGATAATATCAACAGAAAAATCAAAAACTATGGCCTTTAAAGGACAAGATCCAGCGAGAACTAAAATAGTAATAGATATATAACAAGATCTTAGAACAGGTGAATTCATTTAACTACCTAGGATGTACGATCACATATGAAAATGAAAAAGATATAAACGTAAAAATTGCAAAATATTTAAAAATAACAGGTGTAATTAACTCTATATTTAAACCAAACCTATTTCAAAAACAAACAGACTAAAAGTATACAATACATTAGCCCTACCAGTCTTAATGTGTGGAAGCGAAATCTGGACAATAAAACAAAAAGGCAAACAAAGATTAACAACAGCAGAAATGAAATTTATGAGAAAAACTGCGAAGTATACCCTATTTGATCACAAAAGAAACGAAGAAATTATGAAAGAATTAAACCAAGAACCAGTAATAGAAAAAATTAAAAAATATAAACATAAATGGATGGAACACGTTCAAAGAATGAAAACAGAAAGATTACCAAAACAAGCCTTAAAGTACAAGCCATTAGGAAAAAGAAAACCAGGACGTCCTCTTAAACGATTCAACGATGACTTCTAAGGCCGGAACAGGCCATGCTAGGCTTAAATCCTTGATACGCATGACGATGATGATGATATATATATATATATATTTTTTTTTTGAAACAAATATAGTGTTATTAGTGGTTGAAGTACAATTTTCCCAGATTTCGCCGTTCTCCATGTCCGCCTTAATTCTTAGTTCCTTAGTGGGTCCTACTTGGATATGCATTATCTAAACGAATGGAAAGAAATCTTGGAGTGAAAAAGACGATGGTATGAAGATTTCTAAGAAATTAATAAACAACGAGAAATTGCTATTTTGGCGAAAATATACAGTAATAGCTACTATCTTTAAGAAAACATTATCGCACACTATGAATTAACAATACAGGGAAATACTTTTTTTTTTTTTACTGGATGTATATATATATATATATATCGTCGTTGTCTGAGCAATTCAGTTATAGGGGTTTTATGCCCTGCAGATGAAGTTGATCTTTCTACCTTGATGTTGGACGTTCGCCGTCTCTTAAGCCGAAACTCCAACCAAAGTTTACGTCTCAGTATGAAAAGCGTCAAACATTTCTTTTATTTTAAATAGTACACGCTTTTAATTATCAATACAAATCACTTAAATACTAAATTGTTTGAATATACATTATACATAACAATAATTGTTATACATATAAATGACCGAAAGGACCCCCTAGAAAAACTATAAAGATGAGCGCCAAATACTTAAATCCAGCAATGTTATAATGCATTGACAGCCTTACTAGCTGTGATGTCATGTGGAGAGATACGGATTCTTTGTTAAGTAGTCTGTGAATTCGCAGACTGCTTATAAAACGATTATATGCTTATAAGTCTCTCTCTCTCTCTCTCTCTCACACACGCACACACACACGCACGCACGCACGCACGCGCGCACACACACACACACACACACACATGTATGTTAATTCAATAACAATATTGGTACAGTATGTTGTACCAATATTGTTATTGTAAGAATAACAAGATAACTACAATCCTTGATTAAGCAATAATAACAATGAACACGAAGGATGTAAATATTACTTAAAAATGGAGATGAGCAGCTTAATGGCTTAACTAATTTCCTCTACAACACTCTGTAAGTTTCGGAGCATCCTTTTGTTTCATTCCATCCATTAGGCAATCTGCCTTAGTGATGCAGGCCATCACTGAGGCAGATTGCCTTTGTTAAAAACTGAATCTCCTTCTTCTAGGTATTCATTCAGCTCAAAGTTAGCATCTCCTTCGTTAACGTTGCACTTTGTAACTGCCAGCAGCTGAAAGAATCTTCTTATCCTTTTAAATTTCTTGAAAAGAAATGATCTAAAATCTCGGAGACAGCTAGATAAACACTCATAGCTGTAACCTGTAAATAGCAATAATAAAAAAAAGTAGGAGAAAAGTGGCAATGTGAACCAAAATGCTATTGGTATAAAATAGAAATGAGTGTAGAAACCAAAACCAGAACAAACAAAAGAAGCCGTTTTGAGCTTCGTGTATATATTCAAACAAGACATAAAAATCTTTTCGTCTTGTGCTTCCCTTTTTAAGATTAAATTTCACACCTACAGACATTTCGTTTTTTGTTTTGCCGTGGGACAGATTTAATTTAGAAACAGTGTATTGTAAAATTAGTGAAAAGGATTTTAAAGAAATCGTCTTACAACAATCATAATGCTCTATGTGGATTGAGTTTGGTCAAATTCTGTCTAGGAAATGAAAAACTATCAAAATGGCTTTTTTTACATGAAGATGAGTTATTCGATCTCATACTGAGATGGAAAGGTTTTCCCTGACGAGTTTGTTTTCATTCCATAAACCAGCCATTAGGATACATACAATTAGCAGACAAACGATTCCAATGGATATAAGCCTAACCTCCTCATCCTACTAAATTAAGTTTACGGAAACCAAGAACATTTGACAGTTATAGATGTTAAAGGCCCGGTAAAGATTTATCTGTTTGTTTTTGTAGGAGTACAGATTTATAACAATTGCTATTGAATAAGTAACAAATTATGAATTTCGTTTACAGCGGTCGGTTCTATCAGTACAAACGAAACTACATTAAAGATGCGCTTTTTTGCTGTTTAGTTAAGCACGTAGTTAACAAACCGAAGAATGCCTTAGAAATAATAACTCTTTCTTTTATAGTTTTTCGTTTTTGAATCAGATCCACCAAAGGTTGAAATTTTATTGCAAGTCAGCTAAGTTTAGATACTCTGGTTTCTATGCTCCAGAGACAAAATATCATACTTTTGTGAGATTTCAGGCCTCAAATATTCCATGTGGTTCATGTTAAGGCTAATCTCATCAATGCAATGTTTCGATTATAATGGCAATCGCGATTCCATGCATTGTGAACCAGTGACCCACTCCATTAGCTGGATTTTCTATGTCTTGTCCCACACCAGTCGATGATAAGTATTAGTTAAAAACGAAGACTTGCGGATTGTATGCTATTTGTCAAAATTCTTGGCACACGCATCGTTCAAACATTCATTCCATCCTCTCTGACTATGCTGCGCACGTCTCTATATAGATTCCTTAAGGCTCAATGGTAGAATGAGAAAAATACACATCTTTATTAAGGAGCTTCTTCTATTCGACTCTGTGTCACTTCCGAACTTCCTTCAACACGTTACTGGCAGTGGGCTTAAAAATGCTCAACTGATATGCAATATGCATTTCTAATGAGTGAATTACAAACATTTCCTCCGAATATTATCTGAAGCCCCCCCCCCGAAACGATATTGGCTATTTTCGTGTACTCATTGTTTTGCCATACAAGATAGAAATGGCTTCAGAGGGAACCACTCATCGTCTCTACAAAGGGAATCCACATATCATTTCAGTCTGTTTACAACACAAGGTTAAGTCCTTCTGAGGAGATAATATTTTACAGTTTATTCGTTAATTTTATTCAGCTTTGAGTCATGAAGTGAGAGTAAAAAATAGGAGGGCGCAGACACATACAAATACATTAGCCCTCAGTACTTGCTTGATATAACCTGGAAAGCAAATATGGAATATGGAAAAATGAATTTTTCTCAGGGCTCCATATTCCAAATCTGCCAAAAAAAAATCTGTTGATTTTGTTTGTCAGAAATGAAACATAAGTGTTGAAGACACTTATGTTTCATTTCTGCTACCTACTTATGTTTCATTTCGACTACCTACTCCTAAAGTGCTTCTATTTAAAAAAATAGAAGCACTTTAGGAGTAGGTAGTCGAATATCGAATTACAACTTTTATTCAGTGTATGTCATTGCACAATTAGAATTTCACGAGTGCGATCCCAAATTGGGTCATCAAATAAAACGTTGAGCTCTTTCTCTTGGCGAAGACACACACACACACAGCTATCACACCATTTACGCAGATATATGTAAACGTCACTTACGCAGCCTATATTCAAAATACTTCGTCACGTGAGTCATCATGTTGCTGGTCATAATTGTCAGCAGTGTTGATCGCAATGACAAAAATACAAAGAATCTTTCGGAGTTCAATAAACGGCTTACCGTGGATGCCCGTCTAGTTGGAGCCACACTTTTTGAAAGTAGCAGAGCTGATTTGTTTCTCAAAAGGTGAGATATCCGGGATGTTCAATCAGAGGGAAAAATAACCCACATTGCTTGTCTAAGAAGCCTTAAGTTTGGTGTTGCAGCAACTGACGGAAGTATTTAATGAAGTCTGTTCCCGACCCATATCTCATCGAGGTACGGTGAGATATGGGTCGTATGCTCAAGAAATTGAAGAGAATCGGTATTCGCAGTCGAATGTCTAATACGTAAAATCAAAGTTTTAATTCAGTGGCAGGTATGTGTACTTCTGATAATGCGTTCGACTCATTCATTGCTCTCCAATCAAAACATTTAGTCCATACATCCTTATTGACCATGATCTTACACAACTTCCAAATCATAAACGTAAACCTATAATTAAACATTTTTAAACGAAAAACATGGATCACATATTGATTATCGGTGGCAAGCCGATACAGTAGATATTCGACAGTTTAAAAAATAATGAAAATACTAATTATATTTTAACAGTGATAGGTACCTTCCTGTCAAAAATAAAAATATTAATTTCATTAACATTTATTTTTAAAGGAAGAATTCCTGGAAAGATTTAAACAGATAAAGGATCAGAATTTATTAATAAATAAACCCAACAAAGATTTAAAGTTCACAATATTCACTCGCTCACTAATGACATTGAAATAAAAGTTGGAGTAGTTGAAAGATTTAACAGACCTTTAAGGATTAAAGTGTAAAAATAATTTACGGCTAATAATACTAGAAAGTGGATGGATGTCCTGGATGAATTAATTTATAATTGTAATCATTCTTATTGTAGATCTATTCAAATGAATCCTACAGAAGCAAGTTTAAAAGAAAATTAACACAAAAGTGTTCAATTTCAAAAACTTGTTTACAAAAACACGTTCTTCAAAAGATAAAAGGTTTATGTTAGGAGATAAAGTAAGAACATCAAAGTACAAAGGAAGATAAAAGATTATCCAACTAACTTTATGAAAAAATGTTTATGATGTCTAAAATATTATATTATAAAATACTTGCTCCAATATAAAAGAACTGAGACATGAAAAAAATCATTGCATCTTTTTCTGAACATGAATTAATAAAATATGTTAAACAGAATGAAGTATATAAAATAGAAAAATGCTTAAAAAGATAGTATTGCTGTAGGAAATTAAGAACATATACTATACAAAAAACTAAAATAAATTAACTAATATTTCCAATTGGCAGAATCAAATGCCATCAGGGAACAGTAAATAAAATGATATGTGCATGCAAGCACTATATATATCGTCAGTAAGACAGAAGCAGAAACAACAAAGGTTAGTCTCGAATCTTAAGTAGTGGTGGGCTGGGATGGGTGTTCTTGGCAGTTGAGTTGAAGTTCTCACGATAATTGCTTCTCACATTTGAAGCAGTTTTATACACAACGTATATTGAATTTCGGGTAATTCCCTAAGGCTGATGCGGATTCCAGGAAAATTTGATCCTGTGTGGAGTAAGGTGGCCATTTTTTTTTTTTATTGTATCTTGTGGTGGATGTGCAAGGCATGGTCAATAAGCCGTGAGTGACTGTAATGGTGGAACCGGATGCAGTCTTTGTGTTCAACAGTTCTTAATTTGGCTGTAGTATGACATCTTGCAGCTGCATGATACCTGGTAAACACCTATTAGGTCTAGAGATTGTGGCTGGTCTTTGGGGGAGCAAATAAGGGATGCCACTTTTTATACGGTCTGTAAGTAATTGTAAGATTGTGGGGAAGAATGCAGTTTTGGGGTTTTAATATTCTTTCGATTTGTTGGGGATTATAGCCATTGGCTAAATAGGCATTGTGGATGTGGTCAAGTTTAGTGGTGAGGGAAGTGGAAACACAGAACTGATTAATTTTTGCACTGTTATATAGGGTTTTAATAATTCCATACTGTTGGGGTGGCGACTAAGAGTGGCTAGGAAGGGAAGACTGTCGTTGTTTTCCTTTTCTAATGTGAACTCGATCCTGGGAAGTTGGTTGTTTAGATGTGTTAAAAATATGTTGAGAGCATTCGGATGTGGCCAAATGAAGAACACGTCATCTGCATAGCATTGCCAAACAGTGGGTCTATGTGGGGAAGAGTTTAAAACTTTCTCTTCAAACGTTTCCATGAAGTAATTAGCCAGGTTGGGAAGAAAGCTGAGAGCCCATGGCTGTCCCCTCCGTTTGTTTGTTAAATTTTTGTATAAGCTTGAATAAGGTTTAACGTGTCTTTAAGTGGAATATTGGTGAACAGACAGGAGATATCCAAACTGACCATAATGTTAGTGCGAGGTTTTTTACACTGGCTGTAAAGTGAGCGGAGTTTTTTTTTTTTTTTAATTTATGCATGAAGGGGTGTTGCCAGTATATTGTGTAAGCACTTTGGCTAAATGTTCGGCTAATCTGTATGTGGTTGAATCAACCATCCACAATTGAAAGTAATGATGGTACAGTTTGTTTGTGGATTCAGAAACTTTCACATAACTTTCAACTTTCACACTTTACAAACTTTCACTTTGTAATGTATGTTATGTTTTAATCATCGGGTGAAAAGGTCGATTGGGTGGGCGAAATCGATGTAATCATTTATTGCTCATAAGTATTTTATCTAATGGGGAAAAATCAATGCCAGAATCAATTTCCTTTTGTTAATCTTGCCTCATTATGCTTGGTGGATAGCGCATTACTTTTTCAATCAAAGAATCGCATATGTAAGAGTTTTAAGATATTTACTGTTTGTTCTAAATTTTCTCTACTGTGTATCATGACTTAGAAATCAAAATATTTCACACAACGTATGCTTATTTTATGCACTGTTTTTCCCCCTATAGTAAACACAACACAAATCTTTACACATGACACAATTTATAAAAATGTATCATGTCATTTACAGTACACTGAGCTGCACTGCTCCCCGATCCGAGATTCCCCTATTACGAGTTGAAATAAATAGTTATGAAACAAATTGCTGTGTACGAGGTGCTACCCAAAAGTTGGGAGAATTTGATGATAAAAAAAAAAAAAGTGACTAGTCCTAGCTTCTAGTTTTCCACCGTCCCCTTCGAAGTATAAGAAATCCCAGTGGGTTTTCTATGATTTAATGCATCTTTGGTCGTCCTCAAATGTGACTGTGTTCAGTTTCTCATACGATTCTGGTTGGATCTCTTCAATCGCATAAAACGACGTCCTTTCAGCCGTAACTTGATCCTGAGGACAGAAAACAACTCGCAGCGGCAGAGGTCAGGCGAATAGGGGGAAATAGAGGAATGGCTGTCGTGTTTTTGGAAGCGGTACTGTCGAACACCTTGATGCATACAGCTAGTGGTGTGTGCATCCCCCCCCCCCCCCGTCGTTAATCTTCCACTTGTCTGGACTTTTGCGCCGAATGCTCTCCCTAAGACGCTTCAGAATCTCACAGTAAAAACTGGCAGGTGACAGTTTGACCGGGGGGGGGATCCAAGCATTGCCCCACAGGGAATTTCCCTGTGGGAAATGCTTGGATGCCCTCCCTTCAAAAAAAAAAAAAAAAAAAAAACGATCAACATTGACTTGAAATTGCTTCCCATTTGGCGCGCTTTTTACGGCCTTTCAGCATTACTATCCCAAACGTTGAAGCAAAATTTAATGAAGATTCTTCGCTCCTTAAAATCCGCCATTTCATCTGGAGAAGAAAATCGCCGAATCACTAAAACACGCCGTTACAAAAACGCACGTAACCCAAGAACACAGCCTCCCAGCTCGCTAGCTGTTGGCATACCGATTCACAAAGCGTACTGCACGTCTCTTATAGCTGCGGAAGACTGTACTACAACCGGGTAAGGCGTGTTATTCAATTTCTCCGAACGTTTGGGGTAGCACCTCGTATCTCCTAAACTCTCTGAGTAACAAGCAGTTAAAGCAATGTCATTCTTATAATTATCTTAAATATTCAGCTGGCGCCAAAAAGAATGTCTCGCACTTTGTTTTAGAAGGGGGAAATAAAAAAAGGAAAGACCGTTGGGAATAAAAGTTGGTTCTGAAAAGGCCATTTTTCATGAACAATTAAATACTACATATGTTTGAAAAGAAATACATTTGCTGGTGGTTTTGATATTATGCAACCTTTGTTAAAATAAATTTATACCTATTGCTTCAGGACCATCTGTAATTCGAATAGACGAATTACTTTAGGGAGATTAGTGGAATTAATTTTCACAAAAATACTGTCAACATTTATTTGTTAGATTGTCAGTTTCTATGCAGAAGAGATTATTAGCTAGTTTATCTAAGATAATATAGCTGAGTGTATGAAAGGGACATTCTAAAAAAAAATTCTTTGCATTTGTTCATAAAACAGGAAGAACAATTTATCTAAAAAATTGGCTGCATACGAAATCCTAACCTAAATTGTATGTATGATTACAACGACATAGCCATATTTGAAATTTTGGAAGGTAAAACAAAAGATAGTTGAAAACACATTTATTTGAATAAATCTTTTTACAATATTTAAAAAGGTATATTTTCCAAAACATTAATGCTGTTTTACTGTTCTTTCCATGCTTGGTACTTAATTATTTTTCTTTCCACAACTGCACCAATAATCACCTTTATGGAACTCCTATTTACTAACTGGGACATAACATTATTCGGTCTTGGGCTAGTATATTTTTTGTGTGGAATAAGATTTTGCATAATTTGTTGACCCCTGTAGTCTATACATATGGAGGCCTAATATACACTAGTTAATAAGTTGGAAAGACCTCGAATTGAGTCCCATCTCTTACGCGAAATCTTAAAAGTGAGTTAGCCAGCATCATTCAGAGATAGAGAATTTTATTTCCTTATACAGAAACTCAGTTTTTCATCCTTCAAAACAGGAAAATCAGCCTCATGAACACAGGTACCTATAGACATAAAATATTTAACTTTAGAGGGATGTAGCTATTCCTCTGCTTCAGAGGAATGGCAAAAAAAAAAAAAAAAAAAAAGGATGGACGAAAATTGGCTGCATACGAAATCCTAACATAAACATTTAGGCACTATCAAGAAAATACTGAAGGCGACTTGGAACAGCATGCTGAAGAAATCTGAAGAGAGGTCCCATCATTGAATATTTAGGATTGGGTGGTACAGCTCTGAGGTCATATTTAAAGGATCCGACACGTCTAGCATATTTTATTTTCAATGAATGTGTTCATTAAATTTGTTCTTTATCTGTTCTTTGAACCCTGTTTTATTTATTAATTTTTATTAATAAAAAAAGTGTTTGCTAATATGAATTAAACTTATTATTTTATGAAATACTGTCCACATATAATAAACTAAATTGAATGTTATTTAACTATTTGTAGTATTAGATTATGATAAATAGTTTATGATTATATGATTATGATCAATAGTGGCATCGTCTGTAGATGGATAAATGCCCTCTTTTGATGAGTCCTTGAAGTTGTCACGTAATCATGATTATTAGGTTATATTCAAACATATTAGATAAGTCTCAAAAAAAAAAAAAAAAAAACTCTGTCCGCGTCTCTCGCATATGTCATTACTGGTAAATAAAATTTCCGAACATACATAAGATGGCGCTGTCATGTCATCTCTCGATGACATACGTCTCAATTAATGTAGAACAAAACTGAAGCTTTCAAAATTTAAAGGTAAAAAATAATATGAACATTAGTGTGATTTTGGCTCATCTGTGCTCCTGTCTTTCTTTAATACACAACAATATAGTAATTCTGCAACGTCATCTGAGGATAAAACTGACCTCCTGGCATCATTTCTTCCATTTTACAGAGATGACCAAGACAAAATCACCTTCGAACTTTATCTGGAACGCTATAGTGTTAGGATTATCGACCGCGAGATGTCACCACCTCTCTTCTTCGGACGCCGTTATATTTAGTGATAATCTGGAACCCATCTCTGATTGACTACCAGTGGATTAAAAAAATAAAAAAATAAATAAAAAAATAGAAAGAAAAATAATAAAAAAAAGTGGTGAAAGATGGGGAGAACAGTAAGGTGGGTTTAAATAACAAATGAAGCACTTACACAGAATCTTTCACAGGACAAACTGACCGCTTCTTCATTTTCCAAAAGTTAGATTGATCTAAAACTGTAAACAATATTATTTTATTCTTATATCGAATTTGTTTAAAGTTAAAACAAATAATGTCAGAACATTTTTTTTTTTGCATTGATTTTTGCTATTAAAATTTACCGGGTAATTAAAAATTACCGGTAATTAATATCAGTATTATAGGATTGAATATGCAATAAAATGTAGTACGTTGTTTAAATTTTTCAATAATAAACATATAAAATATTTGAAAAATAATATAAAAAAATCAGCTAACGCCTTTTGTTCTCCGATAGGAAGTAGGCGAAGCCGATTCCCCCTAATCTATCATTTGGAGACAGGAAACAGTTCAATCTCCACCGGTAGACAATCAGAGATAGCTGACCCAACATTATCACTAAGTATAAGCAGCATCCGATAAAAAAAATGACTGATACGTGCCGCCATCTCGCCTTTCCACACCTTAACAGAATATGTTAATTTTCTGAAATAGTGTGTGGGTTCTACAGTCGATTTTCTTACGTTTAAGGGGAAAAAAAAATCCGCTTAGAAGAGATCGACTAATTCGGGAATAGGCGGAAGAAAGGCTTACAAAAAGTTTCTCAAACTTTCAGGAATTATTAGTTTGAGGAATATAAAATCCACTTACACCGAGCTACAAAACTTATCGTAAGTGGCATGGGAAAAAAACTTTAGCTTTATTCACAGCCTACACTGAAGCCCGCAAATTTGTGCTCTCTGGTCAAACGCTGTGGGTGCAACATATCTATCTGTGCTTCCACCTGTCAATCACCCAAAGTGTAGTATTGCAACTTCACGTAAAATTAAAGCTGATCCTCTTGCATTATTCTTCTCATCTAACTCCAGAATAAATAGCATAGGCAAATCGCCTTCTTTACCTAGAGTATTGCATCGCATTCCTCCTGTGACCTTTTCCCAGAAAGATATCAGAAGGAAACTTGACAAACCTGGATATCAAAAAAGGTTTCTGGTTCTGAGTGAATTTCATCAATTGTACACAACAGATGTATTCCTGAACTAGCACCTGTTCTTTATCAACTAAACACTATGTTTATACTCATCTTCCATCCATCCTACAGCATATAAGCAAACCCATATACTGAAGGCAATTAAAAAAAGTTTATAATTGTTTGCCTTCAAACAATTGGCTTATCAACTAATCATTTAACTCTCATATGGGATTTTGTCAATCAAGATCCACAGCAGATCTTCTGGGCTGCCTCACTTGACTCTGGGAACACACCATGCAAAAGATTTCATTAGTTCTTGCGAAGATGCTGTTTGAGCGAGACGGTGTTGGTGCCACATGTCGAAAATTCGAAAATGGAGCAAGCAGTGGTGGCAAAAGTTTATTTTAAACTGAGAAAATCAGCCTGACAAACATTTAAAGATGTTAAAGCGATTTACGATTATCACTGTCTATCACTTGCACGAGTCTTTGAATGGTTCATACGATTTCGATATAGCAGGGATTCAATACAAGACAATCCGCAACCAGAAAGACCTGACTCGGTTCCGATCGATGACAGTGTGTTGAAAGCTCGTAAGTTCGTCATTTGTGATCGTCGAATCACCACTAGGATGATTATACAGATATCAGATATCGAAAAGGAAACAGCTCGTGACGTTTCGCTGGAAACGTTAAGGAAAAGAAAGGTTTGTTCAAAATTTTAAGCGTGTTCTCTGAATTCAGAGAGAGAGAGAGAGAGAGAGAGAGAGAGAGAGAGAGAGAGAGAGAGAGAATCGTGTTACTTTTTTGAAGCCTTTTTTCGACAGGTTCCAAAGTTAATTGATCTCTGGCATTGGCAAGTGGCGCTAGAAAATTTATTTTCTACAGTAGAAAGTCGATTGCACAGTAAAAACTAGTAGCAGTAGAAAATTTTACTTTAGAAACTCGACTGTAGTCGATTTTCTAGATGTCTATCATATTATTACGTGAATTTACTATTTCAGAGAGTAAATATAGTATTAGGCGTGTAAAGGACCACGAGATGGCTACACTTGTCAGCCGCCTTTCTTCACTGGTTGATGTGTATAACATGCGATAGTCTTTGGCTAGCTGTTTTTGATTGACTGCCAGTGGAGTTTGAACTGCCTCTCAGTCTAAAAAGAGTTTGACAGGGCTAAAACAGCCCAGCTACTCCCAATAAGGTAATAAAAGAAGTTAGTGAATTTAAAGAGTATTTATATTTTTCTCGTAAACTTCGTTAAATTCTGAGAGATAGTTAATAATGCTTGTTTTTAAATCCGCCAATGTACTTTAAAAAAAAAAAATAATAATGTAAACGCCGAGGCCTATGTTGCTCTGTGAAAATGAAGTTTGGCACCTGGCGCTCGATGAAAGACCATTCTAAGTTTGATTCTAGTAGAAGAACAATGATCTATTACGTGAGGAACCAAGAAATGGCGGCAGATGTCTGCCGTACTCTTTTCACCGGATGCAGATTAATATAACTGATAGTTTGGATCAGCTTTGTCTGATTGACTAAGAGTGAAGATTGTAATTCTGCTTTGAAGAATAAAAAGCGTTAGCGGATTATTATTATTATTATTATTATTATTATTATTATTATTATTATTATTATTATTATTATTATTATATAATGTAAATGCCACTCACAAAAGGTTGTTAACCTGCTGTATATTAGCATTACCATCATAGATGGGCTATGGATTAAGTAATCTGGAAATGCAGCTGTATGGAAACCCAAACGTGGAAATTTTTTTTTCTTGCCAGTTTAAGCCTTCAAAAAACCGGGTGGTGAACTAATACCAGACAATGAAAATTGTCTGCCACTAAAGACATTCTCAGCGGTGGGAATCTAAGGAGTGCTGATTGGAGAGCAGAAACGATGTTTGTAAATTAAATCTATCTGAAAGAAAAGACAGTCTTCGTGAGCACTTTTGCAATTATCAAATTATTTACATTTTGTGTGTGTGTGTGTGTGTGTGTGTGTGTGTGTGTGCGTGCGTGCTGAGGCTCTATCCTATTTTAATGGCTTCCAGTTTCAAACTCTTTGTGAGAGGACATTTCAGTTTAGTTTAAGAATATATTTAAATAACTTTACAAATACCATTTTTCATAAAATAATTATTATCTTTATTCTTCGAATGTTGATAATTATCTTAATTGTACATGTTTTCTCAATGTCGTATACTATTATTTAATTAAAACTGTAAGTGGAAAAAAATAAAGTAATTTAAAATTACTTGAAATTAATTTATTAAAATAAAGAAAAACGTGTGTATTCTCTAGGAGGAAAAAAATTACTTATTACAGTTACAATAAACTTAACAACAACAACAAAAAAAATTGCTGCTTGTCATATAACGAAAAAATAGAAGTGAATTAATTAAATCAAAATACATTATTTAAAAAAGTATTTATTTATTATTTCATTATACATCTTTGCTATATATTATATATTATATTATATTATAACAACACACACACACAATGTTGTTGTTGTTGTTGTTGAGGTTAATCCCTTTCGGCTGTTTAGGGGCAGCTATATATACGCCACCATCTAGGGATATGACTATGAGCAAGGTGGCTTCCCGTTGCCTTCCTTGATGTACTGTATCCTATGACTGTAGGTTGTGTGTTCATGGGTCCGGTTTGCCTGCTTGCAGGATGAAAAACCCTAGATAAACTGCTGTCCACGCCCAAGATCCGCTAACTTGGCTAATTTTAAGCCCAGAACTTTGTTTTGATTACTTGGGAAAAGGATTAAAACCAAGTATATAAAATTTCTTGGTATTTTTAACGTATATTACACCCAAAGTAAAAAACTTTCTGCATATTTCTCTATTCCAGAGATTTTTATTAAGAAGGTCAAGCACCTTTTGTCTACTTGTACATGAGATATATATGATTTCTGCATGACTTCAACCTTGGTATAAATGATTATCCCTTGGATGGTAATGGATAGATAATGAAGTTCTAACTGAGGCTCGGCTATTGCTGTTACCCTCCTGCCATGATCAAAGCTTTAATAGCTCAATAACACATTATCCCTACACTGTCTTCTACAGATAACGGGGAAGATAAAAAGCATTCTTGCTTCGCCCCTTTAAGCCAGTCCTTATAAAGGACCTTGGTATCTGGAGTGAAAAATTTGAGTGGGAGGGCAAGATTGTGGCTCGCGTATTAATTTCATGTATTATTGATGGTGAATTGCGAATCTGATTGATAATGTTTTTAGCGATTTATGCTTTATTGACGAGTATTATGTTCACATATGCTGATCAAGCATTTTGATCACGAAAAGTAAGTTGCAGGTGAGTAAATACTTTAATTTCCAAATCTTTAGTTCCATCGGAAATCATCTTCTAAGCCTAATCACAGGGCATACTAAATTACATACCGTACTTGCTAGTGGATCCAATCCACAGGATTATTGTAATTTGCTGGAATGCTTCATTACCATGGCAAAACCTCTAAATGAGACCATTTTCGAGGAGGTTTATAAAGAATTCCTTAGATTGGGAAAACTGCTGAGTGATGGCTAACTGGGAAAAGTTAAGTTTTTTGACTCATTCCCACCCTCTGCAGTCACAGAAGATAACTCGGACGATACAAGTGAAGAGCTCATTACTCAGTTGCAGTCTCCCCCCCCCAAACTTTTAAGATGTACGTGTGCACAAGAAGCGCAAAACCGCTGACACAGTACCGCCCATAGATTTTGATATGGAAGAGGATACTCCCAGTTCCAATCCCTCGACAGCCACGAAAGAGAGGGTTCCACCAAGAGTACTCCGGGAAAAGAAAAGATGGACACATTTAAGGTCCACCATGATAAACACACAGATACAGTATCTCTCGTCCAAGAACACGGATGATGGTATAAAAATTCAGCCGGCTACTGTGACAGACTACAGGAAACTAACCAAAGTGTTAGACTCTAGCAATATTCAATACCACACCTATTCTCTTGGTTCTCTAGAAAAATCTGAAGGTGGTACTGCGGGGTGTCACGGAGGATATAACTACAGATGAAATTGAGGCAGACCTAGAGCAGACAAAACCCCTATGCCTCTGGTCTTAGTTGAAATCCACAAAGCCTATAAGAATATCTAAGATTTAACATCAGTCTGTGGACTCCGGATCACCCCAGAGCCACTCCGTGAAAGAGCATCTACTGGTCAATGCCATAGATGCCAAAAATTTGGCCATGATCAAAGGCTCTGCAAGGCAGAGTACAAATACCTGAAATATGCTAAGAACCACCGCACGAACACCTGCACAAAGCCAAAAACTACCTCGGCTAAATGTGCCAACTGTGGTGGTCTTCATCCAGCCAACTACAAGGGATGTACTCAGCACCCAAAGAACAGACGGATGGAGACAGCTAAACCGCCCTCTTCCTCTAGTAAAAGAACACCTGAGGGCCCACGCTCCACAGCCTGAAACTCGGAAGCAACAGTCGGTGACATTCAAAGACAGTGGAAGCCAAAGGCAAACAAGAAGTTATGCAGATGTGGCCCACACAAACAAACCAACATCAGAACAAAATCAACCAACAGCACCTACTAATCTGACAGCAGTTATTACGGCCTCTCTAGCTAACATGCTACATGATAAGATTTCTACGGGAGACACAGGCCATTCTCACAGCAATCATAAATGAATAAAAACAAACTCATTCCAACTGCTCTTCAGATCATTGCATGGAATGCAAACGGCTTAAGTAACAAAATTCTGGAGGTACAAGATTTCACCCACAGATACCAACCAGATAATATACTAATCAGTGAAACACATCTTAGTCCCTCAGACAGCAGCCCCAAAATACGGGGTTATCTCATTTACAGAAATGACAGATCCAACTACAGAGTCGGTGGCACTGCCATCTTCATTAAAAATTATATTGAGCACCATTTTGTGAACAACCCACCAACCACTAACCTTGACTTGAAATTACACGAGTGGAAGTTTTCACCAGCTTTGCCGGAAGATTGAAAATATATTCAGCTTACAATCTAACTTTAAAAACTCTGCTGCACACTGATCTAAATGCCATTTTAGGAGTTAGGGTACCCATAATTATTGCTGGGGATTTAAACTCCAAACTACCTGCTTGGAATTGTAGAACCACCAACAAGAATGGCTACATCCTTTCTACCTACATAGGATCATGCTATGCTATTGTGGCTGGACCTACCGAACCAACTCATCTCAGTACGTTTGGCATTAAACTTCAGTACAGTCTTAAATCACTAAACGAGATGTCATCAGATCACAACCCAATTCCACTACAACTGGGAGAACTAGAATACCTGTTTCCCCCGCTCTCACGCATGCATAATGTGGGACAGATTGTCTAAAGCACTTAGGGATCAAATTGGACCTGTTCCTCACATATGCACAGAAGAAGATGTGGAATCTGCGGTGACTAGCCTCAATCAACAAATTAATTCCGCTATAACGGTTGCCACCTTCTACAAATCTGTCCCCAAGCCTGGTCGTTTGCCGAAGGATATAATGGATCTGATCAGAGAGAAGAACAGAGCTAGGAAGTGATTTCGTAAGACTCGCGCACCTCAGGACAAAACAGTTCTTAATAGATTGAACGGGACAGTGAAAGATGCACTTAAAACTCATAGAAAGCAAGTTTAGGATGAAAAGGTAGCCTCTATCTCACCTATTGATCACTCTATCTGGGGATTATTGAGAAACATCAGAAATAAAAACAGATCCCCCCCGCATAATCTCTAACTAGGGCCTAGTTCACACAGATGTAGACAAGGCAGAAGATATAGTAAAGAATCTAGAGAAGCAGTGCAAACCTTCATATGACAACTTAGATTTCAACCCCTTATATAAAATCCACAGACAGGTCAGACACGTATTAAAATTCTCAGATACCAGTGCTGATCATATTGCACCCACATCACCTGTTGAAATATATGATATTATTAAAAAACTAAAGAACAATAAAGCTCCTGGACAGACGGTATCTCAAATAGGCTGATAAAATTACTGCCCTTTAAAGCTGTAGTGCACTTGACTATAATCATTAATGCCATCTTAAGGTTTCACTATTTTCCTTCCATCTGGAAACAGGCTGATGTAATCCCAATTCATAAACAAGGAAAGGACCCGCACCTCCCCCACAATTATTGTCCAATCAGTCTCATCTCCAACCTGGGTAAAGTTGCGAAGAAGGTCATCCTCTTTCGACTTCAAGCCTTTGTAAACGAATTAGACATCATTTCTAAAGAGCAGTTCGGCTTTCGGCAGCACCACCTTACAAATCCATTGAATTGTGGAATATATCACCACCAGCTTTAACTGGCGCCAATGTACAGGAGCTGTTTTTCTAGACCTATCCAAAGCATTTGACAAAATATGGCATTCCGGACTGCTACACAAACTTATGTCAGCCGGTATATTACTAAAAATGGTTCATCTAATCCGATCATATCTTCAGAATAGATTAATACAAGTCAAAATCAATGGTTCTACTTGATCCCAGCGCCATATCTCGGCTGGAGTGCCGCAGGGATCCCTACTGGCTCCATTGTTGTTTTCTACATACATATCCCACATCCCGCACAATCCGATGTCTTCCATCTTGGCCCTGTATGTAGACGATACAGAAATACTAACCAGATCTCTCCGACCACATTTCATTAAAAAGCTTCAAGAAAACCTTCTAAAGCTGGAAGGTTAGTTCTCCAAATGGAGTTGGGAAGTCAACCTCCAAAAAAGCTCAGCCATTCTTTTCTCGAAAAGGCCAATATCTCCTGCAGGAGAAGTATTACTATTCAATACTAAAATTCCCTGGTAGACAGAAACAAAATACCTGGGTGTAATGCTCGACAAAAAGCTAACTTTCAACCAACACATCAAGTCTACGTGCGCAAAGGCATCTAAAGCCATCGTTCAGATCTATCCGCTAATAAATAGAAATAGCAAGCTAAGTAACATAATCAAATTGCAGCTATACCAGATGACGATTCGAACTATAATCACCTATGCCTCTCCAGCCTGAAGCCACACCTATAATATTAACATTATTAAAATACAGCGAGTACAGAACAAGTGCTTGAGAAGGATTCTGAACCCCCCGTGGTATGTTAGAAACAATCAACTTCATAGAGATACAAATATTCCTTATATTGTCTCCTTCCTACAATCTTTAGCAACTTAGTTCTTCCTAAAGACGTCCATACCCCAATGATCTAGTGCAGAAAGCTGTAGCATACGAGGCTACGGATATATTCAAATATAAAAGACCAAAAGTCATTCTAACTTCCTGCAGCGACGCATAATCTCCATGCCCATCCAGGGCGAGCAAACTGCTCATAAATTCTACCCTCATTGTAACCGCAACAGATAGCGGAGAATATGAAAAGCATCTTGCTTCGCCCCTAAAGACATAAATGTCAATTGTCACTTTGGTATCTCTCCTAGGTCTGGCTCACACTGAAGAGATCTGCTACGTGATTTAATCCGCTTAGTTAACACGAAAAAGCAGTCGATGGCAGTGCTATCAGTAGACCTTACTCAATCATTCGATAATGTCCGGATTCCCTTTCTATTCCACATCCTCCAGCAAATTGGTGTAGGTAAAAAATTGCTATCTGTTATCCAAGGAGCCTATTCCAATTCAACTACTAGCCTCCTAGTTAATGGGTTCCTGTCAGACCCAGTAAAAATTCAAAAAGGAGTCAAGCAAGGTTGCCCTCTCAGTCCACTGCTTTTTGCATTGGTTCTTGAACCATTCTTACAAGTCAACAATACACATGCTGTGCGAGGAATAACAGTTCCTTCAACTAAAAAGGAATATAAGGTATTAGCATATGCCGATGATGTAGTCGGAACTTTAAAGGATAATGATTCCATGTATATTTTTTTTTTTTGGTATTTTGGAAAAATTCAGCAAAAGCAGCGGATTAATTATTAATGCAGACAAGACAAAATTAAAAGTTTATGGAATGTGGGATCTCGGAGGCATTGCTTTTGGACTAACTCCAAAGAGACCTACTACTAACCCCTCATTATACTTGGAATTCCCTTCTCCACTTACCCAATATTACCAGTCTAAGAACTTATATACAAGAACTTGGAAATGCTAGAAGACTGGCAAATAGGGCTGCTCTCCATTTCTTCTAAAGCCATAGTACTCAAAACTATACTCTTTCCTGCTCAATTGTACAAAATAAATGTTACAGTCATCACAAAAGCTAAAGAAAAGCAATTATATAGTAAACCAGTGCAATTGTTTTGGTCTAGCCGATATCAAGAAGTTAAAAAGGAATTTCTTCAACTATCAACGAAGCATGGAGGATTTGGACTAGTCTTAAAATTCTGCTATTTGAGCAATATAGCTTCAAAAATCCATAAAATATTGCAAACTAATCACACATATGCAGACCTTCTCCAGTACTACTTGGGTTTGCATCTTCCCCTGTTTGGAGTTAATGATTATAATGATCCAAAAGCTGAGATCGTTTCAGAATTCTCCAACACTCTGTGCTTAACACTAAGACTGCTAAAACACTCTGGAATTGACATTTTTTCCATTAATAAAGTAAAATTTGGTATAAATAAATCTTTAATCTCTTTGGCTGTGAAGTTCCACAGTTAGGTACTGACAACAATATTTTGTTTCATAACTTGATGAAGTTCCAAGTGTACCCTAACAGGAAGGATCTTGCTTAGAGAATTGCATATAGCCGTCTTCCAGTCAATGCCATCAAATGGAGTACTTTAACATCGGAGATCCAATCTGTGACATATGTTACCAATTGGAAACAGTAAACATGCATTCTACAGCTGCTCTCTTGCTCTGCGTATTTGGAACAGATTATGTAATGTGTTGGGCATGCCACTATTTACAACAGAACAGGTTATTTTTTTTTGCAATACCAACCACCTGTCAGCAATGGGAAGAGAATTTGGATTTTTATAATTAAGGAATTAAAATATCATTTATGGAAGGTCAGAAAAAACATGGATTTGAAAACCAGCAATGTGACATCCAAATGCTTCATAATATTGTATTGTGGAAATTTTATTGTTCAGTCAGACGTTTTTTGTATTTAGAAAGAAGCATTCTAGGAGATATCAAATTTATCACTAGATGATGTAGACCATCCACATTAAGTAATATTCACCAGGGGGAGATAAAATTCTGTCTATTCTTGCTATGAGAAGTTTTTTAAATAGTTCCATTCTCTTAATTCAATGTAATCTTATAGTCAATTGCAGAGATGACTGGAGAGCAATCCCAGGCAGAGAAGGCCAACTCAGTCAACTCAGAAGGTCAAGGCGGTTAACCCAGATGGGGCTAACCACCTGGGTAACAGTCATCTTTGCGCTTTAGTTTCAATTGGTTTTTTGGTTGCTCATCTATATGAGATTGGTGAAAAAAGGAAAAATGATAGCCTTTGGCTATGTGATGATATAAAAGAGCTGAGGCCTTTTCTCCCTCTCTGATGTTATCTATCTGTCTTTTTTTCTCCTGACGCTATCAGGCTCTCTTGCAACCGTATACTAACTACTCTAGGCCTATGACGAGCAACCTTTTACTTTTTCATCTCAATAAAGGTCGAAACCGATCTGGGTAGTGGCCCTTTCCATTATGCATTGCATTATACACTCCTGAAAGGATGTGTCTATGTGCTTTGTATTATGGGATACATACTAAGGCAAGTGATATGAATTCATTATTCTCTATATACAAGTAGCTCAGACGTGAATATATTTCACGTGCAAAACTTTGTTTTGCTTACTTGGGAAAAGAATTAAAACCAGGTATATAAAATTTCTTATATATATATATATATATATATATATATATATATATATAGAGAGAGAGAGAGAGAGAGAGAGAGAGAGAGAGAGAGAGAGAGAGAGAGAGAGAGAGAACTTATTTAATTGAAATGAAGCTACCCTTATATATATATATATATATATATATATATATATCAAAATTGCAGGCCTATATTATTTAAAATTTCTAAATAGAAATTATGAAACCGAGGCAATCGTGAAATTATATTTTATATATTAGAAGGAGTAAGTTTTGAGATATGTCGGTATTTTTTTTTTAAGATGAAAACAGTGATTACATTTTTTTTTCCAATTTCATAATGGTGTCACAAAATAGTCTTAACTTTCAAATAACACAAAAATACAGAACCAATGTATAAGATAAAAGTTCAATATGAAAACATAAATAAATAAAATGATAAGACTCAGAATTTATCATATGTGATATCGAATCCTTTTCATAATTAATAACATTATCAAAATGATTTTGTTTTGTAAATGGCTTTACCTAGCAATTGAAAAAAACAACAACGAGTATTAGAATTCATTTAAATTATCCAACTTCATGTACGATATTTAACTAAATTCTGTGGAACTGAACACTCGACTAATTTTGTGCAGTCACTGTACCCATATATTTAGTGAACCAAATCAAACAAAATTGGTTTGATTTGTCTCGTGTTTTAAATCATGTGTTTTTCCTATTTGCCACCAGAGGGCCTACAGATTAGCAAATCGGTGTCCGGTTATTTGTTTCCGTAGTTGCAAACACAGATCACATGCCCGTATGTCATCAGATGTGTACGTGTGGCCTTGGAAAACGCTAGAGCTGATTGTCAAGAAGTTCTTTTTAATGTTTTATTGTGTTACTTCCCCCCGCCTCTCACACACACACACATCACCAGCCTCGCTGAATGACGCGATTTGAAGCTTCTTTATTACTAATTTTAACTTGACATTGACAACAGAAATAAAAACGTTTCCGTCATCCATCAAAAGTTTTTAATCAGGTAATTCTGCATGTAAATTGTATTTTGTTTAAATATATTTTAGTTGCTATGCCCATAATATCGTATCTTCATGTTTGTTAAAGATATTTTTTTGGTTGACGAGAATTAGACGTTCTTTTAAGAAATTTCTTATTAAGAAATTTTCATTTAGTTATGCAAATTAGGAATTTTTCGGTTGACAAGGTTATCGCATATTAGGAATTCCAGGCAGTTTGTTTTTGTCCCTAGTTTTTTGCGGTTTAATTCAGAAATTTTGTATAAAATCATGAATCTCCTGATTTTAATGATATGTCAATAAAATCGTTATTTCAATATATTTCCATTTCAGTCTAATTTTGAAGAGGTTTGTTTCGTCGAAAATTCCCTCTTTTTATGGAGGATACAACTGAAAACCATTTCGCAACTCTGGAATTTCTGTCTCGGCAATGTAGCTGTGCTTCAGCCTTCTGTGAAGCAGTTGCACCAACTGTCGACACCAAAACATTTTCCTCCCTCCCCAAACTGTTAAAGAACGAACTAATTCATTCTTTATTACATTTCTCACATCATAAACTAATTGGTGTTGTCAGAAATAAGAAACGATTTCGTAATGCGACATTCAGATCTCTTTCCATTGTGTTTTTTTCCCTCCTGTCTAAAACTTTTCATCTTAATATTGTGCGATAGAGCAAATACCTTTCATTTTTATTCGTTCCTACAAGGAAATAAATTACGTGACGTACAGTGGCAGGTTGCATCCAAAGTAGTAACAGTTCCGTTGGTGCCCTGTGACAGCATTAGTTTCTCAGCATATTTAGGTCATCTTTGATGAAATAAAATACTCATACGGCATGGTCATTGTCGCTTCTCAGTGAAATTAATCATGTGTGTCTCTTCTTTATTACAGAATTATCTTATCCCAACCTTAGGCAACAATGGCTGCCACTGAGTCTGTCCAATCGTAGAAAACTTTCATGTTGGCAAAAAAGAGAGTGTAGCCTAATCCGAAAGTTGATTTGTGCTGACGATACAATAATATTTATTTAGGAATTTATTAGGAACATCTCCCCATTTTGGTAAATGGGAAGGTGTCCCTAATAAAGTGGCCACTTGGAGTATCTGTTGCCAAAATATTAAAGACATAGATATATTACTTTCTCAATAAGATGAAATGACATCGTTGATCTCTGCATAACCGTATTTAATTTAATTGATAAATTTTTTATTTACTTTTAACAAATTTCATGGAAAATTAACCTTTATTCTTCACCTAGGACTGCCTTGAGGTGTGCTTTGATGTTGGCCTCCAGGGAGAATTCCTCACGTAGACTGATTCAGTTCATTCTACAAGTATTCAGTGGGGTTTAGATCCAGCTCCGAGCTAGTCGATTAGCGGCATGTTATTGTTATCAAACCAAGTCTCTCTCTCTCTCTCTCTCTGTGTGTGTGTGTGTGTGTGTGTGTGTGTGTGTGTGTGTGAGCGTGTGTGTAACATAAAAATTGTCTTTATGAAACAAGGATTGCCATTCACCATAGAGTTTCATAAGTGTGTCGAGTATACAGTTATTTAGGACGTCGAGTATACAGTTATTTAGGACGTGGAGGCACACCTCGAAACACCAGCAGAGCAATTCCTCATCACGAATAAGATTCCTGCATCCTCACTACCGGACGTCTACTATGCTTTAAGTTGGGATAATGCATTCCTCCCATCCCATGAGTTGTTTCGGCCATAAATCTAAATCAGCCACCAATCTTCATCTTATGGAAGTAGACCATAGCGATATTCGAAGCATCAGTCGTTCCCTTCATCTTTTTCTGGTTTAAGCGCTACTGTATCGTTACTGAGCATGAACTCTTGTTATAAGGGGGATTTATGAGCCACTCCTTCCCCATGGAAGTTCATTGCCTGGTTTCATACCCTGAATTGCATCCTCTCACACCATTCGCACCTTCACCTACTGTCCAAAGAACTCTGTGTGTGAAGATTCTTGATCTTTCAGGGTGACATTAAATTTACCGTTTCTATTACCATTCACGTTCCAGTTTCTTATAATTTCTACATTGTGTTGGAGGAGTGTTCAGTCTCAGAAAGCAGTTTAAGTTGTTAAATTTTGTCATTTTAGTTCATATTGAATGCAGTATTTACTGGCAAGTCCCTTATATACGTTTACTCCAATAAAGCCATCTACATCATTTGCATAATCGCTATTTGCAATCATATCTGTTTTTAACGCATGGAGCGTTCAATAATTTTGGTTGCATAGTGTAGACTTCCTCTGCTTTCCACAGCGAAAAGTGAAAAGCATTATGGCGTAATGGTGCAACTATTTTTCAGACGCACTACTTTTTTTAAGAGACGACGCATTTCATCTACAAGGTCGTAGAGGGAGCAGCATGTTTTTCTTTTCTTTTCTTTTTTTTTTTATTTCAGTGTGTGTGTTCCTTCCTTACAAGTGAAACAGCTAAAAGTCCAATTTCAGCATTAGGAGCACTGGTGCATTTTTCAGGGGAAAGAATATTTCCGACGAAGGTATCTTAAAATGTTACATCAATGTATAGACTACATAAATATTACCAAAACATTGGACTTCCTCACCGATTTACTCAAATAAGACGCAAGCTAGCGAACTAGAATCACATTGAATAGCACACAAAACACATTACTAAACAAATATGTTAATGAATAAGGAAAAAATCCCGATTTTTTCATCTTGACCAAGAAATGAACAAGACATCTAGCTCATCGATGAAATAAGGTCCATCAGCTTTCCTTACACGACGTTTTTTTTTTCAAGATGGAGAAATAATATGAATTGTTACTCTATGTGTGTGTGTGGGCGTTCAGATAAATAATTTTTATAGAGCGGTCTTAATTTTCCATTTAAGTGGAAAATTAGAAGCCTGTTGAAATTAAGTTACCGAGTTACAAAAACAGTAAGAATCATTACGGTTACCATAGCTACGGGAAAAAAATTCAATTTAAAACGAAAATACATCGCTATTATGAACAAAAGAAACAAAGCTTAGAAACAGGGTGTACGTTTTTTCAAAACTTTTCGCCAGGATATCCACTAAAGAAAAAAAGAAAGAAACGATGTTTATCCCATTTTCCACTTAACGGTTATCATCACAACCTTCTTTCTCTGCTGTTCCTCTTCCCAAACAGGAGCATTGAGGCCGACCTACTGTAATGCCTTCTCCTCCACTGCATGTCGTCCAAGCGTCCAAAACGAAAAGGAATTCAGGGCCGTACCGGCGCACGAGGCTCTTGCTGGGGGCCCCGAAAAATTTGGCCAAGTTAAAGGCCCAAAACAATTAGAGAGGGTTATAAGGGATATATTTATATATTTCAATTAGGGAATTAGGGATATATATAATATATATATATATATATATATATATATATATATATATATATATATATATATATATTTTATGTGGGTTTCCACCCGCGAAAGATTATTAGTAAACCAGTAATACGTTTTGTACCTTTGGCGGACTAAGGATTTTTGATATGGTTTTTTTTTTTTGCACATTTTCATTTATTATTACATACTTTGGAAATCCTGCTGTATTAAGCAAACATGGAACCTTTTCAAGCGTAATGGCATTCATCTACCAAAGACAATCATAAACGTCCATGCCCACGGCGGTATTCGAACTCGCTGCCTGTTGATTGGAGAGCTGGTCCATTAACTACTCAGCCAATCATGCCAGCAACTTGTCAACATTTCAATATTGTCATATCTAATGTTTCGTTTTTCTAAGATACTTCTGACAGAATCAATTCATCTAGATCTTGGTCTTCCACTCGGTCTTTCCCTCCACCCCCTGCTATTTTGGCGTTCAACACCTGTTTTTCTAACCTTTCCTCACCCATTCTATTTAAGTGGCCATACCACCTTAGATTAGCTCTGCTGACATATTTCTAGAATGCTTGCGATTTCAAGTCGCTTCCTAATTTCATTTTTAATATGATTCTGCCATTGACGTCATTTATTCATTCCTCTAATATTTCTCAGAATTCTTATATCTGTCTGTAGTCTTTGATCAAGTTGACTTCCTACAATACCAGCTTTGCTAATTCTGCTTCCTGTTTCATTATATAATTTGTAATCTCCACTAAATATAAATTGTGCGTAAATAAACAGTCCTACTTCTTCTATAGGTTTTCCATTCAGGATGCAGTTGTTTCTGCCTATTTTCATAGTTTTAGTCTTTTTATTGCTGATTTTCATTCCAGCAATAAAACGACAAATTTCTTGAAGTAGTTATTCAGCAGTTCAATTAGATCTGGAGACCTACATTGGTTGTGAAATACATCATCATCATGCCTAAAGCAATGCGATCTATATAGATGATGAATAGAGTGGAGATAAAGTGCACCCTTGTCTTAGGTTGTCTCTTTTATATACGAATTCTTGCAGTTAAAACAATCCACTTTCTCTAATAACTTTGCGAAGTAAGAATAGACATTTATAGGACTCTTGCAAATTAAAGCATTTTTGATTACGTAGATTTAAAAAATGGCAACTTATATCAGGACAAATAAATAAATACAAAATAGTAATGAAAGATAATCCATCTTAACAATATGTTGATAACTGAAAATTGTAACTTTTTTTTTTTTTTTTTTTTTCAGGGAAAGATACCAAATGGCAGAAACACAGAATAAACCTCTGTATCAAGATGTGGACGGCTTTTGCATATCAGCAGTATTTTTAGCCGATGTTTTTCGTTCAGCTGTCAAGTACAAACCAAGATCAGATGATGTTTTTATCGTCACCTATCCGAAATGTGGAACAACCTGGGTATCGAACATCTTAAGTCTGATCTTTAGAAAAGGGGAAATTCTTGAAGACGTAACGGAGATATTCCAAATGATCCCGTACTTGGAAATTACTGGACCAGAAGGTGTTGAAAACATGCCCAGACCGGGCGCTATTAAAACTCATTTACCATTCCACTTAGCACCGTACTCCAAAGAAGCCAAATACATTTACGTGGCCAGAAATCCCAAGGATTGTTGTGTTTCTTTTTACCATCACACCAAGTCAATTCCTGGTTACGGATTCACTGACGGAAAATTCGACGATTACTTTGAACTTTTCATTAATGCAGAAGTGGATTACGGAGATTATTTTGATCATCTGTTATCTTGGTATGCGCATAAAGACGACCCTAATGTCTTATTTATTACGTATGAGCAATTGAAAGCCGACATCAGAAGTATCGTTTTAAGGATTGCGAAGTTTTTGGGAGAAGAATATTTCGATTATCTGGAACAGAATCCTAAGGCTTTAGAGAACATACTGTACTACAGCAGCAAGGAATATATGAAGGATGTCGTCAATAAACAGATGCAAGCCATGTTGACGATGCCCAAAGAGGAAATTCTTAACCATCCGAAACTTCCCAAGTTTATGAAAGAGATGTTGATGAAATCTGTTGATATTCAACAGCCTCCTTCTGCCCAACCGAAATCATTCGATTTTATCCGGAAAGGCGTTGTTGGAGATTGGAAAAATTACTTTTCTCCAGAGCAGTCTGAACGGATGAATGCCAAATATGTCGAGAGGACCCAAGGAACCGATATTCCTGAATTGTGGAAGAGTTGCATGGAGGTATGATTAAATGGATTAAGGGTAGCGATTGTGAAACCAACCAACCTCTTGTAACGAGGCTAGTAATTCAAATTGTTTGGTCTTTTCAAGAAAGAAAAAAACATTTCGAAAAAAAAATAGATCGAATCTTTTCCTATTTTTTCTACTGATGTTACTCTAACTGAAGTCAATAAGGATGTTTTGTTTTTAAAACATGTAAGATGAAGTTGAAAATAAATAATGATTTTCCAGTGTCCACTCTGATTTGTAATTTAAATGTTACACTGTGATAATTATGAAATAATCTATAATAAAATAAATTCTTTGAACTTCCACATTGGAGAGAGAGAGAGAGAGGAACCTCCGTAGCTTAGTCGGCACAACCAATGTCCTTTGAAAAGTTTTCAGCTTTTACATTCAGGGAATGTAACATTAATATAAGTGTTTGCGTGCCAAATTTCTTTCCCGATTTCGGCAATTCCTATGAATAGTATGCTCATTATAGTTTAAAACGAAATAAATTAATTACATTAGTTTACAGTACCGCCATGCTTCGCTGATCCGCACAAGAGAAAACGAAATTAGGAGATACGGAGAATCGGTGAAAGAAGATTCGCAAATTCAATACACTTTTCTAAACAACAATGGGTCCCATAAACATCTATACCAGGGAAATTATGTTCTCCTGTGTACTCCCCACAAGGCTCCTTTCCATTATAATTCCTTGAAATTTGTTGTAGTATTAAAGACGTAAAGTTTCCATTCATTAAGTAATCTTTAACTGAATCTATATCAGTCGCTGTTTAAACTCAGTCTGTATACTGGGAAGCGAATATAAAATCCTCATGAAAGCCAAATATGGTAACTAGAGCTTGTGACTGCATCACTAACTAATAGAATAGGAGTACTGAATTACAATTTTTCAGAGAGGTTGATAATCCTGCGGAAATTAAAAGCAACCATTCAGTATGAACGCGTTTTGGGCATTTCTAATTTCCTGTTACAGCAGTTCTTAACTTGGAGTAACTCTTCAATCCAATAATGATTTTCTTTTATCTATTATAAGTGAAAACTCTGCATTTAAGCATACAAAATAATCCTAACGAAAACCAAAAAAAAAAAAGAGTTTTTATTTTCATTTTGGGCAATAGGAATGAGTAATTATGATTATTATTTATTTGTTTTTCTAACGGGTTCGACGGATTCCCGAGTTAATCGAACTCAGACACTTGCATGCGGATTTTTCGTCCCGTAAACTCAAGAAAATCAACCGTAGAGCTCACACTATTTATCAGACAATAAATATAGTGTTAGGATTGCGGACCACGAAATGGCGGAACTTGTCATCCGCTTCTCTTCACCAGATGCTGTATATAATTCGTGATGGTCTTGAGCTAGCTATCTCTGATTGGCCACCGGTGGATATTGAACCGCCCTGCCCTCCTCCGTCAGTCTTAAAAAATTAGAAAGGGCTAAAAACGGCCTCGCCAACTCCCTATAAAACGCGAAATATAAATAAGCGGATTTATTTTATTTTTATTTTTTTCTGAAGTTATGCGAGCGCATACGCATACCTTCCAAAAATATACACGAATCTATTAGAAATTCGTTCGTGTCTCGACGAGTTCGTCCCTAAACTGTCAGATGATTTTGATAACGTTCACTTTTGAAAATGTAATATATGGCTCTACTTCCAGTTGTGGAAGTACAGCCCTACATTACATTTTCTGTTATGGAGGCTCCTGTTCCAGTTCCTGTAATGTCGGCTCAGCAAAATTCCTTCTATTGAGAAATTCATCTTCTTCTCCACTAATGCTACCGTAAAAATAACTTACGAAATCTAGGTTTCACAAGTTATTTTTAAGGTAGTGTTAAGTGAGTTAATGATATTAGGTGGTGATATTTTATTTTTAGAGAGGGTCCAGTGAAAGATTTGTAACCGAATACGGTCTGTAGGCTGTATTGGGTTCCACAAGACTAAGTTTGAGAAATGATTTCCGTGACTGTAAGAAAATGAAATAAATAATAAAATCATTACAAATTAAAAGTTTGGTAAGACATAAACAGTAGAATCAAAACTGCTTACTTCCAGAATCAGGATGTCTGACAGCTTTATTTATTTAGACTAGAATATGAAAGGTTTTTTTTTTTTTTTGTGTATGTGTTGGGGGTTGGGAAGTATCGATAGCAATGCATATCCTCTCACCATGAACAAACAACATTATTAAATAACTGGTTTCATACTATTATTTCTTAATAGATAAATAACAGTATGAAAGAAGAACTACAGCACAGAAACAGAAATCAACTCGCAAAAAAAAAAAAAAAGAGAATAGGGCTATCGTAAAAAAATTGAGGGCTGAAGGGTTAGAAATCCAGTTAAATAAAAAGTTTTGGTAAGCTTTTTTATTTTTGTTGTTTCGTTTTCAGTTGGCGTCGATTTTTCAAATTACTTGCTAATTTTTAAACAAAAATAACAAATTTGCGAAAATTGTTCTGGAATAATTTTGCAGCCTGGACGGCTTGGCTGGCCGAGTGATTAGCGTATCCGCTCTCCAGCCAAAAGGCTGAGGGTTCGAATCCCGTTGTTGGCATGGATGTCTGTGAAGATACTAGTGTTGGTGGTCGAAGGTAGTGGCGTTGGTATAGATGAAGGTAGTTGCGGTTGGTGGAGACGGAGAGTTATAGAGCAGGTACCTTCCTTCACTGAGTCCTTGGACTCCATGGAGGGTTATATAATAATAAAAATAAGACCATGACGAAAATATGGTATGCATTTATATTATGTATTCATAGATGTTCAAAATGATTTCATATGAATGAGTTATTCATGATTTTCGTAGTCCGTCGTGAGACCACAGTTCTGCTTTTTTTTTTTTTTTTTTTGAGTGAAGCGACTTAAAACACCGTATAAACATTTATTTTTAGAGAATTTATTTGCATATTTTTGTTAGAAATTACCATCAAGTAATAAAATATTCACATTAAATACTAAGAAGACAGTATATTACATACTTATTGAGATCGAGAATATAAAATTAAAAAAAGAAAAGAAAAAAAGAATTCAAAACGATCACTGCAAGTGATTTTTATAGCAAAAAATTTTCACAGCACTATATATCTGATAATGGTTTTGGTTGATGTCTATATAAGTGTTACGTTATGTATCCATAGCAACAGTCAGTTCAGTGGGTACACAATAGTCATTGATGTATTACATGCAGAATTTGTTGTCGCTGGTAGATGCGAAGCTTAGTAATACAAATAAAACAGAAGGCAGAGATAGATTGTGTGTCATTGTGATATTTAAAGTGAAATTACACCAGAATGTAATTAGCGAATAAATTTAGTCTTTTTATTCATTTAAGGATAGGGAGGCTAATAGCGATATAGGGGTGTTTTCGTGTGACAGTCAAGATATCGTATTTTGAGCAGTGTGGCCATGAATTTCTTCATTTATTTTAATCTTCAGTGATTAGACAACGAAGTATTGTTTCGATATCTTTGTTACCTATTACACCTTTGTTTCGTTGATAATATCACATTTTACTTTCATTATCTGTTTCCTTATCTACAGTGACTTGTGTTTTCCATTATAAAATCTTGTCTGTTGTAATGCCTTTTTTGTCTAGTTTTATTGTACTGTGCCCCGAAAGATTAGTTTTTTAATACCGTATATGGATAATATTTTTAGTTTTAGTAAACCAGAAGAGATACAACACATGATATTTATATTATGGTTGTTAGGATTAATTAATTACCATATTTCTATAAATCATCATCATGCGTATCAAGGATTTAGGCCTAGCATGGCCTGTTCCGGCCTTAGAATTCATCGTTTAAGAGGCGTCCTGGTTTTCTTTTTCCTGATGGCTTGTACTTTAAGGCTTGTTTTGGTAATCTTTCTGTTTTCATTCTTTGAAGGTGTTCCATCCATTTATGTTTATATTTTTTAATTTTTTCTATTACTGGTTCTTAGTTTAATTCTTTCATAATATCTTCGTTTCTTTTGTGATCAAATAGGGTATACTTTGCAGCATTTCTCATAAACTTCATTTCTGCTGTTGTTAATCTTTGCTTGTCTTTTTGTTTTATTGTCCAGATTTCGCTTCCATACATTAAGACCGGTAGGGCTAATGTATTGTATACTTTTAGTCTGGTTTGTTTTTGAACTAGGTTTGGTTTAAATACAGAGTTAATTACACCTGTTATTTTTAAATATTTTGCAATTTTTACGTTTATATCTTTTTCATTTTCATATGTGATCATACATCCTAGGTAGTTAAATGAATTCACCTGTTCTAAGATCTTGTTATCTAATACTATTTTAGTTCTTGCTGGATCTTGTCCTTTAAAGGCCATAGTTTTTGATTTTTCCGTTGATATTATCATACCATAATCTTTAGATATCTCATTTAAATTTAAAATAGCTTTCTGTAAGTTATCTTCAGAATTTGTAATTATTATTTGGTCGTCTGCAAAGACGAGAGTGTTTAAGTTAACTGTAGGTGAAAGTTTAATTCCTTGATGTAAATTTTTACTCCATTTTATTATTATTTCATTTAAGTAGATATTAAAGAGTTGCTGAGAGGAGATATCCCTGTTGGACCCCTTGGTTTATCTCTCTCATATATGATATCTCGTGATTTAATCTTATTTGTATTTGATTATTTTCATATATACTTATGATAGCTTTTAGGATATTATTTGGTATTTGTCTTTCTTTTAATATGTTAAATAATATGTTTCTTTTAACTTTGTCAAATGCTTTTTCAAAGTCAATAAATGCAATATGTGTTTCTAAATTATATTCTCTTCTTTTCTCTATTATTAATTTTAGGCAAAAGGCCGGATGTATATATGATCGTCCTTTTCTAAATCCATTCTTTACTTCTAGAATAAAGTTTTTGGAATATTTCATTAGTTTGCTATATAAGATTCTGCTATATATTTTTTAATTTAGTATACTGATACCTCTATAGTTTTTAGGGTCATCTCTATTACCTTTTTTAAAGATAGGAATCACAATTGCTTTTTTCCATTCTATTGGGGGAGGGGATACCAGTTGAGTAAATTTTATTTAAAAATAATAAGCGTTTTCTTTTTAATCTTGTTCCTGCGTATTTATATAGTTCTGAACCTAGCTTATCTTCTCCAGGTGATTTTCCGTTTCTTGTTTCTTTCAGGCTGATTTCTAATTCTTCTTCAGTTATTTCCTTTTCATTTTCGTTAATTGTTTGCCAGTTGTCTTTTTTAAAATATTTTTCTGTCCACAGTTCTGTGTAGTAATTTAGAAATTCTTCTAATTTCAATTCAGTGTTCTAATTTGTATAAATATGGTAATTAAATTTAAACTTTTTCCAGTATACTAAATTCTGAGGATATAATTATAAATTTCAAATATTATTAACAATAAATATATGATTTATTATAATTTTCGAATATTAAGCATAATGTCATTGCCTGAGATATGATTTTAAGTTTCATAAAATTTATTTATATATTTTTTTTTTTTGTATTCTTTCAGTTCCTTTACAATTCGTTACATTATTCTTGGTTTGAGTGATTCTTTAATTCAGTTTTTCAGTTTCGTCAGATAAGGCTTTTCAGCTAGTCTCAGAGGAAGTATTATTATCGATCTCAACTTCCTATCTGCTGAAACTCTCCAAATAAACTCCAGCTTGATTAGTTTCTTCTAGCTAAATCTCATCACACCAAAATGCATGACTTTGCATTTACTAAAATTGAACTGACATCCATTTTCACGTGGTCAAAATTCCAGCCAAATCAAATCACTCTGCAAGTGCTGCATGTCAGCCACATTATTGATTGCCTTGCTTATTTTTGAAAGTAGTAAATAGCTGTACGCCTCCTGTCAAATCTTTCACAAAATCATTAATGCAAAGACTAAATACTAATGGACCAAGGACTAATCCCTAGTTCCATAAATCTTGCAGAATTGCATTCCTCATACTCCACGTTTTGATACCTGTCAGTCAGCCATTTCCTTATTCAAGCTAACCGTTTATAATCCAATCCCATATCCACCAACTTATATAACAGCCTTCCATACCGTGTTCTGTCCAAAGCCTTAGCAAAGTCTGAAAGTATCATGGTGTATCCATTCTCTTTGTCTAATTATACCGTTACATTATTATAAAATGTGAGCAAGTTGCTTGACCTTCCCTTAGTAAACATGACCTTCCCTTAGTAAACCCATCCCGATGAATCCATTTCGCTATCCAAACTTTTACCACATATCTTCCAAAATCTTCACGACTCCTGAGATACTGATAGACAGACAATAAGATACATCTGTCCTTGCACCACCTTTGAGCGATGGGATTATCATACATTCCTTCCCGTTCTTGTGGAATATTCCCTGTGCTAAGACTTAAATTATGCAACCAAGTCAAAGGAACAGCCCCGACCAACTGAGCACACTTTTAGAATCGAATGTACCCGTTACACTCGTGTGTATATATCCGCCTCTGAGAGGACTTCTGAACTGCTAACAATCTGAAGCCGACAAGTATTTATTAAGGAGACGCATTCAACCCCTTTGTTCTTAACACTCCTTGTATTTGTGTACAGACATAATAAATTACATCCACGCTATTTTGTATAATCGCCTTTGTAATCACTTCGTGACCAAGTTAAAAAAAAAAACAAAAAAAAAACATGAGATATTGATTCGTATGTAATGCTTCACTTATGCAAACATCCTTGCATACACTTGATAAGTTCGGACAAACGAACACACGATCAACTTTTCATCATTAAGCACATTCGCAACATTAATACAGTTGCATAACTTAGTCCCACTAACGCAAAGAATCTTACCCTTCCTCCCATCGTTATCTAATTTCGATGATCCGAATTAGGTCTCATATCAATAAATAATTTCTACAGACTCCGATGTAATATTCTCAAAAAAACTAATTATTCTAAGGAAAAATTCAGTTGATTGTTAAATTCATTAAATAAAACAATCACCTGGATTAAAGATAATTTTTCCTTTGCAGATATTTCTTAACACATTTGGCGTTAAAATACTTGATGTTGAAGGCAACAGTAAATCTGAAATCGAAACTTATAATATTTCTAATAATACTTTCCACTGTTTTTCATAACGCTTCGTTTGTACAACGCAGAACTTTGGACATTGAACGCCCAAAGTTCGGATATTATGAAAAACTCAGTCAACATTATCAAAGGTCGAAATCAAACTTCCTTATGCTATCATGTTGTAGGAGTTAATTTTAAATGTCATTTGGTTCACTTTGACAAACTGAGCGAACAAATTAAACAAGTTGTTTAAGATGAGCAACATTACAATAGATTATCATAAATAACATCCTCTCCATCCACTACAGGAACCTGTAATTCATGCAAAGTTAAAATAATACAAAATAATAAAACTAGGTTTAAAATGATACCATCAGTTATTTGAAATATCATTTCAATTAAGATGTTGATTCTAAGTGAAATAAGATCAGCCATTCGAAAATTATACAATATAAGTTATGTAATCAATGTTGTTTATTTTATTCACAATTTATTACAATTTGTCATTTAAAATTCCGAATACTAATTAACCAATACATTACACATTTAATTTCAGAGTTCCATTATTTTATAACAATCTTTGCTGCATCCTGCATACTACGCTCATTCCATATACTTCTTCCACAGCTCATACAATTCTGTTCCTCCCAACTTTTCTTCGCACTTTTCATCAAGGCGTCGACTTTGTTCCTGTGAAAAGTGACTTCTCCAATCGCCCACAATTCCTTTACGAATGAAGTTCAGACTTTTTGTCTCGGATGTTACTGGCATGGTGGTAACAGCTTTCTTCACTGACTCTGGAAGTTTATCATTCTTAAGAATTTCTTCTTTAGACGAAGTCATAAGGTCTTTGTAAAACTTCCCTGCTGTGTTCCTCATTTGTTTCACATCGCTATAATGAAGAATTTTTTCTACGAGTTGCGGATCTTTCTCCAGAAGATCTGAATATTCTTGGCCCAAAAATTTGGCAAATTTCAAGATCGCCCCTTTAGTATCTTCTTTCATTTCCTCGTAAGTAGTAAATAAGATATTCGGATCGTTTCTGTGTTCATACCAAGACAGTGTGTGATCGAAAAATTCTCCGAAGTCCGTCTCGCCGTGAATGAAAAGCTCAAAATAATCGTCGAATTTTCCGTCGCTGAACGCGTAGAGAGGCATCGATTTTGTATGGTGGAAAAAAGATACGCAACAATCTTTAGGGTTCCTGGCAATGTACAAATATTTCGTCTGTGGATTATAAGGAGTTAAATAGAACGGAAGATGAGTTTTAATCGCTCCTGGTCTTTGCATTTTTTCAACCACTTCAGGTCCGGTCAACTCTAGAAAAGGCGACCCCCCAAAGAATTGATTCATGTCGCTGAAAGGCGTTCCTTTGTTAAATATCAAAGCCAAGATTTCTTGCGCCCAAGTTGTTCCGCATTTCGGAAACGTAGCAATGAATACGTCGTCGTTCCTGGGTTTGTATTTCAAAGCAGCTCGATAGGTATCTGTACAAAATGTCCCAGGAATACGAAAGCCATCCACATCTTTATAGTTTGGTTTTTTAGTAACCTTAGCCATTGAAGAAGTTTGAAAAGTGCTGTACGAAAAGATTAATGGTGTTAGTGCAACTGTAAAAAAAAAGTTTTGCTACCATAATTATCTAATATTTTAAAACTTAAAAGAAATTCTACTTTCTTATTTATAAACAAATATTTTAATTTTTCTTATAAAAAGTAAGCTCTCTCTCTCTCTCTCTCTCTCTCCATTTTAGGTGTTGAGTAACAAATTACTTTTGGGGGAAAGTGACTTTGTGAATTCAGAAAATACCATTTGTGACAAGAGATGATATCTAGAATGACATTATAAAGAAGCCGAAATATTAAAAAAAACCTTTTCACCCTTTTTGACTGATTTTTTTTTTTTTTTTTTTTGTAATTATGATGCGATTTCTTCCATGTCGCAAGTGTCATGATGACACTTGCGACATTAAGAAGCTCTGACTCATTAACAACTAGGGCCTATTAACACGATTGTGGTGAAATTTGACTTTCGAATTAGAGAAATTAATGAAACCTTAAAACTAAATAAAGCATGACATGCGCAGGAAGAACATCTTCGAAAAAGGTCCGCTTTCACTTTATGAAACTTTCTCGTTTTGTGCTCTGAAGTTGTTTAACAACACATGAAAGTATGCAAATATTTTATGAAATGTCTACGACGTTAGTGTTCAAAATGATGAATTTACTATAATAATAAATCTATGACATCATTTAGCAACCCTGCCGGGATAATGACAGATAAAAGAAAATGCAACGGTTCTCGTAGTTATTGTGGAAAAGAGGGTTAAAATAGCATGCAGTTTCTCTTTTCACAGAATTTGAATTGAAGAAAAACGTGAAAGCATTTTCGTCTCTCTTGTTCACATTCAATTTATGTTCGTTTACATAATATTTGCATTTTTATTTCATTGTATCCAATGAACATCGTAAATAAAAATACTTCCGTATTCTACTCATTTTTATGAAACAGTTAATTAAAAAACAGTCTAGTTCGTTTAAAAAAAGCTAAAAATAATAAGAAATCAAACTCTTCAAGCAGATGATGCATGACAGCGGAAGTTTCTCATCGAGCAATGACGTTCACCGTCTACCGACATGAGATCATCACGTTCGTGCAACACGAGGATTCAAATCCGCAGTCTGTTGGTAGCGAGAGAGAGAGGGACGGGAGGGGGGGGGAGAGGATGTTCCCCCCACGGTGCAGAACATTTAGTTTTATATTCTAACAGTTTAAGAGGGATGTGATTACCACTACCTGGATATCCTGATTACGTAATCAGGATAAAAAAAAAAAGAATTAAAAAAAAAACATGCTTTCTGGTTTCTTTGATAGGTGGCTCATTCATAATATTATGTCAAAATGTCATAATATTCCGATGACTTAGCTGTTATTAATAATTTATATCTGATCCATTTAATGCTTTTCCTCGTTCTACAGCTTTAAAAAGATAAGATGAGAAGCTCATTAAGGGGTCTTGTAAAAATAAGTGGTGTCCTTCATAGGAGGACTGTGGTGAAAGTTTTGTTTGTTAATTGATATAACATTCGTTTCGAGTCAAGGTAACAAAAGTACGACTTCATTATACTTTTGTTAATACGCTTTTAATTGTCACAAAATATTGAATAGCTGTTACAAATATCGTGCTATTAAAGTACACCTCTTACAATACTAATGAAGATCCATTGTCTTATTGCAAAAGTAAAAAAAGATTATAAGATCATCGAAAAAACCCACGTGATTTGTCTCAGTTTATTGTCGCTATCGTAAGAAAGCTATCGCCTATTCTGTTCAGTAGATAATTTTTGAAGATAAGCAACTTCATATATGTGATAACGCTATATATATAGTGTTGTCATTATTGTTTGTACAAGTCACGTTCTTCAGCTGATTGCAGTTCGTTGGATTAACGCCAAAGCAAGCAAGACTATTAGGGCGAATATATATATCAGACAAGTGGCGTGTTCTCGGATTAATTTACATATTATGTAAGAAGAAAAACATTCCAGATAGAAACAATGTCTGTCATACAGAAATCCAAAGCTTTGAAACAAAATCGAGTCGTAACTACCTAATACATCACTAGAAGGTGCTCTGTGCTCGCATATCAGCAAACGTTATGTTGTCCATATTGTCGTTTTATTTTTCTGTCAAGTGTTTATTTTAATATCAAAATTTTAGGATGTCACGTCGTTATTTTATACAATAATACGTAATTTGGGGGCTAAAATGCAATAAATGATTATTTTGTACATATTTAATATTCTGTTAGCTGCACATACCGACCACTGAATTACAAACATTTTTGCACTGGTCAGTAAATCGTCAATAGCGTTGATCCCAATGGGAAAAACAAAGGATCTTTTGGAGTTCAATAAAGGGCTTATCGTGGTGTTCGTCTGGCTTGAGTCACGATTTTATAAACTGCAGAGCTTACTGGTTTCTGAAAAGGTGAGATATGTCATTTGTTTAATCAGTGGAAAAATAACCAAAATCCAAGACAGTCTGTCAGGAACGAGATTGCCGTTGTCAGAGAAGGCTTGTACAGATAAACAGAACTTCATGTGTTGTAGCAATAGACCGAAGCATTTAATGGAGGATGTTCCTGACCCATATCTCGCCGAACTATGTGCAGAGAATTGAATAGGATCGGTATTGGCAGTCACATGCCTGCACGGAAACAACTGTATTATAAATAAAAGTTTCTAATTCGGTGGTCGGTATGTGTATAACATATCGCTTAATTAGTAATTTCCTGCCCCCAATTCAGAAGAATATTTGTTTGATGAGCTTGATTCAAACGCAGAATGTTTGCTAATAACAGCGTACATTTTCCCACTACGCTACGAGATATCTTACCTATCGACAGTGATGTTGTTGTTGTTTGGGATTACGGACGAAGCAACTAAGGCCAGGCTTCCAGATGAAAAACCGGAGTTTCAGGGAAAATAAAACTTTCCTCCGCCATATGATATCGACGAACTTGCCACCAATTAGCTGAAAATCCCCTACAGGTTTTTTGCTTTCTATACAGAATTCTACCTCAGGTCTTTCCAACCAATGTGCATCGTCGATACTGATTACGCTCATCGATAAAGCAGGATATTCAAAATTTCGCCACCTGATCCCAACTTCCAATGCCATGGTAGATTGTCATACTTGTCATATTTGTTTATTATTTCATTTACTTATAGATTTAGTGGAATTATTACATCAGATCTATCGATGTCAATAAACGAAACATGCTACCATCTACACCTATACAAAAACACATAATATACAGAGAGAGAGAGAGAGAGAGAGAGAGAGAGAGCAAATGAACGGACACAGTGAGTCATGGCTCCTATTTTATGCCAGCTTTTGGTTACTGTCAGACCGTGAAGATTACGTTGGATTTGATTAGATTGACATTGGAAATGAAGTCTTTACTAAAAATTGACTTAAAAAAAAAATAAATAAATGCTAGCAACCACAACAATAGTTGCGAGTTATTTACAATTAGCACTCTTGGGTCACTCAGGCCATGAAGGGGGGGGGGACGTACAGTTTACAGCATTCTTATTAAGGGAAAAAATCCTAGTGCATTATTAAATGGAACCTTATGTCGACTACGGTGAAAGTAAAGAGAACAACAACAACAACAAAAAAAAAGCGTTCAGCTTTCTCAGTGTAATATCCCCCCCCCCCTCCCCTCCCGAAGCTATTTTTTCGGATAATTTTAATTAGTCTTTTTGTATATTATTATTATTTTTTGAATGCACAATACATCACTGCATGATAAACTGATTAACTTGGTTTTGAAGGTGAGTTGCATTTTTTAAAATACTCATTTATATTTGTTGTCAACATTTTGCTTATTCATCCCCTTATATCCTAAAAAGTCACCCTTGAGATGACAACAAAAACATATCCGTGATTAATAAATAATTTCAACAGATTTTGTAACATCATTCCTTGGATGAGTTATAGGATTCTGTAACTTTTTTTTTTATTTGGAAAATAAAAGTAAAATGTTTCAATATATATAATGAAGATGGAAAAAAAAACGGTGAAAAATTTATATATGGCGTAAAAAATCGAATATGTATATATATGATTTTGAAAGGTCGTTAAGCAATGATGAAAAAAAAAAGAGTGGAAGAGTTTCAAAACTGTATATAAATAAAACCGTGCTAAACTAATCCTATATCTGCAGAAAGCTTACTTGTCAAATGAAAATTCGTGCTCTTAAAAACAGTTTTTAGCATACCTCTTCTTTTTTTTTTTTTAATATATCACTCTCACGCAGGAGATGTGGGTTAAGAGCAGAGTGATAGGTTGAACCAAAGGGACGGCTGTTCCACAGAATTGAGTTAAATGGAACCTTATCAAATGCTTAGGAAATGTCCATTGCAACAGTTCAGGTTTGTCCAAACCTTTCCAATGCATGTGTTTAGAGGTTGGACAGCGTTGTCACTATGGATCTTGATAGGCAGAATTTGTAACTGTATTTTTATTTTTATTTTTTATTTTTTTGAATCGGCTATATATGGTCTTGCTTCCATGCAGCAAGTGTGGCTGCCAGCTGCGTGTAATATAGCATAGATGTTAATTCAGGAGCATATCTTGAGCGCCATTGATGGTTATCATCAGGACAAGAAGCCTTTTTTGATATCCAGATTGTCCAAGATTCTTCTGATGTCTTTCTGCAGAAGGTCACGGGTCTCGTGTGATGTAATGTTCCATGTAAAGAAGGACACGGATTACGTTGGTAACGTTGCAATATTGCCATTTGAGTGCTAAAGAGGAGGGAGTACAGAAGGACAAAGTTGCACCCAACACATCTTTTGTGAGGCACCAAACACACACAGCTACTATTGGCATAGGTGGTGTGTTTTCTACATTCAGTCATTTCAAAGTCAGCTTAGCCCAGTTAACGATGAAATTGCAAGTGTTGTAATGCTACAGTACAGGCTGTGAGTGAATGTGAAGTTTTTTTTTTTTTTTCAAGCCACTTATCATAAGCTGCTTTCTTTTCTTGAACCTTCCAGGTACACCTAATGGAAAAGTTATGGATTCGATATAGGATAGGGTTTTTGAACAGAATGGGGAAATAAAAGCCTTCATTCTATATGGATAACTATTGTAACAAGATCATAACAAGTATCTGGATCTGTAAAACGGAAACCATGGAAAATCTGAGATTTCTCGCTTGGCATCATTTTAATATTAAAGTAGACGAGATTGATGAATGACTCTTGCAGGAGGGCGTTCCACCAGCTATGAAACTTGAATCAGATTGTGATCTGAATTACAAAGAGGAGCGGTTAACTCAACATTGGGAAGGAGAACAGTTAGTTAAGAAAAAAAATCCAAAGTGTTAAGTTAATGGAGCGGTAGAAATACAAAAAGGTGAGATTCAAGATTAGGTGAGGAATAGCTGATCACACAAAAAGCACAGGTGCTATCCTTGTGGCGGATGGAATCATACCGAGTGTAGTTTGAATAATTGAGATGTTGTGACAAAGTTTGGGATTTGGTCAAAAACAGAAGATGATGTTTGGATGTCCCTCGGCAATGGTACACATCCTTTAAGTTGAAGTTTATCTACGAATGTTGATAAAGTGAACGTAATATTTTATAAGTTTTTTTTTCTTGCCTACATCGGACAAACTTCACGAAGTTTAGAAATTAGACAAAAAGAACATGTTGGTGATGTAAACCACAACAGAAGCATCTCTTCCGGCTTAGCACATCATTTCTGCACGTCTAACCACACGATAGATTGGCAAAACAGCTCCATGCCATATCTAGATGACGACTACAGGCATCGTGTATTTAAGGAAGCCATACTAATAACCGGCGGAAACAACAGAAATCTGGGTATAATTCTAAACAGTTCGTGGAAAAACTTGATCCTCTCTCTCAATCAATCTGAACTACAGCTAGCCAGTAATCACATTACAAGTCTACAACAAACACGCATGCGTGATAATGAATAAGAACAATAAGCCATCTCTGTCACGCGAAACGTGTAACCATAGATACTAGTTTGGTTTACAACGTTTTTTATGTTCCTTTTAATTTGCATTTACTTTCATATCTCCGTAATGCCTTGAAAAAGCCAGACAGTTTGCTGGCGAAACTGGTAGGTTTTAATAAATGTTTATTGTAAAATACTGGTCTGTATTAATAAAATTGTATTTATATTATAAAAACGACCAAAAATGTATACTTAATAAAGTTTTTTTTTAATTTTTTATTTTTTTATGGGAAATTTTGTAAAGTTTTTGAGTTTTTAAAATTTTGTGTAGATGTTTTTTGGGAAAGGTTTTTTTTTATTTATTTTAACCGCAGTGACTATATTTATTTAGCTTTCTATCATGTTAATATACCAGCATGCTATACTCTGCAAGGAACAGCATGGTTTTACTAAAGGAAGATCATGTTTTAGCAATTTGCTCATATTTTATAACAATGTTAGGCTGAGTTGGATAAAGGGAATGGATACAGTATGAAATTGTTGGATTTTTCTAAGGCATTTGATAGGATATAACACGAAAATATGTTGCATAAACTGGAGAATATGGGATTGGAATATAAACTCTTGACTTGGATTAGGGGATGTTTGAAAGACAGATATCAAAAAATGGTATACAGCGGATGTGCATCTGCCAGATTTAAGGTGACCAATGGCATACATCAGGTTCAGTCCTTTGGCCATTATTGTTCAACTATGCATTAATGGTATTAGGCAGTATCTAACATCAGATGTGCAATTGTTTGTCGATGATGCGAAGATAGGCAGGATAATAAGGGATGCTACTGGTAATCAGCACTTGCAAAATGATTTGAATAAGCTGGGCATTTGGGCAAACGGAAATGGATATCAGTTTAATGTTAGTAAGTGTGAAGTATGCACTTTGGCGTGATGAGATTTCCAGCGGCATATTATATTAGCAAGGTTATGCTACAAGATATTGAAGAGGCAAGAGATCTTGGTGTGTTGATCAATAGGAATTTGAAGTTCAAAGGTCACATAGTGAAAGTTGCCAATACAACTCAGAGGATAATTGCGATGTTGAAGCGAATCTTGATATGTAAGGACAAAGAAGTCATTTTGCCTCTTTATAAGGCTTTGATAAGATCACACCTGGATTACTGTGCGCAGATTTAGTCTCCCAGGTTCCAAGGAGATAAAGAAGCGGTGGAAAGGGTGCAAAGAAGAGCTAAAAAGATTATATCAGGATTATGGGATTTAGATTATGAGGACATATTGCGAGTATGTGGATTGCAGACTCTGGTTAATTAACAGGAGAAAGAGGGGTGATATGATAGAGGTCTATAAACTTTTATCATATCACCCCCCCCCTCTTTCTCCTTTCGTTATATGGAGGTGGAGAGAGAGAGAGAGAGAGAGAGAGAGAGAGAGAGAGAACACGGGGCATCCATGGAAGGTAAGTTTGTTCACAGGCCAGAAAGGGGTAAGAGCTAAGTTCTCTCACGGAGCAGTGAGTGAGTAGAATAGTTTGCCTTTAGGAGTAGTGAGTGCATCTAGTGTGAATGAATTTAAGGAAATTTATGATAGCTGGTTTATAGCCCCCCCCCCCCCCCTTGATGAGTTCCTGGCTCCCTGGAGGTCTCAGATAATAATAATAATAATAATTAAAAGGTGAAGAGAAAAAAGAGCAGCGGAATACTCTATGGGAAGGAAAGGACTTTTAGACATGTCACTCATACAAAGAGTATCTAGTCTCCATGCCGTAACGTCGCAGTACATTGCCGCTTTCATACCATTATATGACCTTGCTCCAGCCATGACCTGGCAGCGTAGATAGCAGAAGGATTATGCGCCAGCTGATAGGAAGCCTCCTAAACGCGTCACCATTTAGTTCAGTACACTATTAATCAGTCAGCCTGGGGGGGATCTGAATTTCACACTATAATCGGCACGCTGAGTATCACTCACACGGCACGTTGCATACAAGCAGATCCATGCTGGATTTTAATCAAAATATCCCATATATTACTTTTAAATATCAAGTAAAATTCTAACAAAAATGAACTCTTCTGTAAACATATGACCTTCTTTTTAAATTATTTTATCGTATATTCAAAAGATTAATAATAAAAAAAAAAAAATCAGCAGAATCTAATAATTTGCGACGAATACGAAAGCTAAAATTGTTTAACTTAACGGCCATGTGTTGCTCACAACAGCCATTCAACGTAAATGCACCTTAAATGCATTTCCAAGAATATGGTTTACTAATTAAAACAACTTGAATACTCAACCGGTTAGTTCAAGGACTTTTTTTTTTATATAATGTAGCCAGGATAGAATATTGACTTCTCACTCACGAGACAAAATAGTCTAGTGCGATGATGCACCACTAGCCGCTTCCCGTAACATTTGATCATGGTAATCCAAGTTGCGAACTTATTCTACCCTAGCTTAACATGACCTTCCAGACAATCGTTCTAGTCATCACATTTAAGACATCTTCTTAAGAAAGTTATATATACTTCAAAAGTCCTATATCAGTAACATAAGTAAGGGGGATTCTTTAAGGGCGTAAAATGAACTTCATAAGAACAGCATTTTTTTTTTTTAATATCTGCACACACACACACACAAAAAAAATTAGTATACCAACAACATGATTTAGCAATCATTTCATCGAATCTCCTCACTTACATTGATTTTTTTTTGTCGTTTAGTTTATTAAAGAAGATTAAAATCCACTAGTTTGGAAAATCAAATCCTTTTCGAACCGCATGCGTTCGAAAAGGATTTGATTTTCTGATTTGGAAACTTTTAAGTTTCCAAATCAGAGCACCAAAAGTATTGTGTAAGTTAAATATACTTTTTCTGTATAACTAATCTACGTTATATCATTTTGTTATTTATAATAAATGTAACACAATATTATTCAAAGATAAATTAAAAATGCGGATTGAACTTACCAGACCTCACTTACGTTTGATAACTAGTGATCTAGTCAAATACTAAACAACGCAGGAAGCAAGCAGCTCTTGGCTCAGTCTATTATGACAGAGGGGTAAAAGGTAGCATTGGTTTCCCGCTAGCTATTATTATACTTTTTTGAATGCTTTCTTATTAATGGATGATGGACATAAAGGAAATGAATTGCAATTAACAGTAGAAAGTGCTATAGCTGATAAAATAGTAGTGTTTTTTTTTTTCCTTAAAGAATTCTTATCTAAAGATGTTTACCGTCCCTGGAAAAGTGATAGCCTTTGACAATATTATCACCACATTTGATAAGTAAGTACTCGAAGTTATAGATATACATCTACTCTTCAATCTTTATCTAAATTCCGTCTGTCAGTGAATTTCTTGTAATGCATGAAATTTATGGTAATAGTCAGAGCCGGCGCTAGGGTCTTTTGTCGCCCGCATGCAATTTCTGTCTAAGCGCCCCTGTAACGATCCGGGCGTGTGTGGTTCTTTTACGATAATAAAAATTTAAATTATTTGAAATTTCTTAAATAAATATTGATAGAACAGCCACACATTGGTTCGCTAAATGAAATGAAACGCTAAATGCAGGCAGGATAATCATTAAAAACCCGAATATTCAAAAAATTCTCAAAAGTTAAAGCAAATTTTGATAAAGCCACTTCACTTTAATCGTTTAATATAATGATACAGGGATTATAGCCTTTTCACCGACCCGAATCGCTAACAAAATTTAAATGAATTTTAATTAAAGTTAAAATTTATTTGAACTAAAGTTTAAAAAATTCTTGCATTTTACAAGTTACTAAATTCTTAGTAACTTGTAAAAAAAAATTAATAATTTTTATAAGTGGAACTATCTTTTAGGAAAATAAAAGAAACTCAAGATAGATGAGAAAATAAGAAAAGAATTCAGAAATAATAATTAGAACATTTTATTAATATTAATATAAGTATTCAAAAAATAACATCTTTACAGAATAACAGAAAATAAATTAAATTACATAAATATACTTGAAATTTTTGTAATTAAAATTTTAAGGTTTTTGATTTCATGTTCACAAAATTAGAAATAATGGTCTTAACGTCTAATTCCGTACATATATCATTTTCAATAACTATTAGCGCCAAACTAACAAGCCTTTTTTGTGACATACTTGTTCTTAAGTAGGTTTTAATCAATTTCAACTTGGAAAAGGAACTTTCACCGCTCGCTACACTAACAGTTAAGGTTAATAGTATTCTTAAAGCAATTGAAAAGTTAGGGAAAGATAAGTTATTGGACATAATAAAATTAAGAATATCGAAAGGGCTTTTGAATATTTAAATTATCCTTCCGAAAAATATCCCGGAAAGCACATAACTCGTCATATAGTTCTATTGCATTTACGTCTTTATTGTCGCAGTCCTTCAAGAGAATCTCTGAATAGTCACAATTTCTTCATAAATCTTCGTTATTAATTTGTAGTAATCTATACAAGAAATTGAAATTATCATAATATGTTTTTAGTTGTTCAAAACGTTCTATTAACGAACACATTGCAACGTCTAGAAGTGTATAAAACACATTCACTCTAAATTTATCTTCTGGCGATTGTGGCGTTTCGTCATGACGCTCGTAGTCCAATTGTCGTGTCTTCTTTCGTCGTCGAACTTCCGTACCAGTTTTAAATTCTTCTCCATCCACCTCTTCACTCAGTTATTTTGACGTTTTTAGAACTTCTTTAAAATTTGTATCTGATCGATACTCTTGTAAGAATATTTTTAAGTTTTCGATAGATTCTAAAGCAAGTGTAATGTTCATATTTTTGTCTTGAAGCATTTTACTCGCAGGGTTTATTCTGTTAAGTAAATCATGCCAGGTTATAAGAGAGCAAATAAATTTGTAGTCCTTTATTTTAGCACATGATGTTTGTGCTTCATGTGAGTTTCTTTATTAAAATTTTCATTATTTAAAATTTCAAAAAGTGCATCAGAAATTTCTCCTAACTGATATCGTAGAGGACGGATTGCATTAATTTTACTTTCCCATCGCGTTTCTGATGGCTGTTTCAATGTTAAATTTTTTACGAACTTTAAAAGGATTTCCCAACGTTTGTAAGAGAATGAAAAGAAATTTTATATTTCTTGAATAATTGCAAAGAAACTAATTGTATCTGCATTCACTTTGGCTGCATCGTTAATGATTAAATTTAGAATATGAGCAGCACATGGCACGTAAAAAGCTCGAGGATTTTTGTTCGAAAGCAAATGTTGGAGCCCATATTTTTTCTTTTTCATATCTGCCCCATTGTCATACCATTGACCTCGCATGTCTTCAATGGGAATGTTCCATTTTTCCAGTTGTTCCATTATTGTTGCACATAAACCACGTCCTGGAATCTGATATATCTGCAAAATCTAAAAAGTTTTCTCTGATCTTGATAATTCCATTGTCATAGGAAACAAAGAGAATAATAATGGTCATTTGTTCTGTTTTACTTGCATCAGGTGTGCAGTCTAAAATTATGGAATAATATTTAGATTTGCGAATTGATAATAAAATTGTATCCCTGATTGCGTTATACTTAAAGTTTCCAATATTACATTTTGACTGTCTTTACTCAAATAGTATACCCTATTGTTTCGTTGTAGGGCACTTTCAACATGATTTTCCATAACGGGATCAAACATAGCAAACAGTTCGACTAATTTTAAAAAATTGCCGTTATTCCTTTCATATAATTTATCAGATGATCCGCGAAAAGCTAAATTTCGACTACCAAGGAATTTTATAATTTCAATCAAGCGTTCTAAAACACTCGTCTAATGTTTCTTTCCCATTTCATACATGCGTTGAGTCTGGAAATCAATAGTAGTAGTTTTTTTTTTTTTTTTTTTTGTAATTTTTATCAAGTTCCTTCCATTTTAAGAAATTTTCCTTCTGAGTTAAACTTACATTTCTCTAATCGTTATAACCTTCTACAAGACTCAGTAGGTGATTCAGTTGATGCGACAAGTTTGCAACAAAAGCAAAAAAACAGAATTTAAAGTTTCGGAATAAATGAGTCATGTTCTTGGCAGGAGCTCCCGTTTTCCATTTTTCTATTATAATATGTGTCGCCAAATTTACGACCGTATGTATCTCTGAGATATATTATATTTTTCTTTTGAGCAGGCTCCATTTCAATTAAAACAACTCGTAATTTTTTATCAATATTTCCCCATTCACCTGGATCTTCTAAATTTACAGACACTAAGCATGTGTTAGTTTCGTGGTCAACTACAACTAAATCTTGTTGTAGTTGACTAAATCCTAACTATTTTTTACTTAAATCATGTTCAATTATCTTGTTCAATAGTTGCAATAGTACTTTCATGAAAACTGGATTATGTGCATAGTTCTTCGACTCCGATTTCTGATGTATCGAGTTGGTTACAATCTGCATCAGAATATTTTATATTGTAACAAATTTATTAAGAGCCCCAGTTTGTTTCTAATATCTGCTTCTTTCGCAGCATGACGCTTACGATTTTGTGCACCGAATAACTTTTTTTTTTATTTTTGATTCCATTTCTATTTTATACCCACAAGAAATTATTACACAGACACGAAATAATAGTCGGCACTGCGCTACTGTCAGTAGCCTACTGAGATGCGTACCATATGACTGGTTAATTAGCAACAAATGTTTTGTACGAAAATTCGTTTCTGTGCATGAAACCGTTCACCGTTTCACTTTCGATAGACTGCAGTAGACACAACATTCTGCAGGCAAGCATTTAGCCTGCTCTCCCTGCAAAATTGTAAACAGCTGGCTGATCAAAGAGATGGCAATATTTTTTTTTTTTTAATTTTTATTCGGTGTATTCGGCCTTATTTATTTTAATATTGATCATTCTAAGAATGTTTTGTTTTTATGATAAAAATTTTGTTTCTTAAAAATTAACTTATGAACCGTTCCATGGCGACGGCGCCCGCATCGTAGCGGCGGCCCTGGTAATAGTAAATACAAAGAGAAAAAAAGAAAAAAACTTGGATGATGACGCATAAACATTTTGAATAATTTTGCCTGTCGTTGTGTAAGTTACTGTGAAGAGTATGTTTATCAAACTATTTCAACAGGCGTCCTTCCTCTTCTGCATAAATGTTTTTCTGTGTGTGGAATTCTTTTAAATAAAAAAAGAGAAAGGATATAGATGAAAATGTTTGTGTGGTGAGGAAAAAAAAATTTCCTCACACAGAATAGAATTACTCTCAAGTGAACACGCATGCAGTTGACATACTCGCATCATAGTCAGAGCTACCTTCGTTCTAAATTACTTGTAATCCAAAAGTAGCAACCGCATTGAAAGCACAGTTTGGAAACCTCTCGAGAGTCTTCAGTGAGCGAAAAGGTATACCTTTACCGTTGATTGAAAAAGTGTGCTGTGTCTCCAGGATTATTTTAAAGAATGTCGTCTTCGCGGAAGTACAACTAACTGCACAAATATCCCTGAGGTCGTTGTTCTCTAAACAACTTCCTAAGGGCAGCAACTAAAGCTATGAGGCTCGTATGTTGGTTAAGTGTGTGTTCTAGCCGGTTTGGGAAATAAGAGGCAATATAGGATTTATTTTATAGGACGTGAAATAATCTTAAAAGAATAATCCCAACTACTCCTCTCTAGATTCATTTCTAATTTAAACACCTTTTTTTTTTTTTTTTAAATCACGCACTTAATTTTACGTATGTTTTGTTTACTCGTTCTTCGGAAAGTAAATATTTGAAACATGTGAATAATTCATAATTTTACTATATTATTATTAGTAATAGTATCAGACTTTGATGGAGTCAAAGGACTCATTCCGGGAGATTCGCACTCTCTCATGCAAAAAGATCATCGAATGTGGTGAGTGGGGAAAACTATGAATGAGTTTAAGGCATAGTTTTCCCCACTCACCACACTTTCAGACAAACGCCAATCACTCTTCGAGCAAAGAACCTTCTTCTCGCTCCCCTGCTTGCACCCTGCTTATACAGCTTCAAGGAACCCTTGCCTCCCTCTACTCTGTGAAATATCTTCTCCACATTAATCTGGTAACAACTTCTCCCCAGTTTATGTCTCAATCATATCCCCTCTTCTTCTTCTTCTTCTATTCACAAGGCTCTGTAAGTTGTATTTCTTTCAATCTCTCCTCGTATATGACATTCCATATGACACAACTTAGTAAATTCTCTGAATCCTCTCCGGTACACCCCCCCCCCGAAAATCAGGCGACCAAATCTGAGTACAGTAGTCAATATCAGGCATAATCAAAACCTTAATACAAGGGAACCATAATTTCTTTGGTTCTGTATGTCAAAGATTTCCTCTTCATTGCCATAATCCATTCTGATGTTTCTACAATTTTAGCAATGTGATCCCCCTAAACTTCAAGTCTGTCCACCTGTCACTGCCATATTTCTCATTTCTTCCATCACCTTCAAAATTTCCCATACATATTACACTTATTATTTGTATACTTTGCTTCCAAACCATGCCTACCAAATTTCTAGACCGTGCACTTTGCAACATCAAACTGATGGCTCCACTCATTTGCCCACTTGCATAGTCTATTGAGATCCTCATATAAGTCCACATCTGGCTGCTCCTCGTAGTTTTACGAACTTTGCATTATCAGCAAATAGCTGCACATCTACAATTCAGACTGTTCCATTGCCATACAGATTAAATAATAATTGTCCCAAAACAGATCCCACTGGTAATCCACCACTAACCTTCCTCTTATGGAATAGCATTCCACCATATACAACATGCTAACACCTATCCGACAGCCAATCAGCTATTCTGGTCATGAGTCTGTCATCTAATTCCATCTGTTTAAATTTAGCTATCTTGTCATGTGGCAGTCTATCAAAGGCCTCTGAAAAATCCAAGTACGCCATTGTATATGCATCCCCCCTTATCCAGTGAATTTGTTACTATGTTGCAATACGCAAGAGGATTGCTAAAGCGGGACCTCTCCCTAACAAACCCATGCTGATCATCATCATAGAGAATACTGATATATTATCAACCCAAGTCTAAATCCTAATCTGTTTTAAATTATGCTTATGACACTGTAATTTTCAGTCTTACGTTAATCTCCTTTCTTAAATATAGATATAAAATTAGCTTTTAACCAATATCTGATGTTTGATTTACATTTGTTTCAATTATTTATTAATCTTAGGAATAAATTTTGATGAGATATTCTGTGTCTTACTTCCAAAGCTTTGTATTTATACTATGCGTTGCAGTTGATTTTGATATCCTTATTGTTATTTTACTTCTTCCTGTCTAATCGATTCTATACATATATTTTTGTTTTATTTATTTCATCTTTTAGATGAATCTCACTCATAAAAGGTTGTAAACTTACATACACTCATGAGCTAAAATATTATGATCACCTTGATCATGAGCTTGCACCCTTCTTGGCATTGAGTCCACTAGACCACGGAAGGCGTCCTTAGATATTCTGGATCAACTAGAAGAATAACGTCGTGGAAGTCAGCAGTTGAGTGAGACATTGGAGTTGACCGCAGTACACTACTCTCTTCTCCGATTGCCAATTAAAAATCATTAATAATCTGGGGCAGCTGTTATGACTGGCTAAGAGCGAAGTAGGCCTAATCCTTTTGGGTAATAAAAAGCGTTAGTAAAGTTTATTTTATTTATTTATTCTCTGTCATTCTAAGGATATTTATTCATATCCTTTGTTTTAAAAAATAAATGAATTCCTTTTACATTATTAAGAATACTCAAATCTATTAGTTCATTAAGATATTATTATTATTATTATTATTCAAATTTCTTCAAGTTTCCCTGTAACATTCGAAATTATTTATTTCCTGTTCTCATTTAATTCTGCTGATTTTCATGGCATTTATTTACTGTTTTAGAGATATTTGGTTTTAATATTGACTATACGAATTTCGTAATTTATAAAAGTATGTTTTATGTTTATTTTCCCCCCATTTCTTAGCAATTAAAATGTCCACTCCATTTGCTGTGAATGTTGACCTACTTCGATGTATAACGTAATATAAATATATTTTGTTAAACTTTTATTGTTGCCATTATCACTGCTATATTCATATTTTTAAGTTATAAAGAATTCCGAGATTCCTGATTATTTGTGCTGTTATACTTTCTGATTGAAATCTACATTTATTATTTATTATTACGTGACACTTCCAAGGAGTCTCAAGATTCATATTCTCTGTCTCCATTACTCCATCCACCAACTACATCGAACCTCTACTGCCATCATCATTTACATCAACGCCGTCTACTGGCCACCACTAATATTTTTTGTATGTAAATTGCGTGTGTTCTGAAGTGCTAATTTGCCTGTAAGTGGGATGAAAAACCAGAGTTAATGGGAGAAAAACCCTGCTACTCCGTATGAGATCAGCTAACTCACCTTCGATTGAAAAAGTCCACATAAAGATTCTCCTCCCGTCACGACGAGAATCGAACTTAGGCCTTTTCCAATCAATGGACGCAACGTACCGTCGTTCTTCCATTTGCGCTACGGAGGTGCTTGAATTTTCTATTTGAAGTTTCTCAATTAAAAAGATTTTTATTTGTTACGGTACCCAGCCTTAAGCAAAATCCTCAACCTAAAGGAGCACGATATCTTTCTTAGTTTGGCAGTTATCTCTTGACTTTTCTAGCTAAAGAGGCTCTGCCACTAGGTTCAACTTCTGCTGGTATAGCTCTTAGAGTCATTAGTGAATATAAGCTTCCATACGCTTCAAGGTGGTTATGGTTGTTTGAAATTACGACCAAAGCAACCCTATAAAGCCAATGGAATGTGATTGTTATTACAAGAGTGTGGTCTCCTGACCGATTTTGCCTGTTTTGCGGAATCAAAAACCCGAGTCTTCCAGGATTATTATTATTAAGAGAGACCTATTAAGAGAAGAAAAAAAAACCTATTAAGAGAAAAAAAAAAAAAACCCTCCAGGGAGTCAGGGACTCATCGAAGGAGGTCACATACTACTTGCACCAGCTATCATACTTGTGTTTGAATTCTTTCACGCTACTTGCGCTCACACCACCCTAAGAGAGAAAAATATAGCCCTCACCCCCTTAGCGGTATTGATTCTCAGCTTCCAAGGATGCCAATCATATCTTTCTCTCTTTCTCCTGTTTTATGGTGTATGCAGCCTAGAAATCCTCAATCTGTCTTTATAATCAGTATTCCACAATCCTGATATCATTTTTAACACTCCCCCGTTCACTCTCTCCACTGTATCAGAATCACCAGGGAAATCAGGAGACCAAACCTGCCCACAATAGACCAAGTGAGGTCTTATCTAGACCTTGTAAAGAGGCAAAATGGCTTCCTTATCTTGACACGTCAAAGTTCGTTTCAGCATTGCCATTATTCTCTGAGTTGTATTTAACTCCGAGAATAATGAGCAACCCAACTAGATAACAAGAATTAAAAACTGCTGATTGAAACTAGAGACGTGAAACCCATTAAAACTCTATTTCACGGTTTCAAAGTGTCCCTCAACTTAAGGCCAAGGTATTAGTTTGGGTTTATTTAAGGGATAAGAAAGTATTTCTACAGTTAGCAATGCAATTGTCCCTGTATTATCGCGAGGTTATATATCATTTTCCCTAATCAGGTGTTGAATGAGGTCCTCCATAACTGCCATTCAAATGTAAACGTGATTTATAGATATCTAGAGACCTTCCACATACCTAATTGTGTTAGAAACGAAGGTGTTTAGTTATCACAGTCCTAAAATCCTCCCTCACCGCGTGATGATTATCATAATCAAATTTCAGATACGTATTTTGAATGTGCGTATCAGGAAATTGATATCGATTAATTCGATAATCAGGTAGGTTCTCTACCTGATAAGGGAACTTATCAGGTAGAGAACTTATCACTACCTGATAAGTTCTCATTATTACTAACATCCTGTCCACAATTTCCTTTCAAATACTTCAGTGTGTCCGCTCACCTTTTACTGATTACATTTTCCTCTATCAGGACAGATATACTTTCACTTATGTGATAATATGAAGAGATATTTCTGAACAATATTTCCTTCAACATGGCAATCCGTCCATGCACTGTGGGACGGCCAATCGCCCGATTACAATTTTTTTCCCCTCAGATCATGGCACAATACATCTACAGTATAAAAGGCAGTGGTTGTGTGCTGTTGAAGGAGACATGGAATGTGATCTGTAAAACAGACACAATGTAGAAGTTCTGCATGTCTTTTAGCATGCAATACGTCTGCTCCATAACTGTAACCAAAGTTATAGGGAGTCCATAAAACAGACGATCCTCGCCACAAAACTTTACAGTTCGAATGCTGCATTCAAACTAAAACTCTCTACAACTGCCATACCTTCACTCGTCCACCAGACAAGAAAAAAAAAACAATTAACATAGTCTTCCTTGGTCTTCCTCTTCTCCAGGAGAAGAGGAAGACCAAGAATTAGATGGAGTTAAAGAAGCAACTGGAGTGGGCTTGGAGGTTCTGAAAGACATGGTCAGGGACAGATCGGAATGGAGAGTTTATGTTCATGGAGTCGCCAGGAGTCGGAAACGATTCGATGGATCTTAACACACAATGCAACTAATAGGCTGCTGGTTGGAACTGAATTTTGCCCCCCGATGGTACACGACCTTCCAGTTTATAACAGGCCGGAAGTGAGTTTGACTCACACAAAGAAACAAAAATGCACCCGAAGCAGAAATTTTCCGAACTGAGTTGATGCCAAGGTGGCATTCTAAAAACCATCTGCTGTTTGTACTGACGCGGATATTCTGAACACGTAGCGAAGTTAATAGAGTAGAAACAGCTGGATTTATTTTCTGAAGAAAGAAACATAGTTCAAACTCCCCCCACACACATACAGAGAGAGAGAGAGAGAGAGAGGGAGAGAGAGAGAGAGAAAATAATGAGAAGTACCTTTCCATACTATGTTACTGCCTGCGTGTTTTTTTTTTTTAAATTTTTATTTTGTTCTGATGCTTTCAAATATTGCTCCATATCTAACGATAGTTCGATATTCGATAAAAAAAAAAAAAAAATAGATAACCTGTGAATCAAATGCAAGTGCTGATATGATATCTGTTCAATTTCTTTTTTTTTCGCATATAATCACAAGTTGTTTCCTTAGTAAATATCGAATTTTAATCTATATTATCAATAATGAAAGTTTTGTGTCCTGAGTTTTGGGTTTTAAAAGTGGCATACAAATAATTCAATCGAAATATCAAAATCTTTGTACTTGTCACTGTTCACCTTTTTTAATGTCTTTAGTCATTTTACTGTAATTTGTATTTAACAAGATTTGCACTCCTGCATCGAGATTATATTATGCTACATAAGTATATAGCTCTTTCAATAAGTGAAGTATTTAAGAGTGAGTGGCCAGCCTCTCATTTGGTTAATGCAGCCTTTGCTGAAGATATCTGACTGACCTTCTTTCCTGGTTAGGACATACTAATTAACGATGCAAAAATTTAGCTTCTAGGTTAATGATGTGGCCATTTTTACTCTAGAAAGTAGCATACTTATTTGCTTATAGATTCCTAAATGCTAATTTAAAGGATATGGTTGCTGTTTTTGTGAATTGTCCTTCTCTCTCTCTCTCCACTGTCTGTCTCTGAACAGATTTGATTTGATTGATCTGCAATAATGGTTTCGTCATTTAGGAACTTACCGTAATGCTCTTCAAAACACATTTTAATGGTGAAAGACGCCAAATAGCTGATGATAAATAAAACAGAACTCGTATGCCATGAAAATAGTCAGTCACAGTGTTGCGATATACTTTTAGGATTTGTTAATTAGATTAATAGAATCAGTTGTATTATTACAAATCCAGCAGTCGAGTTCAGGCCAGTTGGTACGGGGTCAGTTCCTTAACAATTTCCAAAGTTAATGAATTACAATCGTAAGTGTGGGAAAACAGTGGAATCATTAGAGTATACAAAAAAAAAACAACAACATGTAACTAGATTATTATGTATGTATATGGTTATTAATTAGTACAGCTTTTCATCGCAGCAAAATATTATCGAATAATATTTTGTTTTTCTATCTTCGCTGACCTGGTTGGCAGAATGGTTAGCACGGTCACTTTCTAACCAACAAGTTGTGTGTTCGAATCCCGTCGTAAACATAGTTGTATGTTTTCATGTGGGAGATGAATTCCATCGCTCGATGTGAGACCATCATCCCGCTTTAAAAGAGGTCTGAGGTAACTTGAAAAATTCCATGTTTGGTCTCTAGTCATGAGGGTTTTCTGAGAAGTAAACAATAATAATAATTAATCTAAACATAGAGGAAATTCTTAGTCCACTCACAGTGGACTAAGAATTAGAAAAATTTACAACATTTTCTAGTGGTAGAAACATAAAAACAATAAGAAGCTCCATGTGAATATACCTTTTATCCCGTTTTTCAGGCGAAAGTATAGAACCTGTTAGAGTGTCTCTATCGCTTTTTTGTTAGTCATATAATTGTTAAAAATTGATTTAATTACAAAACTTATTCGGCATATTTTCGTTTCGACTTAAAATGAAAATTTAACAAGCGTTGGGTACGAAATGTACCATTTTGCTATTTACGCTCATCAACCAAAACAGTACGACCACTTTGCCTGTTTTAAGTCAACCAGACTGCAGACTTAGCGGAAACAAGATGGTGGCAGCGGTATCTTTGTATGGGCATTATTCTCATGGATATCATTCACCCCGAACACGCCCTGATCATTAATTCTTACATGAGGATTGTTGACCAGATATTACCCTACATGGTGATAATGTGCCCAATGGATCCGGACTCTTTGAACGCTCCGTGCCACAAGGCTCGCATTGTGCAAGTATGGTTCTAAATGCATACTACGCATTCCGGGTACATACTACACTAGACTGCCTAACTCATTTCAATATCAACGAAGATTTACGAGATCATATTGAACGCAGTGTCCTCCGGTCGATGTAGTATCGCGTTCGGTCGCTGACTTCTTTCTGTTCAGCTTTTTGGCCTCTGGTTGGTCAAGCGTTATTAAGGAATTCATTTTCTAGCCAACTCAATGTAGCACTGGGGAGAGGAGGATTTTGATGTTTGAAAATGGCATTAGAATGCAGGTGATTTTCATGGCACTGTTGGAGGAAACCGTTTTGCCTAATTGAGTTGTGAGATGTCTTGAAAAAATACCAAAGATGCCAATGTATTTATAAGCTTTAAATACGTTTGTTTATAAATGAAAAATTGTTTCACAGATCTGTTTCAGTTTTTTGTTGTACTCTTTTTTTATGCATCTTGAGCTATAAGAAGAAGAAAAACTTAATTAGTCTGTTCTTATGGTGCGTATCACGCAAATAGTTCGTTTTTTCCAGACCTCGAAAAGACACCGATCTTAGTAGTAATGTTAGTTAGTATGGAGAAAATAATACATGATTTTTCATCTGTTTTTTTTTTTGTGCGCTATTAGCTAGTTTATGAGCATTTAGATCTTCAATCTCTCTCTCTCTCTCTCTCTCTCTCTCTCTCTGTGTGTGTGTGTGTGTGTGTGTGTGTGTGTGTGTGTGTGTGTGTGTGTGTGTGTGTGTGTGTGTGTGTGTGTGTGTATATATATATATATATATATATTTTTTTTTTTTTTTTAAGTAGTTATTTCTAAGGAGTTATACCTTTCTAGATGAATAAAAACATTTAGAGTATATTATTTATTTTAGATTTCCTGGTGAGTAAGTCATCACATCATCAAAACGACATGCTAGTATCGCATGTAAGTAGTGATCTTCACTTTATAATTAACGATTTGATCACATCAGCAAGAAAATTTCTTGTAAATGTAATTGCGTAAATAATCAAATAATTTGAAATCATAAAGAAACTTATTTTCGATTTGTTTCAACTTTATCTATTTATTTCTTCCTAGTAAGTGATTAACAATCCATGATGTGATGGCATATTATATGAGTATAAATTACTTCTTCCAATTCTGAATATACACAAAGAAATGAACAAGAAACATAATCTTAATTTTCGCTAAAAACAAGTGATTTGTGAATGCTAGAATTAAACAGCAATATTTTTCATGCCTTCATTTCTCACCCTGTTTTTCTTTCTCGTATCCGAAGAAAATTTAGATGCAATCTTTCCATAAATCGGCAATATCCGTACCTTTGGTTTTCTCCAAAAATTTCCGTTCTAAACGCTTACTTTGTTCTTCAGAGAAATGAATTTTCCAGTCTCCAACAATTCCTTTACGAACAAAATTCACTTCACGGGGTTTTTCTCCAGATACCCCTGAAGTAAAGGTTTTTTTGATTCCTTCAGGGAGTTTGGGATTATTCAAAATTTCTTCTCTGGAAGAAGTCATAAGTTGTTGCATAAACTTGCCGGTCGTTTCTTTCATATACTTTACGCTACTATATTCCAAAATCTTGTCTACTATTGTGGGATCTTTCTCAAGTGGTTCCAGAAACTCTGGACCCAAAAATTTGGCAAATCTCAACACGGCACTTTTCGGATTCTTTTTCATCTCTTCATAAGTGATAAATAAGACATTTGGATCATTTCTATGCGAGTACCATGAGAGCAAGTGATCAAAATAATCTCCGAAATCATTTTCTCCATTTAGGAAAATTTCGAAGTAATCATCAAATTCTCCATCCGCATAATCGTAGATAGGGATCGATTTGGTGTGGTGAAAGAAGGACACGCAACAATCCTTAGGATTCCTTGCAACATAAATATATTTAGTTTCAGGCGAATAAGGAGTTAAATGGAATGGTAAGTGAATTTTGATTGGTCCTGGACGGGTCATGGTCTCCGCAGCTTCAGCTCCAGTTAACTCTAAAAATGGAGCATCAGAAAAAAATTCGACCATTTCAGTAAATGGTTGTCCTTTACGAAAGATCAATGAAATTATCTGCTGCGTCCATGTTGTTCCGCATTTAGGAAAGGTGACAATAAAGACGTCATCAGGTCTTGGTTTGTAGCTGATAGCAGATTTCAAGCTTTCTGAGCTAAATGCTTCAGCAATCCTGAATCCATCAACATCTTTGTACTTCGGCCATTTTCGTATGTTGCTCATGATGATATGCCACTCTGCAAAGAAAAAACAGGATAATAACTGTAGATTAAAGAAATTAATAAAATTGCATCTCTCTCTCTCTCTCTCTCTCTCTCTCTCTCTCTCTCTCTCTCTCTCTCTCTCTCTCCTTCTCTGTTTGTGTGTGTGCATTTGTTTGAGATATTGCACTATCATCGATTTATAATATTTCTGATATTAGTTGACTGAGACTTTATAAAGAACTTCTCAATCCTGAGTTTATTATCATCATTGTTAAAACTTCCATGAATCCCAAAAGTAATAGTGAGAGGATATTCCACTCCACAGTTCATCCAACTCGACAGTTCACAATTGTTTTTGCTATGAATTTCTTGTGTTCTCCTGCCGGTTGGTGTGCTTTTTAGGAGGAAAATCATCTCAACATTCACATTTGTTTTTTTGTTTCAAATGAATGTGAATTACATAAAACTATTAAAAAAGTCTAATAAAAAAATTCTTATAAATATAATTCTCTGACGCTTCGAGTCCCTTAGTACTAGGAGTTTTTGCTCCCTTGTGTTTCTTCCTGATCTCTGACGAAAACCAACAAGTTTGAAACAGCTGTCGAGTCAGTGAAACCTTATTAAAATGAACCAATAGGAGACGAACATATGGACGCTAGCGTTCATCTAAGGTTCGGCTGGGGCGACTAAGTATGGCGGCGAGTATATTCCCGTAAGCTCTCTGATCAATTTTCCCACGAAACTTTTATAGTTTCACGAAACTGTATAGTTTCTGTATTCGGCTCTGAAATAATGTTGGATTTAATATCCACTTAATTTTTGTAATTTTGCATCGTCGAATCGAATTGAAGCTCTTTATTTTTTAGTAAATACTTATAAAAATGAGATTCCGGTCGGATTCGAATCCCGCCTTAACGCGAACATCCAACACAAGAGCGCATGTCTAGCCATGAAAGGAACGAATTATTTGCTTAATTTAAACAGTGTACACATTTAATTGATTATTATTATTACTGCAGAAAAAAAAAGCTATTTTAGAAACAAATTAACAACAGCTCAGAAGGACATAAACGAAAGCTGGCACCGGATCAATGAAATGTTGGACAATACACACAAAACAACAGCCGGCAAAGAACTAATGCAGCAAACCACAGCAGAGGAAATGAAGAACAAGGAGTACAATAACTGAAATTCAGGTAGCCCACTTTTAATGTATTACTGGAAAATAGATTATAAAACCTAAAAGATTGTTTAATCATATTTGTTGAGGAACTATTTGAAAGAAATACCGCACAAATTACTGAAAAATTTAAACAATATGAGCAATTTGTTAAATTTAATGACAGTTCTGTAGAATTGCAGACCGTTAGAGAAATTAAAAACAGTGTTAAAGTGCTAACGAAAAGGCAGTATAACTTAATTAATGACAATGGAACTGCGGCAAGAACTGGATTTTCTAAAACAATATTACGAACTCCAAAATCTACAACAGCATGAAAATTCTCTTCATAGATGATCTCCCAAAAATTGCGACTGAACCTTTGAAAGACACGATAATTCAATTCTGCCAGAAAATTGGCGCTCCCATAGAAGCAAAAGATATCCAGTCGTTTCATCGATTACCTCAAAAAAGAAAAATAGAAACTTTTCCACGACCTTCTCCCCCGTCGTAGTGTGACTCACTAACACTCTAACAATAAGAAAACATCATAAAAGCTAGCAGGATTAAAAAACCCAGCAGCCAACCATCTGAATGGAACTCACGACAATACCCCTGTCCAAGTACCTAACACCATATTATCAGAAACTATTCTACCATACAAGGAAAGTAAAAACAGAAAAACACAAGGAGTTTATATGGATAAGAGACAGCAAAATATTCCTTTAACAAGATGCGAAGGCAATCCAAATAAAATCTGTAGAAATTCTCAACAGGCTGCCAGATTAAAAGAAACATTGATGATTCCTAAAGAAGGGAACAACATACCAACCTATATGAAAGCCGACCACCAAGCAGATCTAATCACCCCTGAACATGACCGCTTCCACATTCTAAACTCAATAACAGAATGGAAAAAGTGACTACCCCCCCCCCCCAAAAGATTGTTCTTCATATCAACATCAGGAGCATTTAAAAATACTGGCTACCTGGCAAGTTTATCTGAAGGAAGATATAAACAACATAGATATTTTAATACTAACAGAAGTATCCACAATAAACGAAGGGGCACCCATTTATAAAATGGTTGCCTCTTTATAAAACTTTCAACAACACAAACACTGCAGATAAACTAAACGAGATGGTGGCATAATAATATTTAGCAAACATAAACCAGAAGTAATAGAAATACTCTATAAATCAGAATACGCGGTAAATATATCTATCGAAGTTAAAAATGTCAAACAAGAGAACTCCTTGATATTAAGCACAATATACAGACCACCCAATTTAAGCACCATAAAATTTCTCGAAGAATTAAACAGATGGCTTTCTACTACGGAAAAAGGAGGCATTGGAATACGTGATGTTAATAGGTGACATAAATATAAACATTATGAACGTAAATAACAACAGAGCACGATACCTGGACCTATTAGCATATAACATAACCCCATCCGTGCAGTCGTATACAGGAGAAGAGATAGTCGAAAATACAGTCACCTCATCCTGTATCGATCACATAAATATACGGGCCCCTTCAAACAGCTACACAGCAGCCGTCATAACGTGTAAACTGGCAGACTATTATGTCACTGCATTACAGTTCCATACTGAACCTAAACCCGTAAAACTCACTGAGATTACAAAACAGTATAATAGAATCCTAAACGAAACTATAAACGACGAAATCAAAAAAATAGACTGGATGTAGATACCATCTTCAGACTCCATGATGCTGTATATACTAACCTCAAACTTATATTTAATAAAAATATATAACAAAGCTTGATTAATATAATCTTGATTCATCATATTCTATCCTTCTTTTTCCCTAAAAATCTTTCTCATTTTTTACAAAAAGATTTATAGTTCATCTTTGGAAACTCGGTTTTTAATCCACATACCTTCATTTTATCCGTAATTCTAGCTCCCCCATATTTGTATCTCCACATTTTTGCGCCTCCTTTCCTTTCGGTCATACTTTCGCAGTGTATGAATGTTTAACGATATACGCCTGATGCTACTCCAAAAGAAGCAACCTCGAACATCCTTCAAAAGGTATGTTCAAAATTAGTTCAAAAAGTATGCTCCATATATTTTTCGTTTATTTATGTCTCTAAAATGTCAATAATGGGTTAAATAAATTGAGTGAAAAGCCAATGACATTACACAAGAGTTACTCTTAAAGAAAAATAGTTAAAATAACTATAAAAATTAATATTAATTTAGAGGAGTAGTATGGAAATTTTCCAGAAATAATATTTATAATAATTTGTGTTTTGTAATCCAACAACCTCTTAATCATTGGCTCTCTACTCAACGCTCCAAACCACCATCACCATCACCCCATTTCCTGCACTTATATAACATATTTTAATAATAATCACATGACACTGTCACCAACACAAGTCCCTATGATGGTCTCACGGTTCAACGGAAGCATCAACTTTACGAAATTATACAAAAATATTCCAAAATATATCGGTCAAGAAACTATATAAAATTTCTTAAGAATTGTCTCAATCATTGCATCACCCCAAAATTCGCAATAGTACGCGGCAACAGAACAGTTTTTGGAAATAAAAGAATTTGTTATCATGTATCCAGAGCACTTATAAAACAAGTCTTCAATGAGAGATTTCAGAAGAAAAAACGGACATATTTATCCGTTTTCACCAGACTAAAAACGTCCAAAATGAATGGGCACTTTTTTCAGAAAATATCCAATCACAAATCAACGATTACACACAATTAATTGAAATTCGCCATACTGAAAAAAAAAAAAAAAAAAAAAAAAAACGGAACGCTCTAACAGATCCCCCATAAAAACAAACGTTCAGCTTCCAACCCTTCCGATAACAACACCATACAACCCACGTCAAATAATTCAATTATAAATTTATCAAATCATAACCCCACACCTGATGAAATTAGCATTTTAAATATTTTAAATAAAGGTAGAAACTAGAAAGCTAAACCAAAAAGCAGCAGACCCCAACAAAGAAATAATATTTCATAAAATAAACATCTTAAATAGCAAAATAAAAATACAATCCAACATTACTCAAAACCTACAAAACGCTCTGATATAATTAAAAAATAACCGGATATAGCTAAAACAGACAAAGGCGACACCACACTGGTCATCATAAACAAAACAGATTATCACAACAAAATAACAGAAATTTTCAGTGATCAAAACACATACCAAAAAAGTCCTAAATGACCTCACTCCAACCTCATAAAACAAATTAATAATATACTATACGAATTAAAAAAATCAAAGTAAGATAGATAAAATAAATAAATAAAATAAAATAAAAAGATAAAATAACAATAAAAAATACAATAGCTCGCACCTCACCTATTCCATATATATTCGGACAAATTAAAACCAATAATGTGGATAGTAGGGTGGATAGTAGTGACTATGAAATGTATAATCAAATTAGCCAAGCAAATAAGAAAAGGGTGATCATTATGGTCGATTTTAATTATGGCAATATAAACAGAAATGATGTAGCAACCGGAAGTAAAGAAAATGAGTTTCTTGAGTTTAAGGACAACTACCTCAGACAGTATGTAAAAGAGGGCACACGAGGATTGAGGTCTTGGATTTGATTATCTCATCAGAGGAAGTAATTATAAACGAAGCGTCCAATCGCCCTCCAATTGTTGAGAGTCACCATGAAGTGATTAGCTGGGTGGTTGCCAGCAGTGTGAGGACCTCTGTGAGAAAAGGGTAAATGTGGAACTACAAGGCTGGTGATTATGAGGAGCTCAGGAGACAGCTCTCAGGTGTAACATCGAATGAGAAGGTAGCTGGAAAAGAGATCAATGGGGAATATTCAAGAACTATCTAGTAGAAGCAATGTCTAAATGTATTCCAAGAGTCGAAGCAATGTCTAAATGTATTCCAAGAGTCGAAGCAATGTCTAAATGTATTCCAAGAGTCAGAAAGTTAAATAAGGTAGGTCTGAAATGGATGAATGAAGAGATTAAGCATGCAATACAGAGACCAATTCCATGAGGTGACTACAAAGACTAGGCAAGGCGGGTCACTTGGTTGGTAATCTACCAAAAGTGAGGTATGAGCAGCAGTTAGCTAACGAAGACAGAAAGAATCCTAGTTAGTTATTTCGATATGTAGCTAGCAAAAAAAAAAAAAAAAAAAAGAACGATTACGGGAAGAGTTAGTCGATCTCTGGCACGGGCTAAAGGGTTTTTTCGTCCCGTAAACTCAAGAAAATCGACCGTCGAACTCACACTATTTTCAGACATTAAAAATATTGTGTTAGGGTTAGGGACTACGAGATGGCGACAATAGCTTGCCGCCTTCTTCACTGCGTACCGATGAATCAGTGATAGCCTTGGGCCAGCTATCTCTCTGATTGGCTACCAGTGGAGATTGAACTGCCCACTCAGTCTCCAAAGTTAGATAGGGTAAACGGCCCCGTCTACTCTCTATATACGGGAACAAATAAGCGTTAGCTGATTTTTTTTTTTTTTTTTTTTTTGATTACGGGAGGATGACATTCATTGGAGAAAATGGTATAAAGACAGCTGTTGTGGAAGGTTTGGTGGAGATACTTAATGAGCATAAAGGTATTTCATTCTTGTGAATGCGACATCATGGAGAGATTGAGAGCTGTTGATGATGGCGAGGAGAGATTGCCTATAAGCGAGCAAGAGGTGTATGGGGGAGTTGAGCAAACTTGATGTTAATAAGGCAGTGGCACTTGATAATATATCGGTTTCCGGAGAGTTCATCGAAAAGGCAATTAATCGAATGAACAATTCATCGAACGACAATTCGTCGAAAATGCAATTCATAGAAAAAACAATTTACCGAAAATTTTAACTTTTAAATGTTATGATAAAAGTGATCCATTTAGAACAAAAACTGAACCGTGCAGAGTGAGAAAGCAATGCTACTTTACTAAGGAATAATTATAGAACAATTTGGTTTCTTATTGTCTTTCTTGTCCGATAACTGTTTCATGTCTGTTGGGATTAATTTGCCGGTTTCCAGGAGGAAAAGCCCAGCCTACGGAGGCTCCATTATTATTATTGTTACTAGTAGTAATATGCGACTTCAATACAGCAATTATTATGGGATGAATTTTATTCATCCCATGAATAATTGCTGTATTGAATAAAAGTTTCAAATAGTGAATCTGATTCAAATTGGCTATTTGAAAGTTTTACAAGAAAATGTCGAATCGTTCCAGTTTTCAGTTCAGCTAGATTCGGGGCAACAAAGAAATAATGTGTCCAAATTATGTATTACAATAACTCTCTTACTTAGTGGAATTAGTAGAAGTTGTCGGTACAAGAAGCAGTTTGCAGGGTTCAGTTTTTGTTCTAAATGGATCACTTTTATCATAACATTTTCGAAAAAAAAAATCGAAATGATATTAGCAATTGCACGTTGGCTGGATCAATTTAATGAAATTTTAGTTAAAATTTTCGGTGAATTGTATTTTCAACGAATTGTCGTTCGATGAATTGCTCATTCGATGAACTGCCTTTTCGATGAACTTTCTTTCAATTAACTGTTTTTTCGATGAATTTTCATGGAACCAATATATCACCACGTAGAATCCGTGGTGATATATTGGTTCCATTGCAGATGTCAACTCCCTGGCATATTCCATCATTCTGATGGAATATGCCAGGGAGTTGACATATCCCAGCCCTTCTTAGGACTTGTAAAGTTACTACTCCGTGTGGTGACCAGATAAGAATAGTTCAAATGTTGCCCATGCATGTCATAAGAGGCGACTAAAATGGTAACGCAGAGTTTCGCTCTCTTAGGTTTCTTCCGGAATTTTCCTCCCGGTGAGGGAGTTTAGATTTCGGAAGGGGGGGGGTTGCCCTGAGAGAGCATTTTGACTCTCTGAGGAGGGTGTTCTCCGAAGTGGTCCGTGAGGGGGGGGGGCTTGTAGATGGATGCTTTTCCCTGGAATAAGAGCGGTTCTGCTCAGTGGTGTGGGAGCCCGTCACTGAGTGGAAGCAACGCTGAATTGGACGGTCTTTCGGCTACTCATAGGGAGTAGTCCGACGGATCGTCTTAATTTTTAGAGGTGACTTTACTTAAAAATCCCACTGTAGCCCATGCATGTCGTACGAGGCGACTAAAATGGGTATTGTTATCGCATGAATCCATTAGAGAATCGATTAAGGTATACTTAAGCGTATTTATTCACTGCGACACTATTAGACTGTGATGTATAATTTAATGCATAATGAATAAATGTTTTAATTAATATAAAAGGTGGATTTTAATTAGTCATACTATAAACACAGTCGCATTGACGGTGCGATTATAATTGTACGATTTTGATTTAGGATTACATTCAACTTCCTTATTCGCGAAATGTTCATGAAGAAAGTAGAAGAATGCTGCGTACTACTCTACTTTCTTATAAACCACACTGAAAGATCCATGGAGGCTTAAAAGACAAGGTCATTAACATACACACCCACCCACCCACACACACACACACACACACACACACACACTGTTCCTTTTGGACTCCCTACGCTATAACAATTTCGAAATACTTACAACTAATCCGAGTAGCTTTCAGAAACTTGCTTGGTGATAAAAACAAAATCGCCTTGGTGGCTGTTTGCAAGAAGAGTAGAATACGAACGCTTCGTTATCCGAAATATAACTGAGTTTATCATCCAAAAATGATTTGTATTTTGCTATTGGTATATTTTAATCACGTGGATTTTCCTATCTTATTTCTACTGATGTAACAGGAAGTTACATAAAATATTCTCGCCAGTCTTTCTATCAGCTGTTCGTGGCTATTAGGAAAACCATATTTATTGTTAACATGCGCAATTATTGTAATTTGTCTTTTGTTTAAACTTTCCTGACGTCAGAGATGTGCGCTTTGAACACGCTAAACTGTTTGCTAAGAAAATGCATGCAAAAGACATCAAGCTGATTTTCTGAGATCCGTGGAAAACCACATGAGTGTTTGAGCCAGCCTCAGAAGAGATATCGTGATTGAATTAATGTATTTCTCATATACAAGTGGTAAGTTTTTTCTCATCTCATCTCTTCCTTTACCCTCTTTTACCTTGGGTTTTGTCGAGGGTTTATTAATCAACGGACCTCAAACCGTTCACAGGATAAGGTGGTCAGCCCTACGCCCAGGTGTATCCTATGTCCGTAGTGTTGAGTTCTCAAGGCCGGCTTGCCAACTTTGCGGCATGAAAAAACCCCAGAATAAACTGGGGAAAAAAACCCTTCCGTCAACGCCCAAGACCGGTTAGCTTGGCTATAGCTGAGGAAGATCCTTTCGCTCCTCACGTCATTGACGGGAATCGAACCTAGGACACTCCTTCCCCCAAGCATATGGTTACGAAGTGCACAGCCACTAGGCTAACCGCGCGGACTCATGTTTTCCACTTTTTTATTAAAATAATTTGAATCAGAGCGAGTTGTTAACGGTTTATCCATGGGTTAAACATTAAATTAAGCTTACCAAGAAATGATGTTCTTATTTAATCTGTATTTAATAACTGTTTAAGGATTTAAAACTATTTACATTTAAAGTACTTAAATAAATAAATCTAGATAGATTTTTTTATTGTAAATATAACAATCTTATGCACAGGATTAACCGGTTTTTGGTTCTCTGTAGTCAGGCAGAGAGGTTACATGCTCATACTCTTGTTGAGGTATGTTACATCAAAATATAAGTTCTAAGGTGAAGTACATTTTTTTTTTAAATTAAAGTCATTAACAATTATTTGACATGATACTGTATAAGAACATAAAATCTGACATGTATGACAGCTGATTAATATTTGCACTGTTAAGAACAAAAAACCTTTCTTTCCCCTTTTTTGAGGGGGGGGATGATGTCACTTCCACGCTGGAAAGTGGACTATGATGCAGTCGCCCTGCTCAGCCAGGAGTTGATTCCGTGGATTCCGGTCTTGGTGGAAAAGATCTAAGGTGTTGTTTTGCCTGTGGTGGTGCTCATGTAGGATCCGACTTCTCACCTTTTGTTTGAAGGCTGCTGCAAGGCGTTGGTCAGCTGCCTCTCTCTGTGAAGTTGCTGTGCTGTCTGGTCTTGTATGTCTGAGGTAGAAGCTGTATATTACTGCTTTCGCAGTGATGAAGAGGTAGTTGCAGAATGAATGATTATTTGACTCTGCATGGACGAGATTGAAATATTTCTCTTCTGTATGAAGACTACCACAGGTGGGAGCTGCTATTTCCCAAGACAAACTGATTAATTGGGTGTGGACTGGGCATTCCAAGTAGATATGTCGGACTGTTCCTGATCGGTAGGGGAACAAGCAGTTATCTGAGTTAAATTTTCGTAATAAACTTGGAGTGGGTAATACATTGTACCACATTCTCCACTGAATATCTGCTTCGGGTTTGATGGCTCTTGTGCGATATGGTAGGTCCCATTGAAATGGTGGTTGGTGGGATGATGCAGGATTTTTCAATACAGTGCTTTGGTTCGACTGTTGTGTTAGACTGCTGTAGATTTTGTTAGTGTTGCTGGGTGTAAGTTTCTCCCATGAATTATTAGTTTTTATCAGAAAGATAGGCATCGGATCTTCTGAGTTAGGAGGGCTAAGCCCCTCTTCCGTTATGCTATCAGGCATAGCGGCTTGAAAAGCGGCCTTTACAGTGTGTATCTGCTCAGCCTGTTTCCCGTATTCCAATTTTTCGAGCGATTTTGGAAAGTGCCAGGTGAGGCTCGGAGAAAGAATGTCACCCAAGATCCTCACCCCTCGCCAGCTCCATGGTGGAAAAAAATCTCTTTCTGAGTAATTGGATTTCTTACCCTCGTGTTGTGGAAGATGGGTTCCACGAGGATTTCAGGAAGGAATGCTGTCTTCACTGTGTGCTGGAGGTTTAGCTTCTTCCATCTTCGAAGGGCATCTTTGTAGAAGTTTGTTAGATTTACTGGCAAGTACGTTGTTGTCATTCTTAAGGTTGTGGAGAGAAAGAGAACTTTAGTGGCAGAAGTGAAAATATATTCAGTGGTGCATTTGTGTGATATTTCCTTGTAGAGTATTAAGGATAAATCGAGTGAGGAACGTTGTTATCCTGTTGTCAATGCAGGTGAAATTTTGTCCTCCATCTTTGAGAGAAGTACACAGCTTGGAGTAGGAAAGCGAGTTTGTTTTGTTCCATATGAATCGATAGATGGTTGACTTTATTTGTTTGATGAATTGCACTGGTGGCGTGAGAATCTTTAGTGTATGCCAAAGGACACTGGTGGCTATTTGGTTTACAATTATTGTTCTCTCTCTTGTGGAGGCTCGTATTGCTTTCCACTTTTCTAGTACTTGCTTGAAATGTTTGTTTAGTGTTTCCCAGTTCTTATCCACATAAGAGGGCGTGTTTCCTAGGTAAATCCCCAGGTATTTGTTTTTCCCCTCTGCGGACCAGTTACCAGACATTAGGAAATTGGTTCGGTTTGCCAATTTGCCACACAACAGTCCTGTGGTTTTATGCGCATTTAGTTTGGCTCCTGAGGCTGCCTAGTAGTGTTGGTATTCTGTTTGTATTATGACTGCCCTCTTCTTTGCGGGCTATAATTGTAACATCATCAGCATATGCTGTCAGGATTATGGTTTGATAGGAACGTTTAGGACGGGATGCCCTAAGCAGCATGCCTAGCCTACGCAAAAAGGGCTCAATGGCAATTGTGTAAAGAGGTCCGGAAAGTGGACAGCCATGTTTAATATCTCTGCTGTATGGTACAGTTATGGTAAATCTGTTGTTTATTTTCATACAAAAGTGTGCTTTGGCATACAACATCTTGATGGAATGAATGATGCCTGAGCCAAAGCCAAAGGCTTTCAAGCAGCTGAATAGGTAGGTAGATAGATAGAAGATCTGTGGGCTCCAAAAACTAGCTAATATGCGTAAGACAGGGGAAGTGATAGAAGCAATTAAAGTGTGTTTTATAGTGTTTACGCTGATACCTCTTTTTTCTCGATACCCTGCAGAAGGGGAGAGAACGAGGGGGGGGTCACTCCTCCGGAAATTGTGTAAGAGTGCGGTTAACAAGGTTGTTAGGAGTAGATTTTTTGTTTGGAGGGGGTAAATAGGTGGAATGCATTTTCCTCCGTAGCTCAATCGATATAGATGAAGCCCTTTGGTCGGAAAGACCTGGCCTCGATTCCCATCTATGACGTGAGGAACCTTTATCTGGTCTCTTTCGACTAAAGGTCAAAGGTAAGTTAGCCGGTCTCACATGTAGGTAGAGGGTTTTTCACCTGGAAACTGGGTTTTCTTTTTTGTTCCGCAGAACAGGTAACCTTCCCCTGAACACACACACACACACACACACACACACACACACACACACGGATCTACAGTCGTGAATACTTTCTCTTAGGGGAGTAACCAGCTGGCTGCATTAATTCGTCATAAACCCTCATTAGGGGAGTCTACCTGTCCTAAGGGATAGACGAGAAAGGGAGGAAATAAATATAATTTATTTAATATATTTTTATTTATACATTATTATTATTATATTATTATTATTATATATGGGTGTTTCCATGGAGTCACAAGACTCATCTTGAGAGATCCATTATTCACACAATACCTACCAATCCTCTCCTTAAACTCATTCACAAACCAAGCACTCACAGCCACCTTTGGCAACGCATTCCATCCATTCACCCCTCCAAGAAAAAATATAGTGCTAACCTCCTTGTTAACCACACTCATACATAACATCCAGGGGTGATCCCTCGTTCTCTTCCTTCCTGCAAGATACCGAAAAAAAAAGTCATCAGAGTGAATCCTATAAAACCCCTTTAATTGAGCCTGTCATACTCCTCTCTTACGCCTATCAACTAGTTTTTGGGGCCCACAGATCTTCAATCAATCTATCTATCTATCTCACGGGGAAAAAAAGGAAGAGAGCCATCAACTTTAGAATACGAATATCCTACCTAATCAACGATCTTGAATCACAACGGTAGAATAATTGTCCCTAAAGTAAATGAAGAATTCTAGAGAATGTGCTACTGAGAAATAGACTCGTCCTCCAGCATATCTTGCCCATCGGCCAGAAATAGTTATGCTGTAACTAACCTCCATTTCACCAGCAAGTTTTCGATCAGCACAGGAAGAATTGCACATATATCAAGCACCACTATCTTGCCATATAACTTGATGGATCAGGAATCACTATTGGAATCCACAAAAAAAGCTCCCAAAAATTGGAATCATCAAATACCTTTCTTGGTGTGAAATATATGCACTCATTAGAACTCAGACTGGGCAATAAACACATATAATTAATGTATACATACCAGAAGACGAACAACTTGTAGAGCAGGTACTAGAGTTCATCCAAAATCACCTCAATAAAGTCTATGAGGACCACTTCATAGTGGCAGGTGATTTCAACTGCACTTTGGATCCTTCACTGGACAGACATCAATGCCAGAAACATCGACTATCACTAGCTCAGATTCTCCAGGATGTACCCAATAACTACGAGCGGCCGATATCTTTCGACAACTGCATCAGCACGAAAAATTGTTCTCCAGGAGGACCAAAGGTGCTCCGAACAGACCCCTATATCAGGTATGGTTCGATAGATTCTATGCATTAAGTACCCATGTACACAATACTCTTCATAAGGAGTATCACATATCATGCACCAACCATAATTCCATCTTTCTGAGCATCTATATCCTTGGCCACGCTGGACACAAAAGAAGAATATATTGTATCTTTAATAACAGCTTACTACAGGACACAGAATATCTCAAAACCTATATCACTACTCTCATCAGACACATGCCTACCTCCCAACCAATTTCTGATTGATGATCATTCAATCAGAAAGTCAGGGTATTTTCTCAAAAGTATAATCACCAGAGGAATTTGAATAAACATCCAGTTTTAAATGATCTGCAACTACAAAAACAACCACAATTACATTATCCGGAATCTGAGGAATTCTGGAAAAAGCCACCATATGTTCACATCTAGAGCACTCTGCAAGAGGAGCTCTAATAAGAGCACGACGTAGGCACATTAATTGAACCAAACAAACTGACTTTCCTACTCCAAGCTAAGCACTCGTACTTCTCTTAAAGGAGGACAAACCTTAACATCCATTGACCAAAGGTAGCAACGCTTCGCACTCGCTCTTTCCTTAATACCCAACAACAAGAAATGGCACACAAATGCACCACCGAATATATTTTCAGTTCTGCCACTGAGGTCTCTCTGTTTCCAAAACCTTAAGAATGACAAGAGCACACATGCCACTAAGTCTAACAAATTCCTACAAAGATGTCCTTCGAAGATGGAAGAAATTAACCTCCACACAGCACACAGTGAACACAGCATCCCTTCAAAAATCGTCACGGAACACATCTTCCACTAAACGATGGTAACGAATCCCATCACTAAGAGAGAGAGAGAGAGATTTTCTTTCCAACATGGAGCTGGCGAGGCCTGAGGATCTTTGGTGACATTCTTTCTCAGAGCTTTACCCGCCACTTTTCAAAATCACTTTCAGACTTAGATTACGAGAATTAGGCCGAGTAAATACCTGCTGTAAAATCTGCTTTTTCAAGTGACTATGCCCGACAGCATAACGGAAGAGGTAAACAGGTCTCCCGAGACAGAAGATCCGGTGCCTATCTTTCTGATAAAAATTAACAACGAATAGGAGAGACTTACACCTACAATATAAACAAAATATACACCACTCTAATATAACAGTGCAACCAACGCAACTCATGGACAATTCCGTATTATCTCAGCAAACACACCTCTCGTGTCTCTAACCCTAACACAATATTTTTTAATGTCTGAAATAATGTGGGTTATACGGTCGATTTTCTTGAGTTTACAGGGAGAAACCAGCTTGTCCATGCGAGAGATCGACTAATTCCGGAACGGTCGAAAAAAGGCTTAGAAAACCTCCTCTAGTCTGTGACTAGAATCGAAATAATAATAATAATAAACTATCTATTTTGATGTTAAGATGATGATACTATATAACCTACCATGATATGGATTTCTCTAACATAGAAATAGCATACTAAGAAAATCAAACAGCCTCAGGATCCAAAGTAATTAGAGAAAGGTTAGAGTCATACAGGATATTTTATCCCCAAACTTCACACGGCGCTGTCCAGAATCACTACCAGAATCTCTTGAATATGGCAACCAAGCCGAACAGATGGACACTATCAAATCAGATAACTCTTCCAGGTATTGCATCTGAGGCAAGCCACCAAGAACCAATACCAAAAAATCCGACGCGAACATATCACTTGAAAACAAGCAGTATAGTGATGGCACTCGACACCTCCAACATGTACAAAATGTAGGAAATTTTGATCGAAAGAACACTGCAGTCAAATTCACAACTGAACCTTTCCTCATCTCAACAAACCCCCATTAACTGGGATCTGCCTTACGGAAGTAGAGTCATAAAACCTGACGTTGACATACATTGGAGAATGTGGCACAATGCTCTCCGCACCCATGCTATACTACAGAAATTTTACTCTGAACTATCAGAGAATTGCATCTTTTGCAATACGGAACATTTGGTGACATCTACCTGAAATGTCCTGTAGACAACAAACTGATCCAATCTTGTCCATAGACAGCCTTTGAACAACCCAGTTTGTAACTAAGTCTTTATTACTGTGAAAGCAGTAATATATAACTTCTGTCTCCAACACACCAGAACAGACAGAATGATACTTTCACTTAGAAGAAGCAACTGACCGTTTTCTTGCAACTTTCAAAATAAAGGTGAGAAGCTGTCATCTCCACGAGCAGCATTACCACAGTGAAAACAACACCCTTGTCTTCTTTTCCCAACCCGGGAAAAAGCAAAACCACCTCCTGAGTGAGCAGAGGAAACAGTATCACAATCATGTTTCCAACATAGCAGCAGCCTAATCCCCCTCCCCGAAAAGAGTTGGAAAGAGATTTTCCTGCACTTTAATGGTCTAGAACCAAGCGAAGAACTGATCCAAGAAACCGACTGTAATTTAAATATTACATTTAATAACCAATATCTATGACAGCGTTTCTCAAACTTATCCTACGACAAATCCTGAAATTTTAACAGAAAACTTTGGTGATGGTCGAATATCATCGTTCTCGTATTCAATGTAAAGCTAAGCGCACACTGTAGTCGCAGCAGGCTGTATCACATTGCAGTGCAGGCCGCATCGCATCGCATTGAACTTGATTGTGACCGCACGTTTCCTAGAATAGATTCCTCCATACTGCACTCGCGCTCGGAGGTGTCGACAACTTGAGCGGCTGAGTCAAGGCCAGCGTGCCCTGGCGTTAATAGCACAATCCATACGCAAAGTGAGGAGAGCCTGATTTTTAAACATGTTTGAACTTGTTGTAGCATTTAAAACCATTCCAGGCTCATTTTAATGTTGATAACTTTTCACAGAACACTTATTCACTTTCTGCGGAACACCAGTGTTCTACAGAAACTAGTTTGCGCAGAACATAGTTTGGGAAAATAGTTTCTCAAACTATGGGAAATATAGTTTGGGAAACGCTGATCTATGCAATCACTCTGTCTGGATGCAGAAGATCTAGTGTAATTAATACATAAGATCGCTGTGCTTAATTTTAAAAAGAAGCTATCTAGCTATCTGTATATAGGACTATACGATGTCACAAAATATGTGCATAATACAGGTTGAAGCCTGCAGAAATGGAGTTTGCTTTCATATCAATAGACCAATCAAATCAAGATCATTTAAGATTCAATTCCAATATTAGACTAGAGAAACGTTTTCTAGGCCTATTTTTTCCCCTAGGGTTCCAGTTTCAGTTCTAGACTTATCATTCGCGTTTTTAGAGCCAGCGAGATGGCAATACATGCCCAACGCAGTATTTATTATTATTATTATTATCATTGTTGTTGTTATATAATAAAATAATAATATTATTATTATTTTATATTATAATATTATGTTATATATATATATATATATATTATTATATCTTATATTATCATAATATAATAAATTATATTATCATAATATAATAAATTATATTATAATATAATAATATATAATAATATTTATTATTATATAATATTATTATATTATCACTTCTTTAGAGAGGGCACTGTGTAGGCAAACGGATGTACGCACGATGTTAGCGCTGCTTCCGTTTATGTAGGTTTTAAGTGGTTTTAACTCATCTTTATAATTTGAAAGTACTGCTATTTAATTCCACTAGTCACGCTGAAGACAGGAACGTTTAAATCATCAAAATCGGCTGAGTAATATAGAAATTTTGTGTGCTGAAAATCATAAAGGGAACTACTGTCACCAACCAACAAAGATCAAAGGACGTTGCCATTTTAAAAGTCGCACTACAGTCGCTAAAGAGAAGAGAGTCACCGAGACAGCGAAGGTCAAGCACAATGAGCTGTAACAAGTGCAAAACGCCATTAAGCGATGAAGAGGATGGGCCGCATTGTTCTGGATGTGGCTGAAGACAACACTTCCAATGTTTTGGGATCTCAGAAAGCACGTGAAAAGCAAAAGGAGCCGCGAAACGGACCGAATGGCGCTGTCTACAACACCATGAGAAAATGAAGAACAAAGAACAGACACCAAAGATAGCAACGACGCACATCAAAGTAAGTCCCTTCCTGATTCTAAAATTGCAGACAACTTAGACTCTTTCAAACTTATGGTTAAAGATTTGCTAAACACACACATGGAACAAATTAACAAAAAATTCGAGGAGTGTGAAAAGTACATACAATAAAATAACACGACTGCTGAAGAAATGTTAGAAACCGTGCGAGAAATAAAAACAAAATTAACGGTAGTGATAGAAACACAAGAAACACTCAAGCACAAAAACGAAGAATTGGGGAAAGAGTTAAATATACTCAAGTGTCAAATGGAGCACATGCTACAAAAAAAGAAAGAAAAAAAAGAACTTCAAATTTAGGGAATCCCAAAAGAAAAGACAGAAGATTTTAGCAACATAATGCAACTGATCGGCAGCAAAATTGGCATTCAAGTCGCAACCACAGACATCGCCTTTATAAACCGAGGTCCACAAAAAACAAAGAGAGACCACCACCACCACCACCAGTTATCGCTCGTTTTACCAACAGAAGTCCGAGCTACTCCATTCTTGCAGCAAGCAAGAAAACAAGGCCGGCATCATCGATCCTAACTGACAAGAAACTCCCAACACCAATCTATATATCTTAACACTGAACTCCATACTTTAAAAATCTTTTATACCAAGCAACGAAGACAAAATCAGAGAAAAACTACAAGTTCCTGTGGAGTAAGGATTCACAGATATTTATGAGAAAGAATTAAAACACTCGAGTTTATATAATTGCGAAAGAATCCGACCTACACAGCCTACCAACATAAAACATTAACTCTTCCAATCCTTAAGAACAAGATTTAAATTATTTTAAAACTATATAGTGGAGACCTTAAATATAAGCGAACATATCCAGTCAGACCATATAAACTTCAAGGTCTCTGACTGTTTGAAGAAATGGTCAGACAAGATTTTCACCAATATCAACTTCACTATCCTACACACAAACATAAGAAGTATAAAAAAACACTGGCTTACACGGATAATACTGCTCAACTACAACTTGACAAACGTAGATTCGCTAATATCGATCGAAGTTGCAATAAACGACACAGAAATTTACGCATACAACATTAATAATTACCAAACCTACAACTTATGTAGACCAAACAAAAGAGGAGGTGGTATCGTGGCATTTATCATAGAAAATACAATGTGATTGAAAAACAAACTCATTTCGAAGAGGCGGAAACACCAATTTTGGAAATCACAAACAGCGACAAACATAGTATCAAATACACAATAAATATAATATTGTGTTTTTGATACAATAATCCACTCAGCTTTCTGCATGAGTTAGAAGCATGGCTAAACGGCATCGAACCCCGTACAACACATAGGCTCATCCGAATAGGAGACATTAATATAAATACTCTTGACCACGCTTCTTGAACCACTAACATATACCTTGATATACTAAATCAGTACAACATAAACTCTACCATTAACTTCCCAACAAGAAAAGAAATACTCAACATTTCACTAACACAATCATGCATCAACATACGCGCTCCCATCATTACATATGCATCATCAGTAATTAACGTCAAAATTGCCGATAACTACTTTGTCTCAACCACCACAAAAGTCAACAAAACTCGATCATGTTAAAGAGTATTGTCGACAACTTTGTAAGAAATATAGATTTGAATTGCCTACTTAAAATAAATGATCCTGTAACTTTATATTACAATTCCGACTAAAGTTTACAGAAATATACAAAAAAAGCAACAAAGCCTATACAAACGAGGCGACAAACAGACAATAATCCATGGATAAATGGCGATATAATAAATAGCATTACTGTAAAAGAAAATCTATGGGAAAAAAACTAAAAAAGTCACCCAGTAACACACATTTACAAACGTTATACAAAAACACAAGAAATCAACTAACAGCAAAAATTAGCAGGGCAAAGAGACACTACTATCTCCAAAAATTCATGGAATATAACGACAACATGAAGCAAACATGGGCTACACTAAACGAATTAGTAACTCGATAAAAGAAAACTTCAGCACAAGATTTTATTGCAAAAAGTTTCGGTCAGGATACAAATCAAGAGGAACTAGCAGACTCATTCAACCATGAATTCACAAACAATATCACACAACTCAAAAATGACAATCTATCAACGATCAACAAAAACTACCGACACAAAGTCAACTGCAAACTATGTATTTTCCACCTGTAACAAAACAGGAACTGAAAGAAGCACTCTTACGACTAAAACCAAAGACCACTCCAGGAATAGACAAAATAAGACTCACAGACCTTATAACACACTTTGAACAAATAAATCCAATACTTTTGAAACTCGTGAACATAATATGCGACACAGTCATTATTCCACAACAACTAAAAACTGCAGTAATTACGCCAATTTACAAACATGGTAAAAGAAACGAAACTCAGAACTATAGACCAATAGCTACACTACCAGTCATCGCAAAATTCTAGAAAAAATAACACACACCAAACTATAGAACTATTTCCAGAAGTACAACCACATCTCACAAAACCAATACGGCTTTCAGAAAACAAAAAGCACTATTACTTTATTGGAAGACATCGCCGACACAATAAACAAAGCTCTTGACAAAAACAAGTACGCTGTCCTTATACTGGTGGACCTAACCAAAGCATTTGATACACTTGAACATGACATACTACTCACCAAACTATACTCAATAGGTATAAGAGGAACGCTGCATGCATGGTTCAAGAACTACCTCTCAAATAGAACACAAGTAACAAAAATAGGTACATGTCACAGTCGGAGTATACAAATAAAACACGGTGTACCTCAAGATGCCATATTATCATCCAGTCTGTTCAAGATTTACTTAATGTATATCTTGAACAGACGATGTTTATAACCTGGCCCAAAGAAGTCAAATATTTCAGTACACAGATATCGCCGCAGTACACGTAATCCACACAGACATCAACACGGCTCTCTCCAAAGCACGAGACCTAAATGAAATCACAACATACTTCTACCAAAACGCAATTGTAATCAACTGCACCAAAACACAGATGTTAATAATACACAACCCGAGAATCATGCACCCCTCACCACTATCGATACACTGTCACACATACCACTGCATTAACAGCAAAAAACCTGCCAATGTCCTGAAATCAAACTTATAACACATACAAAATACCTTGGTCTTTACATAGATTGCCAGTTTAAATGGACAAAACATATAGAATACCTACATACCAAACTCCGCATCATCGCAGCGAAACTCTTCCAAGTAAAAGACATTATTTCATCTAACATAAAAAAAAACAACAACTCCTATATCACGGTATCTGCGAATCCCTACTCAGATACAGTAAAATAGTCTATGCAAACACACCAAATAGCCACCTAACAAAATTATAAATATTACATAGGAAAATTGTGTCAACAGTGATTTGGACACCTTATACATGAGCCAATATCCGACCAGCACATGGCGATACACAGAATCCTGATCATTAAAAATCTGAAACACTACATAATACTACTAAGGAATTTACTTCAACATCACCTATCGAAACAACAGAAACACATGTCGCATAACAGGACCCACAACAACACTTTACATCCCTACACCCTTCAACAACTTATATCAACAACCTACAAAGCAATTGAAAACAAATAGACAACTACAGAACATTATAACACGAACTCTGGAAAACATATCAACAAAGTTAATATACCATTAACACTAATACATTACGTACATTACAAATCCAATGCCTAAATCCCATCCATAAACAGTAAAAATCGTTTTTACTTTTTAGCTGTGATCTTGATATAAGTTGAAATATTTTTACTTATTTACCCTTTTTGTATATTGCTAATAAATTTGAACAGAGTATGATACGTACTAGTTTTTTCTTGGAAAGTAATCAATTTTTAAAACGCCTCACTCATCCACACGTAATCCTCATAATCAAAGACTGCAAATTATGTAACAAAACAGTCAGTACGGTGTATAATAATAATGAAGATACTGATATACTGTATATATATTAAAAAAGTACCGTATATTCCGGCGTATAAGTCGACTTTTCAGCATTGAAAAAAAGTACTAAATTTTTTAGGTCGACTTATACACCGGGTCAAAAATTGATTGCTTTTCAAGAAAAAACTAGTACGCATCATACTCTGTTAAATTTATTAGCAATATACAAAAAGGGTAAATAAGTAAAAATATTTCAACTTATATCAAATTTATTTACAGAAACAATTATTTACATGTTATATAATTATTTATTACAAAAGAAAATAGGTAGGAAACTACATAATTAAAATTTTATTTTCACTGTCTGAATGTATGAAAAGTTCATTGTACTCTGGTTCTGTAATATCTTCCGGTATATCGTCATATAAATTGCATTCGTTTTCTCCATCAGATTTAGCATCAATTTCGTCATCATTGTAAACAAAATCATCTTCCGAGCCATCTAATTTGTTAGATGTAGCACATTTTTTTAAAAGATTTTATTACTGTATCTGGTTTTATTTCATCCCATGCTTTCGCTACCCATTCACACATAGTTACCAAAGACTCATGTCGCCTTTCCTTTTGTGTAACTTTTTTCTCTCCTTCTTGCATCCACGCATTCCACTGTTTTCGTAAACTGTCTTTAAATGGCTTGTTTATACAAACATCCAACGGTTGCACTGGTGAAGTTAACCCACTTGGAATCACTGCCTTATTGGTATTATTCTCGCTTAATAAAGATTTTGTGCTCTCCGTTAAATGCGATTTGAACATGTCCCACACTAAAAGACTGTTTGGATTTTTTAATGCACCTTGTCGTGTATTCCAAATATTTTTTATCCACAGATTAACTCAGGGGTGTCAAACTGGCGGCCCCCAAAGCAATTTCGTGCGGCCCCCGACGCCTTAAGGAAAGATTAAAAAAAAAGGATGGTTGCTTTTTATAATAAAACAGAAATATTAAAAAGTTTTGTATGTACTGTACATCGCATACGAAAATAAAGTTTAACCACTTTCACTTCGGGACGATAACTCGCTCCCCGCGGTAATAAACAACATGCCTTCCCCAACTGCCACTATACTGCAGATGCAAGAAAAACGAGTAGTTTTATTATATCACTGAATAAAGTACAGAGACATTTGCTGTCTGTGTAATATATTTCTTTAGTGCGATTAGAGACAACTGGTATAAAAACGGCACTAACTAATGAGTCACATGTCCCCCTGCCCACATTAACCATGCTGTTTAGACTTAAGCAAAACCATATGTTTCACCGGCAAACACAGTATCTAACTAAAATCTATTGTTTATAGTTAGATGTGTGTGAGTGCACCCACTAACTCAAACACAAAGCTGCAATAAAATTCGTAAACATGTTAAAACTAAGACATATAGAGTGAATGATGTCATGACAGTTTCAGATATTATGGAATTTGGTTGAAGAGAATTAGCGTTTCAGCTCAAAAATGTCGGCTTTACTTTGTGTTTTGGTAACGCTATCTTTTGTTAATACCGTACCGATCATATCCACATCTTCATAGCTGTTCTATCTCAATTGGCCTACCATTGCAGTCTATTTTACGTTCTGCTTTCACTTCTCAGACATTCGTGAAGGGTGTTCATTAAGTATCTGAAATCTTGTAAATTACTTGTAATTTTTACTTGGAATAATTGGAAAGAAGATGACGATGCACACAAGGAAACCACTCCCGAGGCCTGAAGTAGCTATAACGAAGATAACGAAGAGGAGATTGTTGGTAAGTGATCCACATTTTCAGTTTTTTTTTCTGAAACTTTAGTTTCTAAAACATCCCCACATATATCTCGCACCATGATTTTTTAGCTTTAATTTTGGGGGAAATAGTGCGAGTTATATTCGAGTAAATACGGTATCGACTTATTCGTTTTCATACGACATTTACAGTTACAATATGGATGCAACGACCTGCTATAATATAATTGCAGTAATAAAAATTTATGTTGCAATTTCAATGTTAAATCCGATCCTAATCAATCGTAAACTATATTTATGCATATATTATGTAAGTACAGAATTGAAGGAAGTACAGGAAGATGGTTTAATGTTAAATCTGGTGTCAGACAAGGATGTACATTATCCCCTCTGTTATTCATTATATATATGTAATTAATTTTTTAACTTGGATATACTGTATATTAGGGTTACCAAGTAATTTTATAAGCTTGGTTATTTAACTCCTAATCATATATATCTATATCTATATCTATATCTATATCTATATCTATCTATATCTATATCTATATATATATATATATATATATATATATAAGATTCCAGGACAATTTCCTTAGACTCGACTATGCGGCGTTCTACCTCGTCGTGACATATATGAAGGTTTGAAATTGTTGTCCAGTTTTATCTCATGTTGGCGGCTTTCACTATTTGTGTTCACTGACAACAGGACATGGCTTGAGAGGGCGCTTGCACTGGTTCTGTTGTAAGCGATGTCCCATTGATGTTCCTCGAGACGTAGGAGGATGGACTTCTCAGTTTGGCCATAATATGGCTTCCCGCAGTAACATCAAAGGGACTTACAACAGAACCAGAGCAAGTGCCCTCTTAAGCCATGTCCTGTTCTCAGTGAACACAAATAGTGAAGGCCACCAACGTGAGATAAACAGGACAACAACTTCAAACCTTTATATATGTCACGACGAGGTAGAACGCCGCATAGTCGAGTCTAAGGAAATTGTCCTGGAATCTTATCACATAAAGAGTAGTAACCTTAGTTACAATTTACCGGACTCATTTAGCTCTGCTATCAGATACTGGCGCACTCGTGAAGTCACACGCTCGCAGATGCCCAACAATAGAACTTTAGCCAGGACTGTAGCTTCAGTACAAACTTAACTGAAGTTTATAGTCGATTTTGTAGTGGTAGAATGTCTCTTTGTAGTGTTTTTATTTTGCTTTCAATGTTCTCACGCCTGAAGAAGTCGGCTTTCCGAATGAAACATGTTATGTGTTAAATAAAATTAATCGTTTGTCTAATTCTCGGATTTCAGTCAGTATAAAAATAAATCTGTTGTATTTACTCGGTATGAAAATGAACACATCTTCATACCGAGTAAATACAACAGATTTTCACACACACACACACACACACACACACACACACACACACACACACACACACACACATATATATATATATTAACCCGAAAATATTATTTTTCCCAAAAATATTTTCTGTAACATTTAATAAATTCCCCAAAATATAGACCCCCCCCCCTCCAATAAAATACAGAAGTATTTCATTTCAACACAAACACAAAAAATTTCAAACTGGCAGGAGGCTCTGTAAATTTTTGTGATTGTTATCAATCAGAGTTTATACTTTTTTTTTGGAATGTATAAATACATACATATTTGATTTATTCAAATAAAATTTAATTTCGCTTTAATTTGGATTAAATGCTATCTATTGTAAATATTAATAAAATAAAAATATTATTTATATTATCATTTTTTTGAGTTGACATAATCATTATACTATTATTTTATGTCTTGTAATGAATTACAATAAACAAAATGTTTGTATTAATTTTCAAATTTATTTATGCTCATTATTTTCACTTCCCCTTCGATTCTAATTAGTGCAGGTTTTTTAGTCGAAATTTTTTGCGGCCCACTTGAGACACACTTTTATAGCAAATGACCCGCGGTCCAATTGAGTTTGAGACTCCTGGCTTAACTTCTGCTTCGTCCATCCAACCATTCTAATGAACATGGACAAAAACGTTTCTTGGAATTTTGATCTTTGGCATTGTTTTTCTTTTAAAAATTATCATCGGTTTTAATTTAGTACCATCAGCCATACAAGCAAGTACAACTGCGAAACGACTTTTTTCATGTCCAGTTGTTTTTAAAGAAATAGTTTTATTTCCTTTCAATTCTACTGTTCTATTCCCGATCATGTCAAACATAACTAAAATTTCATCCATATTTCCGATTTGAGACAATAAATACTTTTTTTGCTTTCTTTTAGCAATTATAAATCTTTGAAAACTTAATAACTTATCATCCAAATCCTTTGGCAGCTTCTGTGCGATTTTCGTTTTTAGTCGAAGCACTAAATTTTTCCTATCCATAAACCGGCTACACCAACTCACTGTAGCTTTGAAGTTTTCGCTGTCCTTTTTATTTGCTTTGCCCCACTTCAAAGCAAATAAACGAATATTATTACTCGTTATAATGAGTCCATTTTGGCCATTTTCTCGAACCCAATCCGCAACATTATTTTGTAGAATAGGCCACTTACAAATTCCTTACCGTAATGCGCACTTATTTTTTGGCATTTTCATTATTAAAGTTTCATTTTTTCTCCAATCGCGAACCAGTTCTTCGTTTACTTCGAACTGCCGTGCAGTAACACAGTTAGTATTTCTTTTGCAAATTTAATCACTTTGCACTTAAAACTCGCGTCATATTTCATTCTTTAAAAAGGAGCCATTGCACTTTAGTTCACTATTGGTCAACTGGTCAATACGAAAAAGAAATTTTTTTCCAGTCGACTTATACGACGAGTATACTATAAAAACTCAAATAAACTCAAAAAAATCCAATATCGACTTATGCGCCAGGTCGACTTGTACTCCGGAATATACGGTATCTGAATTTGTATCCAAAGAAAAAAATATTGAAAAGAAATAATGTGCCTTAAATTGCGTACAGTATAATGTACAGATCATCAAGTGTAATATGAATTAATTGTAAATATGTAAATACTCTGTACGATGAAAATAGAAAACCAGAAATGATTGATCAAGTGCACGATAGGGTATTGGATGACCAGCGAGTCCAAGTGCGTGAAATTGCTGAGACTATTTCAAAGGAACGTGTAGGATATATTTTGCATGAAGAATTGCAAATGAAAAAGCTTTGCGCAAGATGGGTGCCGCGCTTGCTCACAGCAGATAAAAAACGCACTCGCATGAAAATCTCTGAACACTGCTTGGAGCGTTTTAACAAGAATAAAACTGATTTTGGGTGTCGATTTTTTACTATGGATGAGACCATTAGATGGATTCACCATTACACACCAGAATCCAAACAGCAGTCAAAACAGTAGACGGTTGTTCAGCGCCAAAGAAGACAAAGTCGGTTCCATCAGCAGGGAAGGTCATGGCATCAGTGTTTTGTGATTTTTTTTTATTAATTATCTTGAAAAGGGTACAACAATAACCGGGGAATATTTCTCAGATCTTTTAACCAGACTAGACGAAAAAATCTGATGAGAAAAGACACGGTTTGCAGAAGAAAAAAATCATTTTTCGTCAGGACAATGCACCTGCCCACAAAGGTGTTTTGGCAATGGGAAAATTAAGAGATCTACATTGTGAATTGTTGGAACATCCACCCTATTCCTCAGATTTGGCTCCCTCTGACTTCTATCTCTTCTGAAAACTGAAACTCTTCCTCACTGGTCAGCGCTTTTCTTCGAATCAAGAAGTGATTGCAGCTATAGATGGGTGTTTTGCAGATCTTATGAGAACCCACTACAGGAACGGAATAATGGCGCTGGAATAAATGTAATTTGTCTTAAGGGAGATTATGTCGAAAAATAAACATAATTTTGAAATTATACATTCGTTTTTTACATTGTTAGGCCGAGAACTTTCCAGACCACCTTCGTTATTTCATCAAAACGATATGCTAGAATTGCATGTACATGGTGATATCCACTTATAAGTTTCGTTTTGCGCACATTGGAATAAAACATTGTTGTAAATGTAATTGTGTAAATAATCAAATAATTTTAAATCACAAAGAAATAATTAATTTCAGATTTGTTTCAATTTTATCTATTTATTTCTTCCTAGTAAGTGATTAACAATCCATGATGTTATCTCATATTATATAAAGATTATACATTATTTCTGACACAAAGAAATAAACAAGAAGCAAATAAACAAAATGTTACTTTTCTCTAAAAACAGTGTGATTTTTGAATGACATAATTAGACAGCAATATTTTTCATGACTTTAGTTTTCATCGTGTTTTTCTTTCTGGTATCTTGAGAAAATTTAGATGCAATCTTTCCATATATCGGCAATATCCGTACCTTTGGTTTTCTCCAAAAATTTCCGTTCTAAACGCTTACTTTGTTCTTCAGAGAAATGAGTTTTCCAATCTCCAACAATTCCTTTACGAACAAAATTCACTTGAGGGGGTGGTCCACCTGCTACCCCTGAAGTAATGGCTTTCTTGATTCCATCAGGGAGTTTGGGATTATTCAAAATTTCTTCTCTGGGAGAAGTCACAAGTTGTTGCATAAACTTACCGGTCGTTTCTTTCATATACTTTACACTACTATATTCCAAAATCTTGTCCACTATTGTGGGATCTTTCTCAAGTGGTTCCAGAAACTCTGGACCCAAAAATTTGGCAAATCTCAACACAGCACTTTTCGGATTCTCTTTCATCTCTTCATAAGTGATAAATAAGACGTTTGGATCATTTCTATGCGAGTACCATGAGAGCAAATGATCAAAATAATCTCCGAAATCATTTTTTCCATTTATGAAAATTTCAAAGTAATCTTCAAATTCTCCATCCGCATAATCGTAGATAGGAATCGATTTGGTGTGGTGAAAGAAGGACACGCAACAATCCTTAGGATTCCTTCCAACATAAATATATTTAGCTTCAGGCGAATAAGGAGTTAAATGGAATGGTAAGTGAATTTTGATTGGTCCTGGACGGGTCATGGTCTCCGCAGCTTCAGCTCCAGTTAACTCTAAGAATGGAGCATCAGAAAAAAATTCGACCATTTCAGTAAATGGTTGTCCTTTACGAAAGATCAATGAAATTATCTGCTGCGTCCATGTTGTTCCACATTTGGGAAAGGTGACAATAAAGACGTCATCAGGTCTCGGTTTGTAGCTGATCGCAGATCTAAACTTTTCTGCGAGAAATGCTTCTGGAATTCTGAATCCATCAACTTCTTTGTACTTTGGCCATTTTCCTACCTTGCTCATGATGATATGCCACTCTGCAAAGGGAAAAAAGAAACAGGATAATAACTGTAGATTTCAGAAATTAATAAAATAGCCTCTTTATGTATCTATCTGTGTGCGTGTGTGTGTGTGTGTGTGTGTGTGTGTGTGTGTGTGTGTGTGTGTGTGTGTGTGTGTGTGTGTGTGTGTGTGTGTGTGTGTGTGTGTGTGTGTGTGTGTGTGTGTGTGTGTGTAAGAGAGAGAGAGAGAGAGGTATTGCACTATCATCGATTTCTTAATTTCTGATATTAGTTGACTGAGAGTTTATAAAGAAACTTCTCAATACTGAGTTTATTATCGTCATTGTTAAAACTTTCATGGAATCCTAGAACTAATAGTGATGAGAGAGTCCAATCCAGAATTCATCCAACTTGAGAGTCCACAATTGTTTTTGCTATGAATTGCATGTGTTCTCAGATCAGTTGGCATGCTTTTTTAGAAAGAAAATCATCTTCCACCTTCGCATTCGTTTTTTTTTCAAATGAGTGTGAATTACAGAAAATTATAAAAAAAGCTTATAAAAACGGGATTCCTCTTGGATTCGAATCCTCTCAGATTCGAATTCGAAGACAATTTGAATTCGAATCTGGAATTCGAATTCAAATGGGCGCATGTCTAGTCATGAAAAGAACGAATTATTTCCTTTACTTTAAAAAAATTGTACACTTTGAATTCATTATTATTATTACTGCAAAAAGAAACTATTATAGAAACAAATTAACAACAGCTCAGAAAGACATAAAGGACACCTGGCAAACCTCGGCTGATGCTATATATACTCATCTTAATGATAACATGATTAATGAAATGCTAGACAATACACACAGAACAGTAGACAGAAAGCAGCACCGGAAATGAAGAAAAAAAGATTATAATAACAGATATTTAAATGAGCCTATTTTGAATGTATTACTAAAAAATAGACAACAAAATCTAAAAGACTTTAGTCGTATTTGGGAGAACTATTTGAATACAATACTGCATAAATTACTGAAAAATTTAACTAATATGAGCAATTTATTAAATATAATAACAGTTTTGTAGACGAGGTATTGCAGACCGTTAGAGAAATTAAAAACTGCGTTAAATTGTTAACGGAAAGACAGCATAACTTAAAGAGACAACGGAACTATGGCAAGAACTAAATTCTCTAAAGCAACATTACGAACTCCCAAACTAACAACAGCATAAATATTCTCCTCATAGATTGTCTCAGAGAAATTGCCACTGAACATTTAAAAGACACAGTAATTCGACTAAGCCAGAAAGTTGGCGCTTCCACAGAACCAAAAGAATATCCAGTTGGTTCATCGATTATCCAAAAAAAAAAAAAAAAGGAAAAGAGAAGGTTTCCTACAACTTTCCCCAATCGTATTGCGACTCACTAACAATCCAACAAAAAAGAAAACCTCATAAAATCTAGCAGGATTAAAAAATCAGTAACCAAGGATCTGAATGGAACTCACGACAATATCCCAATATACATGTTTGAGTACGATAACACCATATTATCATAGTGTTTATATGGATAAGAGACAGCAAAATATTCCTTCAAACGACACAAATGCAAAGGCAATCCAAATTAAATCCGTAGAAGTTCAACAGACTGCCACATTTAAAGGAACACTGACGAATCCACTGATGAGAAGGGAACAGCATATCAACATGGACGCAGACCACCAAGCAGATCTAATCAACCCAGAACATAACAGCTGCCACATTCTAAACTCAATAACTGAATGGAAACAACTGACTAATCCCCTCAAATAAAGGATTATCTATTCTTCATTTCAATATCAAGAGCATTCAAAAATATTGGCTGACCCTGCAAATATTTGAAGGAAGATATAAACATAGACATTTTAATACTAACAGAAGTATCCGGGAGAAACGAAGAGGCAACCATCTATCAAACGCTAAACTTTCAACAAACATGCAGACAAAATAAATAAACGAGGCAGTGGTATAATAATACTTGGCAAACAAATTAGAAGTAATAGAAATACATAAAATAAACCATATATGCATCGAAGTTAAAAATATCAAACAAGAGAACTCTTTGATATTGAACGCAATATACAGACCATCCAATTCAAGCACCACAAAATTTCTAGATGAATAAAACAGATGGCTATCTACTACTGAAGAAGGGGCCTCAGAATACGCGATGTTAATATGTTGACAATAATATAAACATCATGAATACAAATAACACAGCACGATACCTAGACCTATCAGCATAAAACATAATCCCATCCATGCAGTCGTATACACTAGAAGAGATAATCGAAAATACAATCACCTCATCCTGTATCGACCACATAAATATACGGGTCCCCCTGTAAACTGGCAGACCATTATGTCACTGCAATACGGAACCCGAAGCCTTAAAACTCACTAGACTACAAAACAGTATAATAGCATCATAAACAAAACTATAGTAAATGACGAAATCAGAAAAATAGACTGGATGCAGATAGCATCTTCACACTCGGCTGATGCTGTATATACTAACCTCAAAGTTATATTTAATAAAATATATAACATAGCTTGATTAATATAATCTTGATTCGTCATATTCTATCCTTCTCCTCTTCCCAAAAAATATTCTATCATTCTCATTTTTTTCCAAAAGAATTTATAGTCCATCCTTGGAAACTCGGTTTTTAATTCACATAATTTCGTTTTATCCGCAATTCTAGCTCCCACATTTTTCCCACAGAAAACATATTAATAAATATACAAAGAAAAGATGCCCTATGGAAACAACTTAAGAGATCACCTAACAACAGTGTTACGAGGTGAATACAAAATAAAAATGGAATTGCTTAACAACACAAAAACTATTATAAGAAACAAATTAACAACAGCCCAGAATGGCATAAAGGAAACCAGGCACCTTATCAATAAAATGCTGGACAATATACACAAAAACCACTGCCTCAGAAACAATCAAAAAGAGCTTTGCTTGCGAGCCCAAATCCCTCAAACAATTAGCAAACAACTTTAATCAACACTTTGCGAATTCAGCCCAAAACTGCAGGAAACATTCTCTACTCACACAAAGAAATATTCTCCACTAGAACCACAACCAACCCAGTCAGTGCGGGTCCCCACAGTAACAAAACAACTGTCACTTGAAATTCATCAAATTAACCGTAACAAAGGACCAGGAATAGACAGAATCACAACAAGAGACATTAAAAAACACTCAACTAACCTACGTCCAGTTATACTAAAACTGTTAAATAAAATATTCGAAACAGGGCAAATACCTGAAACACTAAAGACTGCATTAATCACTCGCATACATAAACATGGAAAAAGAAACATTATAAGTAATTACAGACCCATCAGTAATTACAGACCCATTTGGTTGATTACCGTTGCCGGTAATCAACCAAATCATGGGGAGCGTTGTGTATCGCACTTTCTCCACATATATTGAAAAATTCCAAATCCCAAAAACACAATATAAAAAAATAAAGGAACAGCAACACCCCTGGAAGATTTCCCAGACCTCATAAACGCTGCTTTAGATAAAAAGAGAATAGTATTAGTTGTTATTATTGACCTAACAAAAGCGTTTGACACACTTACACACAAAACCTTGTTGAACAATCTAACATATATCGGAATGGGAGGTCTTCTACTCCAGTGGTTCAAAGCAAAAAATGGAAAACAGAAAGCACATCACACGTATAGGATCAGCCCACAGCAAAGAATTACCGGTAATCTTTATGTAGCACCAAAAGGAGCTGTTCTTTCTCCCATTCTGTTTAACATATATACACACACGATATTATTCATCTTCTCTAAAAATTAATATCTTCCAATATGCAGACGACACGACCAGTGTCCATTCACAAAAATGAAAACATAGCTTACAAACATGCAACACGATATCAATTTGATCGCTAACTGAAAACCACATATATATAAATCCTGAAAAAAAAAACAAAGCTAATGATATTCCAAAACCCCAGACCCTACACATAGAAACAAAATATATCACTATCCAACATTCATCCTCCTATACACAAAGCACTGATCCTGAAACCACAACCATCACACAGGTGAAACACGATATCTCGGACTTCACTTCGATGCTGATCAAATTTGGAATATCCTTACAAATTGTCTACACAACAAACTCAGGATAACACAAGCAAATTATATCGATTAAAAATATGGCTCGGAAACACATAAAAATACTAATCAATACAGCTTAAGCTTAATGCGAAAACATTTTAAGATACTTATTACATCATACGCATTCTGCGCAGACTACAAAATTAACAGATTACAATCGTTGTAAAATAAAATGGTAAAACTGATATTCTGGGGAAAAAGAGACCAACACACACTCATACGGGTAGCAAGGACAGAACACAAAATATGTAAGGTGAAATACTTATGCCACTACACAGTCGTGATAAAACTTTACTTCAGTCCAACCTACAGAGTAACCAGAACAACATATCAGATAACAAGACCACAGTCAACAAACTTCATAACATATTAGCATAATAATCACTACGGAAAAGCCACCCGAAGTTTCAACATGCCTGATTATCAACAAACTGCCTTTTAGGCGAGAGAAACCTAGGCACCTACAGAGACCTGAAACAGGAAGGAACTATATAGATAATACAGCGACAGTGAAAACTAGACGGAAATGACACACACACACACACACACACACACACACACACACACACACACACACACACACACACACACACACACACACACACACACACACACACACACACACACACACACACACACACACACACACACACACACACACACACACACACACACACACACACACACACACACACACACACACACACACACACACACACACACACACACACACACGTTTGTTTAAGCGTTCAATTATCATCTGAGTTGCATTTCCAATGTTTGCTACATGGTCATCAGCAGAACCTCAACTTCCTATCTACTAATGCTCCAAGATCTATAGCCTGATCAGTTTCTTCTAGCATAATCCTACCAATATAATAACGACATTGAATATCTAATCACACTAAATTGCCTGACGTTACATTTACTCACATTGAACTGATATCCATTTTCCAGTGCCCATTATTCCAGCCTATTCCAATTATTCTGCAAGTACCGCATATAAGCCGCATCCCTGATTACCCTACCTATCTTTGGGTCATCAGCAAATAGCTGTATGAGCCTGTCAAATACTTTCCAATGTCATTAATGCACTTGACTCTGCTTAACTGAATAACAGGGACCAAGGACGGATCCTTGTGGTACAAGGATCGGTCCTTGGTCCATGTGGTACACCACTGACTACCTTAAATTTTGCAGACTCATATCTCTCATATGCCACTTTATTATATCTGTCAGTCAGCCATCCTCTTCTTCATTCTAATATTTTATAATTCGCACCCATATTCTTTCATTTATGCAACAATTTCTATGCTGTATTCTGTCAAAAGCCTTAGTAATATCCAAATATCGTGCTGCATCCATCTCCCTTGTGTAGCTGAATGACAATAATATCATAGAATATGAAAAAGTTGCTAAAACATGACTTTCGTTTAGTAAACCCGAGTTGTTCAATGCAAAGTAGAGATTATCTATCAACCCATTTCTGAATGTGAGCCTAACCAACTTTTCCAAAATCTTCACTACCACTCCTAAGATACTGATCAGTCGATAGTTTGATCCACTGAGACTTTGCACCACCCTTGTGCATTGGGATGGATTATCGTGCATTCTTTCCATTCCTGCAGAATCTTCCCAGTTCTGAGACTCAAATTATATAGCAGGTCAAAGGAATGAACATTTCAGCTGAACACTCTTTTAGCACCATTTCTTAAATCCCACAAGGCCCTATTGCAGAAATGATATTAGTTTGTGCAACAACTTTAATACCTCGTCCTCATACACCTGAATTTTTCATCCAGTGATGAGGTAGCAGTGAGCTCAATGTTGCATACATCAGGTTGATAGCTTTTAGAAAAATAGGCACTCATTAGTTGAACGACCCTTCTGCATCTGTCATCCTCACACCATCTGCATTCATTAGAATTATTCCTCCGTTTTCTTTCTTTTACTTGCATCATATCGATAGAATTTTCGTGGGTTGTCTTTAGCTTGCAGAGCCAGTTTCTTTTCATACTCAAACTTAGCTTTCCGTACAACAGCTGTGACTCTTCTGGCCTGCCGCTTATAATTTTCATAACGAATATCATACTTATGCAGACGGTATTCTTTCCACGTTATCTGCTTCTTACGAATCACTTGCTTAACAAGATTACACATCCATTTGAATAATACCCTATTTATTCTTCGAACTCTTGGGACACATTCTGATATTTCATCATTTAAGTATTGTTTAAGTGCTTCAGTGCAATGTCGATATTCTAGTTCAACATTTAACCTTTTCTGAGTGGTACATTCATCAACTTAGTCACTTTCCAAGTGAGTACTGCATGATCACTGCCACCAACTTGAGCAGAATCGTTACATCTTTAACTGAATCCCCCCCCTTTAACACTATAATCAGATCTGACACTCTTTGACCACGAGTTCCTTCCGTTGAGGAAATTGCCTCACAACAGCTCAATAAATTCAGTTTCATTCTTCTCGTGCGATTTCATAGCTACCCAGTCAATGTTTGGATTATTGAAGTCTCCCATTATGATCTTTTCTATTCGGTGATGCATTTCTTGATCACTAGCAACCAAATCCACCTTACTCCAGATGTCTTCAGATTCACTGCCACATGAAATACTGTTCCTAATACTACAATCATAGTTCTCAGCACTAAAGAGATTCAAGTCATCCAATATCATTAGCAACACGCCTCCTCCTCTCATATCATCTCTATCGTTCCTAAAAATAGTGCACCCTTTACACTCGATACCAGTTAGTACGTCTGTTTCCGAAAGCCAGGTCTCACTAATGTCTACAATCTGAGGTCCCAACATATTGACCAAGGCAACAAAACTCTACTCCTTTGTTTCTGATACTCCTAGCATTCATGTACAGACATAATAATCTACCTGCGTGTTCTTTTGTATACTCTTGTCTGCAGTCTGCATGACACAGTTGGATAACTTTCAGATCTCTGTTCTTCTCTAGTACCTTATAAAAGCATGCTTTTTTTTGCACACGTTTGATGGGTCGGAAGCCGATGAACAAAGAACAAAGTCCACGATGAGGCCCATTTCTGTCATTAACACAGTTACATGACATTATCGCTCTTACACTCATATTCGCACCATTCCTCCCATTATAATTTAGTTTCTCTGACTCTCTGTGTTAGGTCTCATACAAGTTATTAGTTTTTCAGGACTCCTGATACCAAGTGTAAGCTGTCTCTCTGATACACATCCAATCTTCCCTGAAACTCAATTCACACATCTAAAAACTCACATTCATTTCTTCTCTACAGCCTACGCATCGAATTGTTTGCCATCATAGCCCTTCTTAATTCATTTTTGTCATATCGGGGTTAGATACATACATAGTTAGTATACATCCATATAAAATACTAACGTATTAAATTTTTGGAATATCATCCATCCATATATAATAATTATTATATTTAAATGAAAGAAAGGACCCGTAGAAAAACGATGAAGATGATTATGAAACACTTAAATCCTGTAGTGTATTATATAATGTACCGAGAGTATTACTATATTACTATGTTATTTGTGTGGCAGATATATGGATTTTGTGTTAAGCAACATATCGAGTTCGCAAACAGATTGCTTAAAATGTAGCAGTGAATTTTGGTTTAACATTTTTGTCGTCTAATTTTTTTTCCATCCTGACTCATTTCGACTTTTTATGCAAATTATTTTTTCTCATCACATCATCATCATCATGCATATCAAGGATTTAGGCCTATCGTGGCCTGTTTCGGCCTTAGAAGTCATCGTTGAATCGTTTAAGAGGGCGTCCTGGTTTTCTTTCTCAATTATTATTAAAAAAAAAAAAAAAAAAACTAAATCTAAGGAATAAAGAATTTTGGCATTTTTTAACTTTTCAAGGAAAAAATTTTTTTTAAATTCCTGCAGTATGGACTCAACAAGTTGGTAAAAAGGTAACCGCTATTATTTTGCTGTAACATGTATTAAAAAGTTGTGCGGATTTATTTTAAATTTTAAGTTTCGATAAAAGTTTTTTTTTTAAATATGATTAATTGAAAAAAATTAACCACCTATAAAACACTTCTTATCCCGGACTTATTCATAGTATGCTGCATATTCTGTGTATGTAGAAACTTTTTTAACTTGGGTATACTCTGTTAAAGATACCAAGCAATTTTATTAGCTAGGTTTTAATCATTTTTTCCCAAGTAAGTCAAGTTTGCGCCTGCACGTAGTGCAAGTCTGAGGCAACTCGTGGTAAAGGTGGATAATCTTTAACATAGTATACCCAAATTAAAAAACTTTCTACATCTTACTCTCATCCGGAGATTTTTATTTAATAAGGTCAAAGCACCTTGTGGTAATTTGTTTAGATAAAATTTATAAGCTCTGCATTACTTCACCCTTGGCATTTTTTGGTTTTTCTCCCACTGATGAGACTTCAATAAAGGTCGAAACCGGTCTGGGTAGTGGCCCTTGCCTTTAATGCATAGCATCATACATCTCCGCAACGGGGGATGTGCTTTGCATTAAGGGAAAATGCTAAGGAAAGTGATCGGATCTTACTCCACTTTTACCACGAGTTGCCTCAGACTTGCACTATGTGCAGGCGCAAACTTGACTTACTTGTCTGTTTGCTTACTTGGGAAAAAGGATTAAAACCTAGCTTATAAAATTGCTTGATATCTTTAATATATATATGTAGAAAGTTTTTTAAATTGGGTATACTATGTTAAAGATACCAAGCATATATATATAATTCTGAATTTGCAGGAAAGGAAAAGACAATAAAAGGAGTATGGAGACGAGAGCTAATACAAAGAAAAATCTGGTGTATTGGCTGTCATATTGTTTTGTTTCATTTGACAAATTAATTTCTCCGCATACTGCGCAACACCGAAAAACAACATGGCTCAAAATCTGTTATGAATAAGGTTTGTTTTTTTTGAAAATAAGAGTTATGAAGATTTTGGACCTCTCTCTTAATGACACAAAGTCTTTATTTTAATATATCCATCCCATTCTCGTAATAAGCAGGCTTTCGCTTGGTAACTCTAGAATAGCATCACAGCTCATTTTGAACAGCGCAAACTTCTGTATGAGTTTTATTTTCACATAAATTAAGGATTCGCATCGTATTTAATAGGAATACGACTATTTAAGTTTGAAAGCTTGGTGCACATCTAGAAGTCTTAATTTCAATCTATCAAAGCGATATCGGGGAGCTTCAGTCGCACGGTTGGATTGCCGATACACATACGTTCTCCGGTTGGAAAACCTAGCGTTCGAATATCGTCAGAAGAGAAAAAACGTTTTATAATTGACATGAGTTAGCTGGTCTGATACGTGAAATAGAAAGGTTTATATTTTTCCTATGTATGAAATGTCAATTAGCCCTTGAATGTTTTTTTTTAATTCTTCGTGGCTATAACGTATAGATTGATTTTTTCTTTTATTTAATAAATTATGACGTCACCTGAAACCTATTAAGGCGATTTTTCTATAGTTTTGAAATTTCAACTGAAACATTTATTTTTCGTATTGACTATATCATGTGATGCACATCACTTTATGGATGTAAATCGCTATGAAAGCTTTTGGGTTGTGGAAGCGTCACATATACTATATCGAATCCAGTTGAATAAGTAGATATGATATTTAACAATATATTCAGATAACATTTGACCATTTAGGTTGCTATCTCTCATGAATCCATTAGAGAATCATTAAAAGAAACTTAAGTATATTTATTTACTGCATCTCTTTAACGTGACAATATTAGACTGTGATATATAATACAATGAGTAATGTAATCATATATTTTAATTAATATCAAAATTAGATTTTAATAAGTCATACCGTAAACACAGTCGCGTTTATATTAGTACGATTTTGATTCAGGATTACATTCAACTTCCTTAACACGAAATGCTCGTGAAAGAAGACAGAATACTCCGTACTACTCTACTTTAAAAGGTCATTAACACACACACACACACACACACACACACACATACACACGCACACGCTGCCCCTTTTGAATCCCAAAAGCCTATAGCAGTTCTAAAATACTTACAACTAATCCGGGTATTTTCAGAACTTGTTTTGTGATAAAAACAAAATCGCCTTGGTTGGTTTGCAAGAAGAGTAGAATATGAACGCTTCGTTATCTGATATATTACTTAGTTTATCATCCGAAGATGATTTGACCTTTGCTACTGGTCAGAGACTATCTTTTAATCACGTGGATAATACTACGTATTATCCTGTTGTATTTCTGCTGATGTAACAGGAAGTTAATAAGATATTCTCGCCAGTTTTTCTCTCAGCGGTTCCTGGCTACTAGGAAAACCATATTTATTGTTAATAGCCGCAATTATTGTAAGTTTTCTTTCGTTTAAACGTCTTTGACGTCAGAGAGGTGTGCTTTGAATAAATAAACTGTTTACTAAGAGAATGCATGTAAAAGACATACAGCAGATTTTCGATTACCTGAGTTGGGTGGAAAATGAATTTTCCCGAAAACTTAAAAACTGCGAATAAACTAACTTGTGAATTAACATTTATAAAAAGACACACATTCATAAATGTATATTAATTCAATAACAGTGTACGTACGATGATACAGTAAGTAAATTTAATTCTTGATTACAGTTACCTGTATAAGTTGATAAGTGTTTATAATCTTTATAAATGTATACATACAGGTTATATTGTATGAAATGCAAGCTATATTCTACACTGTATAACTTGTATTACTCTATAAAATGTTAAGATTACTTTTTAGAATATGAAATGATCAAGATTAATGTTTGATCGCCTTAACTGATTTCTTGTGAATGACACTCCGTAAGTTTCGAAGCATCCATTTTGTTCTGTGCTGTCCATAATTTACAAATTAAATTAAGCTTACCAAGAAATGATGTTCTTATTTAATAATTATTTAAGGATTTAAAGGATCATCTCTCCAAACAAAATAAATCAGGATATAATGAGCATCCCAGTGAACATTTTTTCATAAAATGCTAGAGGATGTGCCACACCACTGGGAAACAGACTCGTCCTCAAGCATATCCTTGCCCACCGGCCAGAAATAGCATACTGCAGGAAACTAGCCTCTTCCACCAGAAAGGTTTCAGATTAGCACCAGAAGAATTGTACACATATACGATGCACCACTATCCTGCCATACAACTTGATTAACAATAGTGATCACGAGTCACTATTGGAATCCACAAAAAAAAGCCCCCCAAAATTGGAATCATCAATACCTTTCCTGGGTGTGCAATATATGAACTCATTAGAACTCAGACTGAAGAAAATACATACAATTAATGTATAAATACCACAAGACGAACAACTTGTAAAGCAGATACTAGAGTTCATCTTGTGGTATTTATACATTAATTGTATGTATTTTCTCCAGTCTGAGTTCTAATGAGTGCATATATTGCACACCCAGGAAAGGTATTGATGATTCCAGTAGACACAAAGGATGAGTATATTTGAAAAACGCCAAAAAGTGTGCACCACCATTTCTGCTACAACAATAAATAGTGGAAGCATTATAGAAGATCATAATGAAACCTCTTATATGTTTTGCAGTACTATAAAAACTTATACCAAGCTAACCCAACATCCATCGATGCCACTGATATAATTCTCTCTGAGTGAAAAGGCTTCACCAGCGATGCAGCATGAGACAGAACTTCCCATTTGATTTGATGACTGCCTGCACCTATTTACTAAAAGATAAATCTTCTGGCATAGACGAGCTCACCATTCAGCATTACCAGTCCTTCTGGGACAGGTCCAACTTGGACCTATCCTCTACAGAATATATGTCGAAGCCAATACCAGTGACTTCCTACCCAATATGAAACAATTGTTATTAAGCAAATTCCAAAGAAACGAGACGCGACAAAATTAGGAAAATGACAACACATCTCTATTAGAAACACTCACTGTAAAGTAATATCCAAAGCCATTGCCAATAAACTTAAACTCGTGCTGATCAAAATAATAAATATGTACAAGAGATATCCCCTGATGATCTACCCATGAAAAATGAAAACCTATATATAATAAGAGATCTGATAAGCATAGCTAACAACAACAACAAACCATGGGTCTTATAACACTAAATCAAGAAAAAGCTTTCGACCGCGTTGAACATCCTTACTTATTCAACTGCTTGAAAGCTTTCGGTTTTGGCTCAGGTATCATTTTCAGTCCATTAAGATGTTATATGCTAAAACACACTTTTGAATGAAATTAAATAACAGGCTCACCATATCCGTACCGTACAATACAGTACAGGTATTAAAAAGGCTGTCTACTTATCGGTCCTATTTACTCCATTGCTATGGAGCTCTTTTTTTACATAGACTAAACATGTTGCTTGGGGTATCCCGTCCTAAACTTTCTTACAGCATATTTCTATTTCTGACAGCACATACTGATGACGTTACAGTTATAGCCCGCAATGAGGAAGATTTTTATAACATACAAACAGTATACCAATAATACCAAGCAGAATCAAAAAGCAAACTAAATGCATATAATGCCACAGGACTGTGGGATGGCAAATGGAAAACCAAAGCGACTCACCTGTGTCTAGTATTGGTCTGCAGAGTGGAAACAAATACTTGAGAGTTTACTTAGGAAACGCACTCTTACTTGGATAAGAACTGGGATGCACTCATTAAAGTAGGTACTAGGAAAGTGTGCAGTAATACGAGTCACTGCCTCCACGAGAGAGAGAAAGAAAGAGAGAGAGAGAGAGGGGGGGGGGAGAAAGAGAGAGAGAGAGAGAGAGAGAGAGAGAGAGAGAGAGAGAGAGCAATAATTGTTAACCAAATAGCTATCAGTGTCCATTGGCATATACTAAAGCTTCGCACGCCACAGGTGCAATTTACCAAACAAATACAGTCAACCTATTGATTCATATAGAACCAAACAAACCGGATTTCCTACTCCAACCTAAATACTTCTCTTAAAGAAGAAGGACAAAACTTGACATCCATCGACCACAGGATAACAACGTTTCGCACACTCGCTTTTTCCTTAATACCCGGCAACTATATGTCACACAAACGCAACACCGAATATATTTTCCGTTCTGCCACTAGAGGTTTCTGTTTCCAAAAAACCTTAACGATGGTAACGAACCCCATCACTGAGAGAGAGATTTTCTCTCCTCCATGGAGCTGACAAGACCTGACATCTTTGGTGACATTCTTTCTTAGAGCATTACCGGCACTTATCTAAATCACTTGCAAACTTGGAATACGGGAATTAAGCCGAGCAGACACACGCTGTGAAATCTGCTTTTCAAGTAACTATGCCTGACAACATAACGGAAGAAGTGAGCAGGCCTCCCGAGACAGAAGATCCGGTGCATATATTTTTGATAAAAGTTAACAGTGCATAGGAGAGACTTATACCATCCAATATAAATAAAATATACAGCACTCTAATACAACATCCAAGCAAAGCACCTCATTGGACAATCCTGTATTATTCCACCAAACACACCATTTCAGTGGGACCTACCACATTGCACAACAGCCATCAAACCCGAAGCCATATTCAGTGGAGAATGTGGCACAAACCCACTCCTGCTATATTACAGAAATTCAACCCTGATCTTTCGAATAAGTGTCAGTTCTGCTATTGAGCAGGAACAGTCTGGCATATCTATTTAGAATGCTCCGTTAACATCAAATTAATCCGTTCGTCTCAGGAAACGGCAGCCTTAACCTGCTGTTGTTTCCATACAGAAGAGGATATTTCAGTCTTCTGCACGGAGAGTCAAAAAATCATTTGTTCTGCAACTACCTCTTCATCACTGCAAAAGTAGCAATATGCAGTTTCTATCTTCGAAACTCAAGCTCAGATAGCATAACAGTTACATTGAGAGAGGCAGCTGACCATCTCCTTCCAGCCTTTAGACAAAAGGTGAGAAGTCATATCCTACATGAGCATCATCCTTACAACAACTGTTATTCTTATGTAACTTACCTGATTGAGCACTCTACCTGACTGCAGAGAACCAACGGTTAATCCTTGTACGTGTACATAAGATTATGTTTAAATAAAACATCATCTGATGCCTTTTATTCACTTATAGAGAGTATGGAAGGTAGTCTTAGCCCTATCTAACTTTTGGAGACTGAGTGGGCAGCTCAATCTCCACTGGTAGAAAATCAGAGATAGATGGACCAAGGCCATCACTAATTTAAGAGGCACGCAGTGAAGGCATGGTTAACAAGTGCCGCTTCGTGCTCCCTAACCCTAACACAATATTTTTATAAATGGAATGTAGAACCCACAATATTGTGGTTTCTGCATTCCATTTTTCAGAGTTTACGGAAGAAAAAAACCCTCTTGCTCGTGTGAGAGGTCGACTAAGTCCGGAACCGGTCGAAAAAAGGCTTAGGAAAACGTTCACTTATAGGGAGTATGGAATTGCCGACTCGAATTGAAATAATAATAATAATAATAATAATAATAATAATAATAATAATAATAATAATAATAATAATCATTTTTTTTAAAACATTTTATTATGTTTCAGTATAAATTACATACAATAATAATATTTACAATATTTACAATAAGGTTTATACAGAATTTTTGAATTTAGAATATAATAATAATAATAATAATAATAATAATTTTTTTTTTTTTTATAAACGATTTTTTTAAAACGTTTATAAAAAATCGTTTATAAAAAACGATTTTTTATAAACGATTTTTTCATTGTAAAAACTTATTTGTTTTTACAATGAAAATGATAAGGTTTACTATCACACAGAGTATCTGCACACACACACAATGAAAAACATATTATCTTTTCTGTACAGTACGAAAATTCGATATACAAAATGCAGAGTACATTTTATAAATATGAATATACATTTTTTTAAACTAGCTAAATATGGATTGGCACCAATGTGCACACAATTCACGATACAATGCAGTAATGCAGCATACACACACAATTCAATAATAATAATAATAATAATTTTTTTCTTTTACATTTTATTATGTCTCAGTATAAGTTACATACAATAATAATATTTACAGTATTTACAATAAGGATTATACAGAATTTTTTTTTTTTTTTTATGTCTCAGATGAATTGCATACATAGTTGCTGTAGTAATTATATGTATATAATATTTATAACGCATTACAAGTGTTTATAACAGATACTTGCAAGTTAGTAATTTTCTTCCTCGAAGCTTAGCAGAGCTTATCTGAGGAAGATAATAGATGACAGAGGGTGGTGGTTTCATGGTTGTGTTCCTATAGTGGTCACAAGCCAGGTGTTGATTTTACTGTTTGTTGGTACGTGCTTGAAAGACTTCGTCTGCTATTACAGTTTAACTTTTTTTTTTTTTTTTTGTGCAAATAGGGTTGGATTTAGACATGGTGTGTTTGTTTCTTTGTGTTCTTGTAGTGGTAGTTTTTTGAGAGGGGGGGGGTTGTCGTAGGTTTGTGTGTGTGTATGTGTGGTGGGGGAGAGAGAAACAGGAATTGCTCTAATTTTCATTCTCGCTATAATATTTATATAGTGCCTGTTTCAGCTCTCTGTATGTTCCTAGGTTTCTGTTGTCGAACGGCAGTTTGTTTATCATGTCCGGTACGTAGAAGTTTCGGGTGGCTTTGCCGTAGTGATTGTTGTACTTATATGTTATGTAGTTTGTTGACTGTGGTCTTGTTATTTGATATGTTGTTCTGGTTACTCTATATGTTGGGCTGTAGTAGTGTTTTAACATGACTGTGTAGTGGCATAAATGCTTCACCTTAAATATTTTGTGTTTTGTCTGTGCTTCCTGCATAAGAGTGGGTTGTTCCCAGAATATCAGTTTTATCATTTTATCTTGCAACCATTGTAGCCTGTTAAGTCTGTAGTCTGCACAGAATGTGTATGATGTGATTGCATATCTTAAAATGTTTTCACATAATGCTTTATAGATTAGTATTTTTATGTGGGTTGGGGCAATGTCTTTTATCTGTATAGTTTGCTTGCTATTATCCTAAGCTTGGTATGTAGGTAGTTTGTATGGCTATTCCAACTTTGATCTGCATCGAAGTGAAGTCCAAGGTAGCGTGTTGTTTTCACCTGTGTGATGGTTGTGATTTTAGGTTCTGCACTTTGTGTATAGGAGGATGAATGTTTGATAGTGAGATATTTAGTTTCTATGGGCAGGGTTTGGGGATTTTTGAATATCATTAGCTTTGTTTTTCCAGGATTTATATATATGCCGTTTTCGGTTAACCAGTTAGTGATTTGATTGATGTCGTGTTGCATATTTTTGTAAGCGATTTTTGCAGTGTTGTGAATGGATACTATGGCAGTGTCGTCTGCATACTGGAAGATTTTACTTTTTAGGGGGAGTTGGCTTATGTCGTGTGTGTATATGTTAAATAGAATGGGAGACAGGACAGCTCCTTGCGGTACTCCACAGGTTACATGTACCTCTTTGCTGTGTGTTGATCCTATACGTGTGATGTGCTTTCTGTTTTTCGTGTATGCTTTAAACCACTGGAGTAGACGACCTCCAATTCCGATATGGGTAAGTTTCGTTAACAAGGTTTTATGTGTTAGTGTGTCAAATGCTTTTGTTAGGTCAATGAATACCACTAGTGTTATTCTGTTTTTATCCAATGCAGCGTTTATTAGATCTGTGAAGTCTTCCAGGAGTGTTGCTTTCCTTTATTTTTTTGAAAGCCATATTGTGTTTTGGGTATGATTTGAAATTTTTCAACGTATGTGGAGAGTTTCTGATGTACAATGCGCTCCATGATTTGGTTGATTACAGGCAGCGTGGCGATAGGTCTGTAATTACTTATTATGTTTCTTTTACCCTGTTTGTGTATGGGTGTGATTAATGCAGTCTTCAGTGTTTCAGGTATGTGTCCCGTTTCGAAGATTTTATTTAACAGTTTTTGTATAACTGGAAGTAGGTCGGTTGAGTGTTTCTTGATGTATTTTGGTCTGATTCCGTCTATCCCCGGTCCTTCGTTAGGATTAATTTGTTGAATTGCCAGTGATAGTTCTTCTTTTGTTACTGTGGGGAACCACATCGACTGGGTTGCTCGTGGACCTAGTAGAGAATGTTCGTATGTGTGAGGAAAGGTTGTTTCTTGTAGCTTTTGGACAGAGTTCACGAAGTGCTGATTAAAGTTGTTTGCCAACTGTTTGAGGGATTTGGGGTCGCAGGCAAAGCTGTGTTTTATTGTTTCTGTGGCAGTGGTTCTGTGTATATTGTCCAGCTTTTCATTAATCAGGTGCCAAGTTTCCTTTATGTCATTCTGTGCTGTTGTTAATTTGTTGCTGTAATAGTTTCTTTTTGCCGTTCGAATCTGGGTTGTTAGGAGATTCCGTTTTCTTTTGTATTCAGCTTTTAAAGCGATATTGTTCGGTGACTTCTTAAGTTGTTTCCATAGGGCATCTTTTCTTTGTATGTCTGTTAGTATGTTGTCTGTTATCCATGGATTTTGTTTCGTTTGGGGACGTATTTTTATTTTTGTTAATGCTTTGTTGTATATTTTGTTAAATGCAAGTTTAAGATTATTATATACAGCTTCAGCAGAGTCTAAAGATGCTATCTGCATCCAGTCTGTTTTTCTGATTTCATCGTTCACTATTGCTTCGTTTACAATGCTATGATACTGTTTTGTAGTGTCAGTCATTTTTTTGGGTTCTGGTTCAGTGTGTAACTGCAATGCTGTGAAATAATGGTCTGCTAGTTTGCATGTTATGACGGCTGCTGTGTGGCTGTTTGGAGGGGCCCTTATATTTATATGATCAATGCAGGTTGAGGTTGTTGTGTTTCCGACTATCTCTTCTCGTGTATACGACTGTATGGATGGGGTTATGTTATATGCCGATAATAGGTCTAGGTATTGTTCTGTGTTGTTATTTATGTTCCTAATGTTTATATTAATGTCTCCTATTATTATCAAGTATTTTGAGGTGCCTACTTTCGTGGCTGAAAGCCATCTGTTTAGTTCTTCTAGGAATTTTGTGGTGCTTAAGTTGGGTGGTCTGTATATTGCGTTTAATATCAGGGAGTTTTCTTGTTTGATGTTTTTAATTTCGATGCATATGTTTTCTGCGTATTCTAATTTATAGTTTATTTCTGTTACTTCTAGTTTATGTTTGGTAAATATTATTATACCACCGCCTCGTTTTGTTTGTCTGCAGTGTTTGTGTTGTTGGTAGTGTGGCATTTGTGTGGTAGTGTGGCAATAATAATAATAATAATAATAATAATAATAATAATAATTATTATTATTATTATTATTATACATATCTATCTTGATGTTAAGATGATGTTATTATTATAGCACGTCATGATAACGATTTCTCTAATATAGAAACAGTATACCAGAAATATCAAACAGCCTCAGAAGCCAAACTAATTGGAGAAAGGTTAGAGTCATACAGGATATATTATCCCCAAACCTCAAGCGGCGCTGTCCAGAATCGCTAGCTACCCTTGAATATCACAACCAAGCTGAACAGATGGACACTATCAAATCTACACTTCAGATAATAATGTACCTCAGATATTGCATCTAAAGCAAGTCTTCAAGAACCAATAGCAGAAAATCTGACGCCTACATATCTCTTGAAAATTCGACACTTCCAACATGCACAAAATCTATGAATTTTTGATCGAAAGAACACTGCAGTCAACTTCATAACGGAACCTTTCCTCATCTCAACAAACCCCCATTAAGTGGGATCTGACTTACCATAGTATAGTCATAAGACTTGACCCTCGCATACAGTGGAGAATGTGGCACAATGCTCTCCTACCCTCTATTATACTACAGAAATTTTACTCTGAATAATCAGTGAATTGTCTATTCTGCAATAGTACTGGAACAGTTCGTCATATCTACCTGCAAGTAAGTGGAAAGTCCCGTAGACAATAAACTAATCCATTCGTCTCGGAAAACTGCTGTTGGGTCCTCTCAGAGGAAGAATACTTCAGTCTTGTCAGCAATATCTTCTCCAACACAGCAGAACAGACAGAATAATACCTTAACTTAGAGAAGTAATTGACCACTTGCTTGCAGCTTTTAAAATAAAGGTTGTGATCGTATCGTCTCCACGATCATCATTACCCCCATGAAAATAACACCCTTGTCCTCTTTCGCCAACGTTGGAATAAGAGGAACCACCTTCTGACTGATCAGGGCAACAGCATGACACTCAGGTTTCCAAAAGAGCAGCAGCAAAATACCACTACCCTGAAAAGAGTTGGGAAGAGATTTTCCTGCACTTTGATAGTCTAGAACCAAGCGAAGAACGGATCCAAGAAACCGACTGCGTAATTTAAATATTACATTTAATAATCTGTATCTCTCTATATGGATGCAGAAAATCTAGTGTAGTTTATACGGTTGATCTTTGTGCATAAAGTCGCTTTATTTAATTTAATTGAAAAAAAAAAAACTCTCTATCACCAGAGGACGTACACTTTCCACAATCCTACGAATGGTCAGTTCCGCACCATCACCTCCTAAACTACCTCATTTTTACAAAGCTGCTCTACAGCGGTGGAAAAATACAGAACTCAGTCACACACTGACAGGATCAACAGATTCAGCTGTACTTACAGAACGTCTATTTTTCGAACAGAAACATAACAAGTCTCGCAACTGGCCAACCCTTGCTTTCCCCTACATGGAACTGGGCAGGAATAAGAATCATAGGGGACCTCCTGATCCAGACGCTAAAGCGGAAAACACTCACATGCCTACCATTGAAAAATTTAAAAATCGAAAAGCAATATCAACTGATGCAAGCTGCTATTATAAAAGCCTTCCCAGATACCTACACCTCAGGGAATCCGTATTTCTTCTAGAAACTGCGGGGAGCCTACCTTTCATCTTTCATCATCTGAAGCCTCACTTCCAATTTTTCCCTCCAAATACAAGAAAATATACCACTTCTCATATCAGTGCCTCCAACTTCACCCTTCGTATATTCATCCTTAACTCTCCCATCTACTAAGCTGTAATTGCCACCCAGTTTTTAGTGGGATCTTCCATATGAATCGAGGTGTGCTAAACCAGATTCCGACATACAGTGGAGTCTATGGCATAACATCTTGCCAACTCCTACTAAGCTCTACAAATTTCAGCTAAGAGAATCGGATCAGTGGCTATTCTGCGAAGTTTCAGGAACCTTGGAACACACATATCTAACATGGCCTGCAAAAAAAAGCGATGATCACCTACGCTCTGAATACAGAGCCTCTAGTACCGGTAACTACGCACACAGCTAAGAAGAATACTGGAATTTAGTACATACAGAAGAAACAAACACAGGATATGCAATTTCCTCTTCATCTGCCCCAAGACCGTCATTTACAGTTTCTACCTTAAGCACAGAAGAAATAACCAGCACCCATCCATCACCGAATCGGCAAAAACCCTCATGTGTAGCCTACATCGGAAACTACAAAGCAGGCTTTCAATGGAATTTGATTATTACAAAGAAACAGGAAGTGTCGCAAAATTCATGGAGTAGAATCCAACTGGTACCCTGTTCTGAATTGCCGACGACGATACACTTCAGCTGAAAAATAACTAAAGGTGATACTGAACTATAATATTAACTCTTATTGAAAAGACAAATCCTGTCTACTATCTTTTCCCCTCATTTCTATTATATATCTAAAAAGAAAATCCTTTTTTTTTTATCTCAGTAATATACATTCTTGTAATATGTAAATAGTCCTTTTTGTTGTCTATCTTCCAATGTATATTTTATCAAGTTTAATAAAAAAAAAAAAGAAAAAAAATATATATGTATATCTATACAGTTTCTGTCTGTTCTGGTGTGTTAGAGAAGATATTGCTGACAAGATTGAAGTATTCTTCGTCTGAGAGGCGCCTTCCACAGTTTTCCGAGACGAATGAATCAGTTTGTCAACAGAACCTTCCAGGTAGATGTGACAATCTGTTTCGGTACTATTGTAGAAGAGGCAATTCACAGATAGTTCCAAGTAAAAGAAATAACCAGCACCCATCCATAATCAAATCGGAACAAACTCTCATTTATAACCTACGTCAGAAACTACAAAGCAGGCTTTCACTGGAACTTGATTATTACAAAGTTCAGTTCTGACTGCTGACGACGATACACTTCAATTGAAAGATAAGAATGATACTGAACTGTAATTAACTCTTTTATTGAATTTTCGGATATACAATTGAATATTGTATATCCGAAAGGAAAATCTCTTTCTTTCTCTCTGTAATATATATACTTATAATATGTAAATAGTCTTTTTGTTGCCTATCTTCCAATGTATATTTTATCAAGTTAAATAAACAAAAATCTCTATACAAGGCTTCATGCCGTCATAAAATATGTGCATAATACAGGTTGACGCCCTGTAGAAATGGCGCTTGCTTTAAGGTTCGATTCTAATATTACAGACTAGAGAAACATTTTCGAGACATTTTTTCACCTAGAGGTCTAGTTCCAAATTTAGACTTATCATTCGCATTTTTAGAGTCAACGAGATGGTGACACATGCCTACAGCAGTATCTTCCCTAAAATTGTTCATTCAATAATATCGAAAGACATCTGGAGGGTGGAGACCAGATGTCTTTCGATCTTCGTTATATCTAAAGGAGTTATACTTTTCTCTAGGAATGTTTAGAGTATATTATTTATTTTATATTTCATGAAAAGTAGGTCATTACTTCATTAAAACAACATGAGAACGAATGTAAGTTGTAATGTCCACTTTATAATTAACGTTTTGGGGGCATCTTCCAAAAACTTTGTTGTATGTGTAATTAATCAAATCATATGAATCACAAAAATACCAATTTCCGATTTCTTTTAGTTTCATCCACTTTATTTTTTTCTAGTAAGTAATTAACAATCCATGATATTATGGCACGTTATAAAGAGTAGAAATTATTTCTGATACCTCTCAATATCAAGACACAAAGAAATAAACAAGAAGCAAATAAACAAAATCTTACTTTTCTCTAAAAACAATGTGATATTTGAATGACATGATTAGACAGCAATATTTTTTCATGAATTCAGTTTTCATCGTGTTTTTCTTTCTGGTATCTTGAGAAAATTTAGATGCAATCTTTCCATAAATCGGCAATATCCGTACCTTTGGTTTTCTCCAAAAATTTCCGTTCTAAACGCTTACTTTGTTCTTCAGAGAAATGAGTTTTCCAATCTCCAACAATTCCTTTACGAACAAAATTCACTTCGCGGGGTTTTTCACCAGATACTCCTGAAGTAATGGCTTTCTTGATTTCTTCAGGGAGGTTACGATTATTTAAAATTTCTTCTTTGGGAGAGGTGAAAAGTTGCTGCATATACTTGCCGGTCGTTTCTTTCATATACTTTACACTACTATATTCTAAAATCTTGTCCACTATTGTAGGATCTTTCTCGAGTGGTTCCAGAAACTCTGGACCCAAAAATTTGGCAAATCTCAACACAGCACTTTTCGGATTCTCTTTCATCTCTTCATAAGTGATAAATAAGACGTTTGGATCATTTCTGTGCGAGTACCATGAGAGCAAATGATCAAAATAATCTCCGAAATCATTTTCTCCATTTAGGAAAATTTCGAAGTAATCATCAAATTCTCCATCCGCATAATCGTAAATAGGGATCGATTTGGTGTGGTGAAAGAAAGACACGCAACAATCCTTAGGATTCCTTACAACATAAATATATTTAGCTTCAGGCGAATAAGGAGTTAAATGGAATGGTAAGTGAATTTTCATTGCTCCTGGACGTTTCATGATCTCCGCAGCTTCAGCTCCAGTTAACTCTAAGAATGGAGTATCAGAAAAGAAGTCAACAATATCAGTGATAGGTTGTCCTTTACGAAAGATCAATGAAATTATCTGCTGCGTCCATGTCGTTCCGCATTTAGGAAAGGTGACGATAATAACATCATCAGGTCTTGGTTTGTAGCTGATAGCAGATTTCAAGTTTTCTGAGCTAAATGGTTCAGGAATTCTGAATCCATCAACATCTTTGTACTTCGGATATTTTCGTATCTTGCTCATGATGATATGCCACTCTGCAAAGAAAAAAACAGGTTAATAATTGTAGATTAAAGAAATTAATAAAATTGCAACTCCTCTCTCTCTCTCTCTCTCTCTCTGTGTGTGTGTGTGTGTGTGTGTGTGTGTGTGTGTGTGTGTGTGTGTGTGTGTGTGTGTGTGTGTGTGTGTGTGTGTGTGTGTGTGTGTGTGTGTGTGTGTGTGTGTGTGTGTGCGTGGTCTTTGAGTCATTGCACTATAATCGATTTATAATTTTCTGACGTTGGTTGACTGATACATTATAAAGAACCTTTCTCAGTCTTATCTCATCTGTTCATTGGGCATCCGCAGAGCCGTATAGTTATTCCGATGCTCGGTGATGTGCCACACCAAGTCCTCGCCATGTAGTCATGTTGTATGCTTTTCTGGTGGCTCTAACTCTGAAGAGTTAAAGTTTTTTTTTTTTTTTGCTATGAATTTTCCTCCTATAAAGCAGTCGACATGCTTTATAGGAGGAAAATCATCTTCAACCTTCACATTTGTTTTTTTTTTTAAACGAATGTGAATTACAGAAAATTGTTTCTTTAAAATCATGAAAAGCACTAATTATTCTTTATTTTAAACAGTGTACACTTTTAATTTATTACAAATACTTATAATTTAAGTATTAATTTTTGAAATATCATCTATCCATATATACTAATTATTATATTTGTAAATGAAAGAAAAGACCCACAGAAAAACTATGAAGATGAGTTACCAAACACTTAAATCCTATAGTGCAGGGATTCTCAACCTATGGTACGCGTACCACTGGTGGGCATGTGAGCCACTGCCTTACTGGTACATGTAATATCTTGAATTAAATATAGTGGTACGCCACTGGAAAAGGTTGAGAACCTACCTCTGCTGTAGTGTATTATATAATGCACTGAGAGCATTAATAACTGTGTGTGTGTGTGTGTGTCAGATATACGGATTTTTATGTGAAGCAAGCTTTCAATTTCTCAAACAGATTGCGTAAAATGTACTCGTGAATTTTGCCCTCATAATTTTTGTTGTCTATTTTTTTTTCTATCCTGACTGATTTTGATGTTTTCTGCAAATCTATTTTTTTCTCAATTATTAAAAAAAAAAAAAGAAACAACGAAAGAAAGAAAAAGATTAAATCTAAGGGATAAAGAATTTTGGCATTTTTAAATTTTTTCCAGGAAAAAAAAAATTAAAATTGCTGTATGAACTGAACAAGTTGTACAAAAGGTAACCGCTATTATTTTTCTGCAGCATGTATTAGTTGCGCACATTTACTTTAAAATTGAAGTTTTGGCTAAAGTAATTTTTTAAAATATGATTAAGTCAAATAAATAAATAAATAAATAAATAAAAATTAAAACGTAATTTTTCCAGACGTCTTCATAAGTATACTGCATATTATGTATACTTTTTTTTCTAGGATAAAAAAATCCTTAATTTACAACAATGGAGAATAAAATAAAAGAAGTATGCAGACAAAAGCCCATACACACGTTAGAAAAATCTGGTATACTGGCTATCATACTGCTTTGTTTCATTTCACAAATTAATTTCTCCGCGTACTGCACAACACGAAAAAGCAAAATGGCGCGGAATCTGTTATGGATAAGGTTTATTTTTTGAAAATAAGAGTTATGAAGTTTTTGGACGACCTCTCTTAATGACACAAAGTCATCCCATTCTCGTAATAAGGAAGCTTTCGCTTGGTAACTCTAGAATAGCATCACAGCTCATTTTGAACAGCGCAAACTTCTGTATGAGTTTTATTTTCACATAAATTAAGGATTCGCATCGTATTTAATAGGAATACAACTATTTAAGTTTCCAAGCATGGCGCACTTCCATAAGTGTTAATTTCAAACTATCCAAGTTGGCGAGCTACTGCAGAGCTTCAATGGCGCAGTTGGGATGCCGGTGTAACATACATTCTTTGGTTACAAAGCCCAGCGTTCGAAAATCATCAGGAGAAGATATATAACAACTCTTTATATATCCTCTCCTTATATAAAACTTTTTTTAATAATTAAACGTGCATTAGCTGGCCTGATAGAAGGATAGAAAGACAGAAAAATAGAAATGTCAATTAAGAGTCGAATGTTTTTTTTTTGTTTGTTTGTTTGTTTCCCTGGCTATAACGTATACATAGATTTTCTTTTTTTTTAAATTTTATTCAATAATTGTAATATCACATGAAACCTATTAAGGCTATTTTTCTATAACTGGTGATTTTCATTGCCCAATTCAAAACTATTCCTTTGTTTACAGGAAAATTTAAGTCAACTGGACGAAAAAAAAAAAAAAAAAAAATCCATATGTGGTTTCTAGAGCATGTTTTTCGGATTATCGACCCTCTTCCTTTCGCTATTAATGTATTAAAGGTTTACATATTTTCGCAGGTAGAATTCATAAAAAAAATCTTCGACAATGAATTCATGTCTCGCATATATAAGGATAATTCAACATTTAATTTATTCTCTGATGAAAACCAATAGTTCAAAACATAGATATGCACTCCCCACCCCCCGCACTGTTTAAATAACCCATGAGGAATATTATGTGATGCTATCGATTATTCTTTGAAACTTTTGAAATTTCAACGGAAACGTTTAATTTTCGTATTGACTATATCATGTGATGCATATCACTTAAGGGAAGTAAATCGCTATGAAAGCCTTCGAGCTTGTGAAATCGTCGCATATACTATATCGAATCCACTTGAATAAGTAGATGTGATATTTAACAATATGTTTAAATAACGTAATGAAGGGGGTTCTTTGATGTTTATCTGCCAGTAAGCGAAACTCTAAGAACTAGGACTAAGATCTATGAGTTTCATACCGAAAAACTATCGGCAAATCCAAGTGTAAGTAACCACTTGGTAGTACAACACCAAGGCAACTCGTATCAAAGGTGGAGCAAGCTCCCTCACTATCCTTGATATTTTCTCATAATGTAAAAACACGTGTTTTTACATTATGAGAAATATGAAAAATAGCCTTAATGTAAAATAGTATTTTACATTATGAGAACCCCCTTCATTACTATTAAGGTTGCCAGAAAAATAGCCTTTTGGCTTTTATTCTATGTTTAGATAACATTTGACCATTTAGGTTACTATCTCTCATGAATCCATTAGAGAATCCCTTAAAATAAACGTAAGTATATTTATTTACTGCATCTCTTTAACGTGACAATATTAGACTGTGATATATAATGCAATGAGTAATGTAATCATATTAATATCAAATGTAATCATTTGATATTAATTCTAATTAATATCAAAAGTGGATTTTAATAAGTCATACTATAAACACAGTCGCGTTTATATTAGTACGATTTTGATTCAGGATTACATTCAACTTCCTTATTTAGGAAATGTTCGTGAAAAAAAACAGAAGAATGCTGCGTGATCTACTTTCTTATAAACCGCACTGAAACATCCATGGAGGCTTAAAAGACAAGGTCATCAATGCGCACACACACACACACTGCTCCTTTTGAACTCCCAAATGCTATAGCAATTCTAAAATACTTACACCTAATCCGGGTATCTTTCAGATTTTGCTTTATGATAAAAAAATCGCCTTGGTGGTTGTTTGAAGGAAGAATACAAAATGAACGCTTTGTTCTCTGAGATATAACTGGCTTTATCGTCAAAAATGATTTGAGCTTTTGCTATTGGTCTGAGTTAAATTTTAATCACGTGGATAATACGCAGTATCATCTTATTTCTTTTCATGTAACAGGAAGTTACATGAGACACTCTCTCCAATCTCTCTCAGCTGTTTATGCCTTAAACGTCATTGACGTTCAGAGACGTGTGCATTGAACAAGCTAAACAATTGACTAAGAGAATGTATGTAAAAGCCATGCAGCTGATTTTCGATCACCCGAGATGAACGGAAAATGAATTTTTCCAGATAATCAGAAACTCGGAATAACAAATATAAAATGACACACGTTTATAAATGTATATTAATTCAATAACAGTGTATGTTTGTAATTTTTGATTACATTTACCTGTATAACTTCATAAAATGCTATACTGTATAAATGCAGGTTCGATACGTCGCACACTGAGGGACCTTTTTTTTCCCCTTCAATTTAGTCGATATTTGGTATAGGCAAGTAATTGTTCATGCAAAAAACCTCTCTCGAGTTTTTAACAATGCAACTCAAAAAAAAAAACGATCACAAGATGACAGGATTTTCATTTGGACTCTAATTGCAGCTGCTTATGAAATCATCGATAGCCTCGGACCTATCTATTGGCGACGGACTGATATCTTACAAAAAATTTAGGACTAGTCTACTTCCTTTGGAAATAATAAGGCAGCAGAAGCTTTATTTTCCTATTGCAAACTTTTAAATTCTTTTACTGAAAATAATTGATAATTTAATTCAACTATATTATAATTTTATGAATTTATCTGTTTTTTTTTTAAATAACGTAGATTTATAATTATAATAAAATAATCAAATGTGAATGTCATTTACAGAGGCTAATTTTTATCTGTACCAACGAAGTCCCTTTTAGGGTTTTTTTTTTTTTTTTGTGACGAAAATTGCATAATTTATTGTAAGAAAATTAAGATTGAATAGTCTGCTTTTTCTATGCTCTAAAGAGAAAATACGATACTATTTTTTCGAGATACTTCGGATCTCCAATATTCTATCCGGTTCAGGTAGACACTGATCTTGTCACTGCATGTTCTGATTACTCTCTTCAAACCACATGTTAACAATTTTTCAGTTATTGCTTTGTGACATGGAGTGTTAGCGATTTTGAAACGGCAATGTTTTTCGTTATATTTGGACTGCTTTACACTCTCACGGATGCTTCTAAAATCATCGATAGTCATGATCGTAATGTTGATGATCAAAAATGGAGGATAGCTGCCTGCCTACATATCCAAAGGCAGCTAGATCTCCATATGCTCCGCTACTCCCTTCGGGCAATAAAATATTTATTATTTATATTTTACGGACTACTTTAAAGCAAAATTAGGAAAGCTACAGTACATGGAAAAAGAACTCTGAATTCAATTCCATGTGGTAATGACATCACTATTAGACAGAGGTACTATTAGGAATGCAACTATTATTATTATTATTATTATTATTATTATTATTATTATTATTATTATTATTATTATTATATAGCTATGCGAGACATAAAAACGAAATTAGCGGTAGCGATAGAAACACAAGAAACACTCAAGCTCGAAAACGAAGAACTGCGAAAAGAGGTAAACACACTCAAGTGTCAAATGGAGCACATGCTACAAAAAGAAAGAAAAAAAAACTTCAAATTGAGGGAATCCCAAAAGAAAAGAAAGAAGATTTAAGCCATAGTGCAACTGATTGGTAGAAAAATTAGCATTCCAGTCACAACCACAGTCATCACTTCTATTAATCGAGGACTACAAAAAGCAAAGAAAGACCACCACCGATCATCGCTCGTTTTACCAGCAGAATTCTGAGAGACCGCATTCTAGTATTCAAGAATTCACGGCCGCCAAATCCATCCTAACTGAAAAAAACTCCGAACTCCAATCCATATATCAGAACACTGAACTTCATACTTTAATAATCTTTTATACCAGGCAAGAAAAACAAACACAGAGAAATACTGTACAAGTTCCTGTGGACTAAGGATTCACAAGTATTTATGAGACAGAATGAAAACACTCGAGTTTATATAATTGCAAGAGAATCCGACCTAAGCAGTCTACTAATATAATACATTAACTCTCCCCATCCTTAAGAACAAGATTTAAAATTATTTTAAAAACTATATCACGGAGATCTCAAATCTGGGCGAACATGTCCAGTCAGAAAATATAAATTTCAAAGACTTTGACTCTTTGAATAAATGGACAGACATTTCCACCAATACCGACTTCACCATCATATATACACACACACATATAAGAAGCGTAAATAAACACTGGTTTGCATTGATAACACTGCTCAACTACATCTTGACAAACATAGACGTACTAATCCTGACCGAAGTTGCAATAAATGACACAGAAACTTCTGCATACAACATTAATAACTACCAATCGTACACGTTATGTAGATCAAACAAAAGAGGAGGTGGCGTCGTGGCATTTATCAAAGAAACATATACTGTGACCAAAAAAACAAACTTGTTTCGAACATACGGAAACACTAATTTTGGCAATCACAAATAACGATAAACATAGTCAAATACACAATATACATAATATACAGATCCCCAGATAAAAATCCAATCAGCTTTCTGCACGAATTAGAAACATCGCTAAGCGGCATTGAACCCCGTACAACACATCGGCTCATCCTAATAGGAGACATAAACATAAATACTTGATCATTATATTATTTTAAAAAAAATTATCATTATTTCCACGCTTCTTCAACCACTACAACATAAACCCTACCATTAACTACCCAACAAGAGAAGAAATACTCAATAACTCACTAACAAAATCATGCATGGATCATATCGACATACGGGCTCCCATCCATAAATATACATCATCAGTAATTAACGTCAAAATTGCCGATCACTGCTTTGTTTCAACTTCGTTTTATTACGTTTCCTACCCCATCCTCCCACCACCACCACAAAAGTCGACAAAACTCGATCATACTAAAGAGCATTGTCGATAACCAAGTAAAAAATACAGACTGGAATTCCCTACTTAAAATAAATGTTCCGGTAACATTATACGAGAATATTCAACTAAAGTTCACAGAAATATACAAAAAAGCAACAAAACCTACACAAACGAGGCGACAAACAGACAACAATCCATGGATAAATGACGACATACTAAACACTATTAGTGTAAAAAAAAATAAATGGAAAAAAACTTAAAAAGTCACCCAGTAACACACATTTACAAACCTTATACAAAAACATAAGAAATAAACTAACAACAAAAATTCGAAGTGCAAAAAGACGCCACTACTTCCAAAAATTCATGGAATATAACGACAACATTAAATAAACATGAGCTACACTCAACGAATTAGTAACTCGAAAAAAGAAAACTTCAGCACAAGATTTTATTGCAAAAAGCTTCGGTCAGGACACAAATCAAGAGGAACTAGCAGACTCATTCAACCATGCTTTCACAAACAACATCACACAACTCAAAAAAGACAAACTACCAACCATCAACAAAAAACTACCGACAAAAAATCAACAACAAACGAAGTATTTTCCACCCGTAACAAAACAGGAACTGAAAAAAAGCAATCCTACAACTAAAACCAAAGACCACTCCAGGAATAGACAAAATAAGACTCACAGACCTTATAACACACTTTAAACAAATAAATCCAATACTTTTGAAACTCGTGAACATAATATTCGACACAGGCATTATTCCACAACTAAAAACTGCAGTAATTACGCCAATATACAAACACGGCAAAAGAAACGATACTCACAACTACAGACCAATAGCTACACTACCAGTCATCTCAAAAATTCTAGAAAACATAACACACACCAGACTACAGAAGTACAACATCATCTCACAAAACCAATACGGCTTTTAGAAAACAAAAAGCACCATTACTTTATTAGAGTTATTCGACAAAAACTTCTTTATTAGAAGTTTTTCGACAAAAACTTCTTTATTAGAAGTTTTTCGACAAAAACAAGTACGCCGTCCTTATACTGCTGGACCTAACCAAAGCATTCGATACACTTGAACATGACATACTACTCGCCAAACTATACTCAATAGGTATAAGAGGACTGCATGCATGGCTCAAGAACTACCTCTCAAACAGAACACAAGTAACAAAAATAGGTACATGTCACAGTCGGAGTATACAAGTAAAACACGGTGTACCTCAAGGTGCTATATTATCATCCATTCTATTCAACATATACGTTAATGTACATAAACTGTACATTAACGATGTTCATAACATAGCCATAAGAAGTCAAATATTTCAATACGCAGCTGACACTGCACTACTAGCAATCCACACAGACATTAACACAGCTCTCTGCAAAGCACAACAAGACCTAAACGAAATCACAACATACTTCTACCAAAACGCAATTCTAATCAACGGCACCAAAACACAGATGTTGATAATACACAACCCATGAATCATACGTCCCGCATCACTATCGATACATTGTCACACATACCGCTGCATTAACAACAAAAATACCTGCCAATGTTCCGAAATCAAACCTGTAATATACAATACCTCGGTCTCTATATAGATTCCCACCTTAAATGGACAAAACATATAGAATACCTACACATCAAACTCCGGATCATCGCAGCGAAACTCTTCCAAGTTAAAGACATTATTCCACCCAACATAAAAAAAAACTCCTATATCACGGTATCTGCGAATCCCTACTCAGATACGGAATAACAGTCGATGCAAATACATCAAACAGCCACTTAACAAAAAACTAGAAACATTACACAGAAAATCGTATCAACAGTGATCTGGACACCTTACGCGCAACAACCAATATCCGACAAACACATGGCGATACACGGAATTCTGAGCATTAAAAACCTGAAACACTATATGACATTAACAAGGAATTACTTCAACATCATCTATCGTAACAACAGAGACACATATCGTATAACACGACCTACAACAACTCTCTACATCCCCACATCTTCAACAACTCATACGGTTCGTTTGTGAGATCACATCAGATACCCACGCAACTCAACAACCTACCAAGAAATTTAAAATACGTAGATAACTATAGAACATTAAGCAACGAACTCTGGAAAATATACTAACAAAGTTAAGATTCCATTAACACTAATATACACATCACAAATCACTAGCATCCAATGCCTACATCCCATAGATAAACAGTAGCAACAACACAAATAGTGAAGGCTAAATCCCACTCTCTTCATAAAAGCTAACCCAAGCTTCGAAGTAGGCGGGATTAACTTGCCTCACTCATCTACAAGTAATCCTTATAAATAAATGCAGAAATTTGTTTGTATAATCACTCTTTCTCAAACTTTGAAAAAAAAAATTATACAAAAAATTCTGTATAATCTTCATTGTTAATATTAGAACATGTGTTGTAAATACATAATATAAAGGCAAAAAAGTATTATTAAAATTTTAAATTGAAATCCAATGTATTGTAAAATTATAAGTTGCAATGTCACTCAAGATGTCTATTGTATCTGTAAATATTTTAACAATCAATAAATTATTTTAAAAAATAGTATTATTATTATTTCGATGCTATCACTTTGATGTTGATCTAAGCTAGAATAGCCACACAAATTATCCTCACAGTAAATGCCGGAAAATAGCCAGTTGTTGCTCCCACTTACATAAACATACTAATCTATAATGCATTACGTGAAACTTATTAACTTTTATGGCTATTTTTGTTTAGGAGTACCCCTTTTATATAATGTCATTGGATTTTTACTCGTTTTTAGAGCATTACTAATGTTTTAAAGACAGATACATGAAGAATATATGGGAAGAATAATTTTGGACATATATTCCCATATATTTTCATGTATCTGTCTTTAAAACATTGGTAATGCCCTAAAAATTGAGTAAAAAAGCCAATGACATTATAAAAAAGGGGCACTCCTAAGCAAAAGTTTAGGAGCACCCCTTACAAAACTAGACTTACAAAAATAGCCATAAAAATTAATATTTATTTACAGAATTAAGATGGAATTTTTTTCCAGAAATAATATCTATTATGTGAAAACACTTTTAAGATATGCAGTTACATCAGATGCATTCTATGAAGATTAAAAACTTACCAGATTACAGTTGTTGCAATATAAAATGGTTAGATTGGTATTCCGCGAACAAAGATAACATACCTCATTCCTAATGGCCCTGCGCAGTGATAGAACACAAAATATTTAATGTAAAACACTTATGCCATGACATAGTTATGCAAAACACTTCAGTCCAAACAACAGTATAACCAGAATCACAACCAATGGCGGCTCGTGGCTTGAAATCGTGGGGGTGCTGCAAGTTTCGAAATGTACATACACACTGTAAGTACAGTGTATACGTGTTTGGATAAAATATCAAAATTATGGTAAAAATTAAAAAAAAAAGTATACATGAAAAAATATTGTTTATTATCGATAAAATTATACAGTTTGGTATAATTCAAAATTACTTAAAAATAAAATCCATTCTTCTTGTTTTCTTTCGAGCGAAAAGGTCAATAACTTTTTCCTTGATGTTTGTGTGACTGTTTAAGAATTTTTTCTCCGTTGAAATCATAGCTTTTGTCGCCCGGGGCAGTCCCTGAGTTTGTCGCCGCTCTCAATATACACCAAAAATACTACAAAAAGTCAATACTACAAAAAAAAAAAAAAAATGTATAGAGTAAAGTTCAAAGTGCCGCCTGGTTGGATCTCCCCCAGCTACGCCACTTACCACAATCCACAACCACGTAACATATAAATATAACACTCACCTATTGAAATGCCACCTGACGTTTCTACAGTGTGGCCCATAAGTCATGAAGGGGTTTAAACATTTAATAACTTATTAATTATTTTTATTCCTTTTTTTAAAATAAAATACAGATCCTGGAGATTTGCATTGGTTAAGGAAATAAATAATGAAAAAATTCTTTGGGATTTCCTTTCACCTGTTTAGCTAATTTCTTCTCATATTTTGATTCTGCCTTCCATACGACGCTAGTCACCTTTTTTGCCTGATCCTTGTACTATTCATGATTTAGTTGGTTACCTTTCTCCTTATATATTTTCTACATTTTTTTTTTTTTTTTTTTTTTGCAGCTCATGCTTAATAATACTACTCATCCATCTAATTCCTATGTGATTTATCGTGCTGACCTTGGGCGTACAGTGATATATATACAGTATATTTAACATTAAATTCCCACTTAAAAGAAATTACCCTTGATTCTACTCACATGAATATTAGCTATAGTTTGCCAGATTCGCATAGCTCTGCTGTCCAGTGCTGGCGTTCTCATGATTTCACACGCACGCGTAAACATACAGCTGGAACAGTAGCATGGACTCCAATTTAAACTGTACTACAATTTCTAGTAGATCTGTTGTTGTTAATATGTAATGTTTCTGTCGGATTATTTTGTACTTTGACACCTGAAGAAGTTGGTTTACCAACGAAACTGGTAGTGTCCTCATTAAACCTTATTCTTTAATTTCTCGGTGTTTAAGTCATTTAAATTATATTAATACACACACACACACACACACTAGAGACGCTGTGTAGAAGAAATTTTTCTAAGCCTTTCTTCGACCGACCCCCAAGATAGTCGATTTTTCAGACAGCAAACTACTGTGTTAGGATTAGGTACCACGAGATGGCGGCAGTTGTCAGTCGCCTACTTTCATATGAATGTGCCAGAATAATTAGGGATTAATACTTTACCAAAATATCAAAATTAAATAGTGATATATGATTTAGGTGTCGATTCTTTTTCCTTATCCCTCACACATTACACTATTTTACTATTTAACTCTTGGTTCTTTTTTGTTCCTCACCTAAATGATTTGAACTTACCGCTATTTAAAATTCAGTTAAGTTAAATATTTTAAAATGTTAACATTGTAAAATATGAAATTTCGGTATTTTATAACTTTTTTTTTTGTAAATGAATTATAACAGAGAATTTTCAAATTAATTAAAAAAGAAAATAAAAAAAACAATTAATTTACCTATTAATTTAACCTGAAAGACAATTTTATTTTGTTTAATGTCAATTAGAAACATTTCAGTTTATGAAATAAGGGGCGCACTTGTAAACTTTGCCTAGGGCTCAAAATAACCTGGCACCGACAGTGTATATGTGTGTGTGTGTGTGTGTGTGTGTGTGTGTGTGTGTGTGTGTGTGTGTGTGTGTGTGTGTGTGTGTGTACTGGGATTTACTCGGTTAAACGACATGTTTTTGATTTAATTTAAATGACTAAAGCACCGAGAATAATAAAGAATAACGTTTAATGGAGAAATTATAAAACTAAAAAGAAATTCTTATTTCTGAAGGAGAAATTCTCAGTGTTTTAGTCATTTAAATTAAAACAAAAAAAAAAAATAAATAAATAAATAAATATATATATATATTTTTTTTTACCTTGTAAAATATATATATATATTTTACCTTGGGTATAATATATGTTAAGGATGCCAAGCTATTTTAAACCTGGTTTTACTCCATTTCCCAAGTAAGCAAACAGACAAATAAGTCAAGTTTGCGCCTGCACGTATTGCAAGTCTAGGTGCAGTGGCGCACTCAGCATTTAATCTTGGAGGGGGGGGCCCGAGAACTCAAGATTTGATCTTGGGGGGGGGGGGAGATTTGAGTAGACGATTTACGAATACACACTACGCATTGCATACGACCTATGACTGAGCATCTGCAGTGATCGCCAATACATGATAAGTAGTATAGAAATAGAAGACAAGACACAATATAAATAAAAAAATGAATTTTAATTAGGAAAAGATTTTTGGAAAATTTTCTAGTGTTTATTTCCTTTTTCTTTTTTTTTTCGGGGGGGGGTCTTGTCCCCCTCCCTGGGTGCGCCACTGCAGTGGTTAAATTCTAAACGAATAAGTTTCGGGGCTCTATACAAAATAACCAATTGTATTTACCTTTGAATGCTATCCGGGGAAGCTCCAAACCTCCCTGTCCCTTTCATCATCTCATAATCTTTCGTAATCAGGCTACTGTTGATATTGATTTATATACACATTCAAAACTGTAAACAATTGTTGAATAATAACACAATAATGTAGGCTTAATTGCCGTAAAAGAAGAAAAGTCACAAAACAGAAAAAATGTTCCTACAAATTAACCAGTTGCATTTACCATTGAACAATAGTCGAGTGTCCAGCAAGTCAGCAAATCTTTCCTTTCGTGTAGCGAATAAATATTATCGCATTGCAACTGATGGGAATTCTGTGTTTCTGTGGATTCGTTACAGACCTTTCTCTTCAGAAACTACACACAAACTGTCATTACAAACTTGTTTTGTATTATCACTGTCATCCCAGCTACTTTTCCGTTTAAAGAAGGTACCAATGTACTTATCCATAGTTGAAATGCCGTACTTACTCTCATATATAACTCTGCCGTATATAACTCTCACACCTGATTTTACTTTTCGAAAAAAAGAAATTAAAAAGTTTCGCATGTACCTCGCAAATGAAAAAAAGCTGAAACACGTTCAGAGCAGGGCGATAGTAACTTGCTCCCGCGGTAAACAACACGCCCTTCCCCAACAGCCACTATATTCCAGAGGCAAGAAAAACAAGTACTTTTATTATGCTAGTGAATAAGGGTATAAGCAATCTGTGTAATACATTTCTCAACAAATAGTGCAATTAGAGACAACTGGGATAAAAACGAAACTGTTGCACTGGCAAACACAGTATCTAAAACTATTGTTATTAATTAGATTGTGTGAGTTCGCTCGGCAGCAATAAAATTGAGAAATATATTACAACATAATAGCATTCACTATATATATACATATATATATGTATATATATGTAATAAATTTTTTAACTTGGGGATACGGTATATTAGGGTTACCAAGTAATTTTATAAGCTTGGTTATTTAACTCCTAATCCCAAGTATGCAACCAATTAAGTTTGCGCCTGAAACATAGTTCAAATCTAGAGATCGTATAACACCAGGGCAACTCATTGTAAAGGTGGGTAAAGCTCTGATCACTATTATACTGCTACTCACTGCGGAGACCTCAAAAAAGGTTGAAACCGGTCTGGGTAGTAGCCCCACCCATAATGTATTGCAATGTACATCTTTTAGTAAGATGTGCTTTACATTATGGGAAAATACTAAGAATAGTGATCAGAGCTTTACCCACCTTTACAATGAGTTGCCCTTGTGTTGTATCATCTTTAGACTTGAACTATGTTTCAGGCACAAACTTAATTGTTTGCATACTTGGGATTAGGAGTTAAATAACCAAGCTTATAAAATTATTTGGTAACCCTAACATATATATATATAGTGAATGCTCTTATGGCAGTTTCACATATTATTGTAATTCGGTTGAAGAGAGTTAGCATTCAACTCAACTGTCAGCTTGCTTTTCGTGCAATTTCCGAAAAATATATAAATACTAGAGTTAACTCACAACACATTTTGTGTAAGTATTACTCAGCACTTCTGAAGATATATTGAGCCTTGTTTGAAGGAGGAAAACCTTCAACAATTAAAATCAATAAACAACAAGCAATTGGTTGAAATATGGTCATGTAGATAACGCATGTTCACTTCAAATCTGACAAAACAACAAGGGAAGGTGGAAGCAATAATACCATATTGTTTTTCACTTCACCCATCGTTTATTACTCGTCATTCTGCCGCTACAAATTAAAATAGTGGCAGAATATTCATGGAATGAACATTCTACCCTTTTTTTTAAGTGTTTATTTTATTTTAATTATTTTTACTACTTATTCAATTTTTATTTGTTTTCTTTGGATAATTAAAATATATAGATTTATTTGGTTAATTTAAGCCTATCCCATTGTCGCGGACCACCTGTGGTCCGCAGACCATAGGTTGAGAAACACTGCTATAGAGTTCTTTCATCTTACGTGACCCCCAATTCATAAGTAGTATAGAAATAGAAGAAACGAAACGACACAACATATATAAAAAATGAATTTTAATTAGGAAAAATACTTTGGAACATTTTCTAGTGTTTTTTTATCTTTTTCTTTAGGGGGCCAGGGCCCTTTTCCCCACTCCCTCTGTGCGCCACTGTCTAGGTGACCCGCAAAGTAGTGCAAGTCTAGGCAACTCGTGGTAAAGGTGGAATAAGCTCTGATCACTATTCTTAATATTTACCCTTAATGCAAAGCTCATCTCCTTGAGGAGATGTATGATGTTATGCATTAAAAGCAAGGGGCCACTACCCAGACCGGTTTCGACCTTCATTGAGGTCTCATCAGTGGGAGTCAGGCTTAGAAATACCAAGGTTACAAGTTGCCTAGACTTGCACCACTCTGCGGGTCAGCTAGACTTGCAATACGTGCAGGCGCAAACTTGACTTATTTGTCTGTTTGCTTACTTGGGAAATGGAGTAAAACCAGGTTTAAAATAGCTTGGCATCCTTAACATATATTATACCCAAGGTAAAAAAACTTCCTACATCTATCTCTCATCCTGAGATTTTTATTTAATAAGGTCAAAGCACCTTATGGTAACTTGTTTTGGTAAAACACTTATAAGCTCTGTATCACTTAACCTTGGTATTTCTAAGCCTGGCTCCCACTGATGAGACAAGTCTACCTACTCTCTGAGTAGGGCCACTGCTGAGATTATGGCTCTGTCTGGTGGTGGGGTGAGCCTGCCACTGGGTAGAGCCAATGCCGAGAAGTTCTTCTTGATAATGGGGTGAGCCTGACACTAAGTGCAACAACGTTGAGTTGGGCGATCTTTCGGATTTGTCTAATTTTTAGAGAGGTCTTTACTTAAATACACCTCAATAAAGGTCGAAACCGGTCTGGGTAGGGGCCTCTTGCCTTTAATACATTGCATCATACATCTCCTCAAGGAGATGAGCTTTGCATTAAGGGTAAATATTAAGAATAGTGATCAGAGCTTATTCCACCTTTACCACGAGTTGCCTAGACTGGCACTATTTTGCGGGTCATCTAGACTTGCACTACGTGCAGGTGCAAACTTGACTTATTTGTCTGTTTGCTTACTTGGGAAATGGAGTAAACCAGGCTTAAAATAGCTTGGTATCTTTAACATATATATATATATATATGTGTGTGTGTGTGTGTGTGTGTGTGTGTGTGTGTGTGTGTGTGTGTGTGTGTGTGTGTGTGTGTGTGTGTGTGTGTGTGTACAGGTTGTATTTAGGTTCCATATTCAGGTTATATAATATACATTCTGGGTTCAGCTGATTCCTAAAATTACACGCAATACATTAATGCTTCCTGAAGAGGAGGACATTTTCCTACGAGAATGTGATTGCATCACATTCTCGTTCATAGCCCAGTTGTGCAGTCGCAAATATATTGCGTATATACCTCAAATATACCTTTGAGCCCTTTAAACAGACGTGCATATGGCGCAGCTTGTCAAATTCTTCGTCCAGATGGCGAAGCAGAGTGTGCGCCGAGACAACAGCACCCAGAAGTCGTTAGTGGCTGTGATTGGTTATTGGGTGCAGCAATCTAATTGAACGTTGTCCTTTGTCAAGAGTTGCTGTTTTTATTTTCTGAGTTTCATCTGTTTTGTGTGAGTGAAGTGTGAAATGACATGTTTAGGAAACTGATATAGACAAATTTTAATATATAATCTTCCATAAATAATTTATAATTCTTTAGCCAGTAGTTACAATGGGAAATAGTGATGACGAACTCTTGAATGTCTCCTTTTCTGCCAGAGCTTTCGTGGATTGTATGAATATAGTCGGATGAGGTGGGAATTGTGCATAATTAAATAAAACGCGTTGGATTTTTTAACGATACTTGTGACATGATGATTAGAAATATATACACGTTAGCACAAGAATAATGTTTGGCAAATTAAACAGTATTCTTGTGCTAACGTGTATATATTTCTAATAAAAAGAATTATTTCAGTCTTTCTTTGGTTCAATTCAGAAAAATAATTCCCAAGTGATTTTTTTTTCTTTTCGATTTTTGTGCGTATTGTATGGCTTATTTAAAGGTTGAATCAAAATTCAAATTATCCGTGTCTCTCTAGTATATGCCAATGATAATTAAGCAATGATAATGTTTACGCTTCCACTAAGAAGCGTAAACCCTTTGAGTACCACACATAAACGGCGCGCGCTAAGCATAGATATTGTTCGTTTGACCTTTATGCTTTCTATACGAGTTTTCAAAATTATATTATGTAATTGAAAAATTAAAGTATTTAAAGTTATTCTAGGTGACGTGAGCCTGTGTAGCTCAGTGTACATTGATTGCTTTATACTATAATTAGTTGTATTTTTGTGCATAATATTGGTCAACTATAGAGGTTGTAGATTAGTTTTATGTATCAAAAATGGCAATGACAGTGGAGAGTGTGATGACACTCTACTGATCCTCTGGGTAATCTCAACTCTCTGCCAAAATGTAATCCTCTCTTTTATGTTAAAGCAACACTGCATATGTATATACAGAGTTGCAATCCAAAAGGATAATAATGGCGGGCTAAACCATGTAACGATGTACTTCAAAAATAAATTTTAAAGTAATTATATGTAAAGAATATATATGATACGTAAAGTAACTATCCAAAGAATGGTAAAGTAGTCTAGGTGGAAATAGACACTGAGCATGTTATAGTGTTGTATAAAAAAATAAAATATCAATGTAAAACCATTGTATATAGAAAAAACATCGTATGTATGTAAATAGCAATTTATTTCCTTAGATAATATAATAGCATTGTATCAAATCAATATGTAACTTATGCTGTATAAAGAGAAATGACTGTTCAAAGTATTGTAAAGAGCATGTTATAGTGTTGTACATGAAAATGAAACGTTTCCTTTGAAAAGCATGCTATATACATATCATATATATATTTATTCTGAATGTATAAAGATGCTTTGGATTAATAAATATACTGTAACTCAGTGGATGTGGCGTTTGCACACCACGGCTCTTGACCGCACGAAGGAATACTTTTTGGTTTCGAATCTAGTCGGCGACTACAAGAAATTTTTCTAAGCCTTTTTTCGACCGGATCCCGAGTTAGTCGATCTCTGGCACGGGTAAGCGGGTTTTTTTCTCCCGGAAACTCGAGTTTTTCGTCCCGTAAACTTAAGAAAATCGACAGTAGAACCCACATTATTTCCGACATTAAATACGAGTGTTAGGGTTATGGACCACAAGATGGCGGCACATTTGAGCCGTCGCTCTTCACAGTGTCCCGCTTAATTAGTGATAGCCTTGGGCCATCTATCTCTGATTGGGTACCAGTGGAGATTGAACTGCCCACTCAGTCTCCAAAAGTTAGATAGGGCTAAACGGCCTTGCCTACTCCATATATATATATGGGAATAAAAAGGCGCTAGCTGATTTTTTTTTTAAAAGTTATTCTACAATTAATTGCATTGGACCAATTGAGATGAGCGCTGCTGCAGCGCTGTGCACTCTTAAAACTTTCTTACATGAATAAAAATGCAATCACACGATCAAATTGACGTGAAGTTTGTAGCGTTAAGTTTGAAGATAGAGAACTAATATAAGGTAAGGAAATGCAGCCTTTGGAATTAGTTGTATCTTCATTGTGTTGTTGATATGACGTTGTAGTGTTGATGTTGATTAGCTCTCTATCCCCAGTTTTAGCAAAAATTTTAAAGAGATACAATATTAAGACTTTTTTTCACTACTTTACCAAAACTCAGCTCAATCTTAAGCCGTCCAAATGATGGACATAATAATCTCGAATATCCTGGTGTCTACAGTGTCCTCTGCGATTGCATCAAATCGTACTACGGTCAAACGGAAAAATCCATAGAGCTCCGTCTAGAAGAGCATAAAATAGACATTTCCTACAACAGAACTCGGGCCAGGGCCTTGACCAGCCATGTATTATTTTCGGCAAACTATAATAAAGAAGGCCTACAACATCAAATACGCTGGGATTTAACTAACAACGTTCACAGATCTTATGACGAATTAGAACGTATTCTAGAATCTAAGGAAATCGTTCTTAATCATGCACATAACAATAGCAACCTGAGCTATAGTTTGCCAGACTCTCACAGCTCTGTAATTCAATACTGGAGATCACGCGACCTTACACGTACGCATGGCCATGTTGCTACACCCAGAGTTCTTTCTTCCGTTTAAACATTAACTTCTGTTGTTTTATACTCTGCTTTGTAGAAATCCAGTATTCGTATGGTTTTCTCTGATATTTTTTATGTCCTTTTCTCGCTTACACTTGATGAAGTCTGTGCTCAGAAGAAACTACTCGTGTGTATTAATAAAGTTTTTTACTCAAAACCTAGGTTTCTAGTCATTAAATAAATTTTATTATTATTATTATTATTATTATTATTATTATTATTATTATTATTATTATTATTATTATTATTATTATACTGGCACCTCAATGGAGTCCGAAGGCTCATTGCGAGAGATCCAATCAATCCATACAATCTATCATACAACACCTTGAACCAATTAACAGACAAAGCACTCCCAACTTTCTCTGCAACCAATCCACACATTCACAACTCTCCAAGCAAAAACTCTAGTCTTCACACCCGCTACAAACTACATCTTCATTCAACTTCCAGGTATAACCTCTTTTTCTGGTCCCTCTAGCCAAGTGCTGAAACATTTCCTCTGCATCTATCCTATAAAATCCTTTAAACAACTTAAATGTTTCCATCATATTCCCTCTTTTTTTCCTATCAATCAACTTCTGAAATCCACACACCTTCACTCTATCCTCATCTGGAACACTCCACAGGCCACTCACCATCTTGGTCACTTGCTTCTGAATCGACTCCACTGCTTTCTCATCCCAAGAATCCCATGGGACAGACTTGAGCACAGTAATCAAAATGTGGCCGTATCAACGCCTCATAAAGAGGAATAACAACTTCCTTATCTCTACTTGTTAACGTGCTTTTCAATAGCCAAGTACAGTAATCTTATCGGCTACTTAGCAACCTTAGCAATATCTCCTCTAAATTTGAACTTTCTGTCTACCAACATCCATAAATCTCTAGCTTCATATATTTCCTGGAGTACAGTGCCATCAATGTGATACAGGCTTGTAATCTATTTATCCCAAAATGCATAACATCACATTTCTCGACATTAAACTGACACCCATTAACTTTTGTCCATACTGACAGCCTATTTAACCCCTCATCATCATCATCATCATCATCAAATTCCTGCCATGTACCCTCAAGGGGTGTACAGGATATGACAGTACTACATGAAAAAATTACATCATTACTAACTTCCTATCTACAATTTTCCTCCAAATCAGTCTGTTACTTGTCAAGACTCCAACATTATCAGATCTTATATTTCTATCATCTAAGGCACTTTGTACCGTATCAATCCACCTATATCTTGGTCTTCCTCTGGGTCGTTTTCCTGCCAACCTGGCAGAGAACACTTGTTTTGCTAATCTTTCCTCTCCCATTCTATTTAAGTGACCATACCATCTGAGATTAGCTCTGCTAATGCATTCCTGGATGCTGACAATGTCAAGTTCTTTCCTAATATCCTCATTTTTAATATGATATTGCCATTGATGCCATCTGTTCACGCCTCTAATCTTTCTCAGGACTCTCATATCTGCGGTCTCTAGTCTTTGGTCAAGTGTTTTACTTCTGACCCAGTTCTCAGATCCATAAGTTAAAATTGGTTTGAACACAGTCTTGTATACAGCTAATTTAGTGTTCCGACTAATTTCTCTCTTATTCCATATGAATTTATTCAATTGACTTCCCACGATACCAGCTTTGCTGATTCTGTTGTCTATTTCTATATTTAGTTTACCATCTTCAGTAAAAATTGTGCCTAAGTAGCTGAAATGTTTTACTTGTTCCACAGGTTCTCCATTCACAACACAGTTGACATTTTCAATGATTCTGCCTATTTTCATTGTCTTTGTCTTTTTATTGCTGACCTTCATACCATATCTATTACAACAGCTATTCAATTTAGTCAGAGAATCTTGCAGACTTGTAGCGGATTTATTTAGAAGTATAACATCATCCGCATAAAGCAAAGAGCTGACATTAACATCTCCAATTTTGATATCAGGTTTAATACCACATTCCTTCATAATGTGATCCATATAGATAATGAATAACAGAGGGGATAATGTACATCCTTGTCTCACACCAGATTTAACATTAAACCATCTTCCTGAACTTCCTTCAATTCTAACTGCTGACTCACAACTCAAATAAAGACTAAGTATTGCTTGATATAATGCCCCATTGACACCATATAACTGCAGCGTATTGAATAGCTTCTCTCTTGGCACCTTGTCATATGCCTTTTCCAAATCGACAAAACTTAAATACAGATCTTTGTTATATTCCCATGCTTTCTCGACTATTTGTCGTAAAGTGAAGATCTGATCTTGACAGCCTCTATTTGGCCTGAATCCAGCTTGTTCTTCACCAAGCTTTTCTTCCACAATTCTTCTCAACCGTTTCTCAAGTATACTTGCATAGATCTTGCCGGGAACACTCAGTAGGGAAATACCTCTGTAATTCTCACATTCAGTCTTATTTCCCTTTTTATATATGGGTACTATGAGAGCTTTACTCCAATCATCGGGAATTCGTCCCTCTGTCCAGGCTTTCTGAACTATGCAGTGCAGCCACTGTAAGACTCTTATACCACCATACTTCAGCATTTCTGGTCGAATATCATCTACTCCTGCTGCCTTTCCACATTTCAAGCCTTTGATGGCTTTTTCTACTTCAAGTATTAATATGTATTCCTGACTGCATGCCTGGTCAGTGTTTTTTACCACTGTGCTGTCATCACTGCTTGTTTCATTTAGCAGTTTTTCAAAGTAATTACTCCATACTTCAAGGATATCTTTTTCTCCTGTTTTCATTTCACCTTTATCATCTCTAATTCCTTTTACAGCACACTTTCCTCCATTCCTAAGCTTCTTCAACAACCTCCAGAATATTTTGCCACCTTCTTGATATTTATTTTCTATATTCTTGCCAAAGTCCTCCCATGACTTTTGTTTAGCCAGTTTTACACACTGTTTAGCTTTCTTACATTTGTCTCTGTATTCTGTAAGAGTAAAAGCTGACTTATTTGCCAGGAACTTTTGATATGCTTTCTTCTTTTCCTTCACTGCCTCTTTAACTTCCTGTGTCCACCAGGGAGTTCTGATTTTTTTATCCTTGCACACAACCTCACCACATGCCTCTCTGGCAGAATCAATCAATGTTTCCTTCAGAGTTTGCCACTGAATCTCCAAGGTTTGATTCCTGTTCTCAAACTCTTTCATTTTCTTTTCAATAATATTTCTGTATTTTAGTCTACAGTTCACATCTGAGAGCTGCTCAACTTTTATTCGCTTTAAAACTTTCTTACATGTTATTCTTTTCAATATGAAATTCAATTTTATCCTGCTCAAGACTAAATAGTGATCACTTCCAATTTCAAATCCTCTGTACACTCGGGTGTCCTGCACCAGGGAGAAAACATCACTATCAACAATAACATAGTTAATGAGACTTTTCTTATTCCTAGCCTCTTCTCTCCATGTGAATTTGTGCACATTTTTATGTTGGAACATGGTGTTAGTAATAACCAGTCCATGTCCTGAGCAGAAATCCAACAGATATTTGCCATTATTATTAGCTTTGCTCTTTTCTCCAAATTTTCCCAAAATATTTTTGTATGTCTCACAATCATTTCCTACTCTACTATTTAGATCCCCAACAAGGAGCAACTTTTCCTTTTTCATTGTGTCAGTTGCTTTTTCTAAAGCCTCAAAAAATTCCTCTACTTCTACCTTAGTAGAACCTTCTGTGGGACCATAGGCACAAATAAGTCTCATTGTCCAGTTCCCCATTCTCATATTTGCCCACATTACTCTACTTGAGACTGACTGCCATTCAAGAAGATTAGCCTCGTATTTTGTGTTGAATACTATGGCTACTCCTTCTTTTCCTTGATTGTCATTGCCTGAATATAACATTTTGTATTTATTGCTCAGAAAGACCTCACCAGTTTTGGTCTTTTTTGTTTCAGTCACCCCTATTATGTCGATCTGGTACTTATCTAATTCCTCAGCTAGCTCCATTTCTTTGCCATTCAGGCTTCTTACGTTGATAGTACCGATCTTTAACTCTGGTGATGTTGAGTTGGGGTTTGTTTTCATATTTGTTCCAGTAGCTGACTTTTCGCTGTTCGCCCTGGTTCCCTGGCGAAAACAACGGGGGCCTTGTTTAACCGGGCGACGCCCCAGCCGGCATGAAATTTTGTCATGTTGTACCATCATTTTTTATTTTGATTTAACCAATAAGAATACAATTTGGTCGGCTAAATCCCAAATTGCCAGCCCATCCTCGTTCGTTCAGTATCAAAGTAGATACCCAACAGGGTGCACCACGAGAAGGTGAGGATTGGACATTAGGTCAGAAGCCCTGGTCGGTTCTCCGCATTCCTTTAAAGGCTATGTGGAGGTCTCCTCTCAGTTATACAGCTTTGACCCTTAAGCACCCCTATTTAACCCCTTAACATACCAATTAAAAATCAGAAAGCGGTCCCTTTTCTGCCAATTTTTTGGGTGGGTGATTTGCTGGATCAAATTCATCATTATTTGAAAAATAATAATGAATTTGTGCAAACGAAATAGCCGATACACGCCGTTGGCAACTTTTCTCGTCTGAAAGGAAATAGGCACAAGATTGTCTAGGGTCTATATTCGGTTGTATATTTATATGTGAAACCAAAATCCAAAATCAATTTTGGGGCAATAAACAAAAGATGTGTCACAGACGTCTTTGTATGTTAAGGGGTTAAATCGTCCTACAAGCTCTCCAAATCCCCTTGTTTAATTATTACTCTGCCTAATTTTGTGTCATCAGCAAACAACCAAATATTTCCTTTCAGGTTATTTCCCATATTATTTATGGTCAAATTAAACAGTAGTGGTCCCACCACTGAACTTTGCAGCACACCACTAGTCAGCTGTTTTAGCCTCGATTCTGTCCCTCTTTTTGCTACCCCTTTTTCTATCAGTCCAGCAGCCAGCCTCTTATTCATTTAACCAGACCCTAGACAATCAGTGTCACATCCATCCCCATTTGTTCAAATTTGCATAACAGAATTCCATGTGGCATTCTGTCAAATGCCTTTGCAGAATCCAACAAAATCATAGTGTAGCCATTTCCTACATCTAACTCAGCTGTTACTCTTATTATAAAAAGTTAGTAAGTTACTAAGGTCTGGCCAATCCTACACAAAGCCCTTCTGACCCTCATGCAGTATCATATTTTTACCTATCCATTCTTGAATTCTCTTTTTTACCAATTTTTCTAGTACTTTTGCCACCACGCGTGAGATACTGATTGGTCTGAACTTTGCTAATATAGTCTTAGAACCACCCTTATGCAAAGGAATAATTTTGCTCTCTTTCCACTCCCTTAGAAAGAGAGCTGAGACTTAAATTAAACAGCTTAGTGAAAGGCATTGCCAGTTCCCTTGCACATTCTCGCAAAAACCCTAGCTGATACCCCACCTAATCCCACAGTTTTATTTACATTGAGATTCTGCAATATCCTAAGAAGCTCCAGTTCATCCACCTCTGTTCCCACATTAGTGTGTGTGTGTCACATAGGTGAAAGCAATAGCCTCACTAGGATGATATACCCTTGCAACGTAGTCACTCAGTAACTCAACTATTTATTTGCTTCTGTCTCCTTGTGACCATCATCACTCATTAATGTTAATCTTCCATAAGATTTCTTCCTCTTGCCAAAAGAACTCTTTGGTTCTTTGGGATTTCCTTTGGCCCTTGACTAGATTATTCTCATAATCTGATTTTGCCCTTCCTTATGCTGGTCACCATTCTTCTTTCCCAGCTCGTGCTTAATGATATTACTCATCCATCTGACTCCTACCCGATTAACCCTCCTTATATATATTTCTGATATTCTTCTTCTTCCCATCAGGTATTAGGCCAAGTGGCCTGTTACGGAGCTATCTTTAGACCTTCTAAGCTGTACCCTTCCGGAGGATAGGGTGGCTAGCGTTATGTTTCCTGGTGTGTCCCACAAGCAGGCAAAAAAAAAAACACAGATAAAATGGGGAGAAAAGTCCTGCAGTCCACACCCAAGACCAGAGAAAGATCCTTAAACTTCGCACGTCGGCGACGGGAATCGAACCCAGGCATATGGTTGGGAAGCGCATAGCCACTTGACTAACCTCGCGGACATTATATGTGTGTGTGTGTGTGTGCGTGTGTGTAAGTAGACATTCTCTCCCAAAACTTAGAATTTTAACTAGCAACAGACAAGAAGAATTGATCGAAGGATGCATACTGCTTCAGACAATGTAGCTCGGTGAAAGTGGCGCGCGCGCGCGCGCGTGTGTGTGTGTGTGTGTGTGTCTATGTTCGACACTAGTCAGACCAGAGTAACTTTTGCTAAACCTTTCTTCGATCAGTTGCAGAGTTAGTTGATCTCTGTGTTTGGGGAAGCGGATTTTTTTTTCTCTCCCGAAACTCGTGTTTTTTGCCCCGAAATCTTGGTCTGATAATCTTCGGCCAGCTATCACTGATTGGCTACCGGCAGAGGTTGAACTTCCCCTTCAGCCTGCAAAAGTTAGATATTACCAAAAGGGTTTTGTCAACGCCCTATAGGTGAATAAAAGGAGTGAGCGGATTTATATTTTATTTATAAATATAAAATCAGGGATCACGAAATGGTAAATTTTGACTGCCTTAGTTTATATACATCCATTTAATAATATTGAATCATTAATAAGCTTGTGCCACCTATCAGTGATACCCAAGGTTGCAGGATGACTGGTTATCCATTATCAAAAGAAAGTTTGAACTAATAAATATAGGCTAAGTATAATGCTATCTGGCCAAAGAAAGACAATTACAGACTCGATTCTCATCGCTATCAAGAGCAACATTTAAAGCCTTTCTTTGGTCGTCTCCTGAATTATTTGATGCTTGGCACTTATAAGCGATTGATCTCCTACCCTCTTACCAGAAACCCTGGTCTTTAACCTTCTATCTCAAAGTCAGCCATAAAACTCACTCTGTTACAGACTTTTGGGTCCGCGCAGTTAGCGTGGCTATGCGCTTTGCAACTATATGCATGGGATAGGAATGTCCTTGGTTCGATTCCCATCGACGACGTGAGGAGCTCAAGGATCTCCCTCAGTCATAGTCAAGTTAGCCGGTCTTGGGCGTGAAAAGTAGGTTTTTTTCTCCCCAATTTACTGGGGTTTTTCATCCCACAAGCAGGCAAACCGTCTCCCAGAACACACCCGGATTACAGTCATGAATATCGCTCTTAGGGGATGCAGCAGATGAGTTGCGAACCAGCTTCATTAATACTTCCGTCCTAGGACCTCAACCCGTCCTAGGACGGACGAGAGGATAGGATATCTTTTGGGTGACGCTGTAGAACTGAAAATGTGGTTGCATTCATATCGCTAGGCAACCAGAATAAAGACTGTCGGTATAGGTTTGATTCTAGTTGCTGAGTAGAGAGTATTTTTTCTAGAATTTTCTTTGGCCAATATCTGAGCTAGTCGATGTTTTGCACAACAAAGTACGTGTTTTGATCTCGGAAACTAAAGTGTTTTTATTTTAAAGTAGTAGAATGAGCTATAACCACAATATATCTAATAGGGTTTATGTCCAAGGGGTAGCGGAAATAGTCAGCAAAATGATAGATTCGTTGATAGTTTTAGCTCCTGAAAGATTGTAACTGGCTGCGCATTGGTGTTCTAAACGTTAGAAACGGTTAGAGAGAGCGGAAGACGCTTCATCTACACCATATAGGAATTAAAAGCATTAGAGCATTTTTAAAATTGTTTATTTTGGAGAATTATCAGAATTTTGCCAGTATTAGTTAATACCTTTAGTGGTCTGTAACTAGTTTAGCTGCATTAGTCATTATTCTTACTCACTGTTCAGCAAAAAAGCTATCAAACTGTTTATACAAGCACATATGTTATGCATATTTTATCTGATTTTTTATTTGGTGGAGTAATTTAGTTCATTTATTTGCCGTGTTTGATATTTTTATGCGTATTCTACTCACGACAGGTTGCAAGGTCATCCTGTATTAATATATTTGACGGCGAAAGTATCGGATAATACGGAAATCCTAAAGCAGGAATCTAATGACTAACTATGGAAATTTTTCAACCATTCAGCTCTGTAGTATGGAGGGGTCTTATACGAGGAGATGAAATTATTATTATTATTATTATTATTATTATTACACCTCCAGGGAGTCCAAAGACTCATCGAGGAAGAGTGTGCCAACAACTCGAACGATTGCCCTCCCTTCCAACTACTAACTGCGCTCAAACTTACTTAACTGAGCCATTAGTAGCAGATCCTCCATCACTTTTGTTGTTGGCCTTTGTTACAGCCTCAAAACATTACAAGGTCATAATATGTGTTCCTTCTTAGGAAACATATTAGAACAGTGTAATCTTTGAGGCTTGCTACAGCTATTAGTCACAGGTTGGATTGATTTGGTGTTTTTTAATAAAATACTGTGAAGTAGTTTTGTCGTACTTTACTTCCAGAGGAAAATTATTTATTTGCATACTCAATTATTTGAGCAATCACGCATTTGCATTTTTGAGCCATTTCAGATCTCCAGTAAATAGGGAGGAAGTCTTAAGCCAGGCGATGAAATTCCTCTATCACTTTCATTTAAAAAAAAAAAAATATATATATATATATATATATATATATATACATATATATATATACACACACACACACACACGATAGTGTAACTGTTGGGATTTGATAAAGATGGCTTATTTTCATAATCAAGAACGTTGTCTCTAGCGGTTGAAAAATGCAAATCAAATATTCAGAAGATATTTTTGAGAACAGGACTGGTGGTGGGAGGACTAGGGGATATCCATGGAAACTGGGAAAGAGTGTGGTTAGCAAGGGTGTTAGAGCTAGGTTTTTTACTTGGAGAGTGTTGAATGAGTGGAATAAGCTTCCAGAGTCTGTTGTCGGTGCCATGACTGTGAATGAGTTCAAGGCGAAGTATGATAGATACTGTGTGAATGTTGAATAGTTGATCTTGACATGATGTTAGGGCCTCTCTCGATGAGTCTAAGGATCCCCTTGGAGTTGCCCGTAGTAATAATAAAAATAAAAAAAAATCAGCTAACGCCTTTTTATTCCCGTATATGGGGAGTAGGCGAGGTAATTTAGCCCTATCTAAATTTTGGAGACTGAGTGGGCAGTTCAATCTCCACTGGTACCCAATCAGAGATAGATGGCCTAAGGCTATCACTAATTAAGCGGTACACTGTGAAGAGAGACGGCTCAAATGTGGCGCCATCTCGTGGTCCCTAACCCTAACACACTTGAGTTTACGGGAGAAAAAACCCGCTTGCCCGTGCCAGAGATCGACTAACTCTGAAACCGGTCGAAAAAAGGCTTAGAAAAATTTCCTCTAGTCGCCGACTAGACTCAAAACCAAGTCTTTCTTCGTGCAGTCAAGCGCCGTAGTGTGCAAACGCCACATCCACTGAGCTACACAGGCTCCTTTCCATTTATTAAAAAATCAGCTAACGCCTTTTTTATTCCCGTATACGGGGAGTAGGCGAGGCCATTTTGCCCTATCTAACTTTTGGAGACTGAATGGGCAGTTTAACGGCTCTTAGTCAAGGGTAGTTGAGAAATCCTGTCTAGAATACAAGAAACATCTGTCAAATGAATGATTATCTTAACTAGTTCATATACAGATGATAAGTTCTTTCCTCTGAGACTATTTTCTCATAATCGAAATCATGTTATGTAGTTAAATTTATGCCCATTTGATACACATAATATACTAACATCATTGTTGTAGTTTCTTTACCTACTTTTTCAATTAATCCAAGCCAGCAAAAGGAGAAATCCAAACTCATATAATTTATTTCAATCCAGATAATTTTAATAATAGGGTGTTAAACCCTTCGGCAACTCGTATAGGTAAATATGACTTCCACATTACTTACACCTTAATATCACCACCTCTGGGTCTGGCTCCCACTGATGAGACCTCAATAAAACCGAAACCGGTCTGGGTAGTGGCCCTTCCCTAAATGCATAGTATTATACATGTCCGCGAGGAGATGTGCTTTGCATTATGGGAGATACTAAGGCAAATGATGAGAATTTATACCACCTTTACCTCAAGTCCTGAAAGTACGCCATGTGCACACTTACACTTGGATAAAGGAAAAAATCCAATATATAATTAATTTACTTCAATCTTGATTGAATCTGTTTATTTTATCAACAAACCTGGAAGATAATAAAAAATAAAATAGATCCCTAACGTCTTTTGTAATCAAAAGGGTGTAGGAGCAGCATCTTTAGGAACAGCACCTTAACTATCTATTTGAGAACTAGAGGGAAGCTGGTATTTATTCTTCACGCCTTCACTGATGATAAACCAGGCTATCAAGGAATTAAGCTTTCCAAGACGAGTACAACTAACAACTTCTGCATTTTCCACCCTAACACTTGTATTATTGCTTCGTTATAGCTTGCATTATAGTATGGATCAATGGTCCATTTTCTGAGATAGGTGATTCAAAACCTGGGTTTCAGGTTGAAAACCGTATTGCCAGTATTTAAGATCAACTGCATTAAATTTCCTCAACTCCATGTCTAGAATCAAACGTTTTAATGGGCTTTGTTCAGACCGCTCATACAGATACCCAAAACCAGAAATAGTTCGTAAATAAATCTCAACATGCCACCATAGTTTACAGGAATATGAAGATAACTTATTCTTTCTTATTTGTTTAATTCTGACAAAGAAGATTTTTAGTAAAAACTATAAAAAAAGCAGAATATAAAAGGTAACGAGTATGTGGCGATAGAGTAACTAATGTATTGAGCAATTTTGCTTATTGAAGTCTCCAAAAAAATGCATACTACTAACAGAAGTTAGGATTGGATGTTATCTAAGAACATCAAGTCCGGTACTAAATTGGCCAAGTCAGATTGGTGGAATGATCGTGTTTCTCTTTTCAAACCAACAGGCTGCATGTTCTAGTCACACTGTGATGTGGTTATTTGTGGCAATTTTTATATACTAAACGAATTTCATCAACTGGGATTAGACGACACATTATCTGCTCACTGGAAGTCTGAAATGACTTAAAAATCATGTTTTGTCTTTAGAACAGAGGTTCCAAATTATCTTTTTCTTACTCCACCTATGGTATTTATTATTTATGTATTTATGTATTTATTATTATTATTATTTATATATTAATCCACCCACCAAAGCTCGTATAGTACACAAGAAACATCAGTAACGTGGGGGGAGGACTGAGGATTAGATAATAAAGAAAACTTTATCTAAAGATTAAATATGGAGCTTATCCCAATCCTCTAATAAGCTGTGTAGTGTTCTTACACCAGAATATGAAAATACTCTATACCTACTGTTCCATAAGTTTACAGAATTTTATAAATACATACACTGGCTTCTGAATTAGATACTTTTATTTAACCTTTTTCTTCTTCTTCTTCTTCTTCTTCTACTTCTTCTTTTCCAGGCTTATAGGCCAAGTGGCCTGTTCCAGACTCAATTCCATCTTTTTAAGAGTCTTCCTCTGCATCGAGTACCTTTTGGGTGGTAATTTAGAATTACCACCCAAATAAATAAATAAATAAAAAATATAAATATATCTTCTTCTGGTTCCCATCTGCCACACGGCCGGGGGAAGGTAGCTATATGCTACCATTCTAGGGAGAGATGATTATGAGCAAGGTGTTTTCCCGTTGCCTCCCTTGCCGTAAGTATTTATGACCGTAACCTGTGTGTTCACGGGGCTGGTTTGCCTGCTTGCGGGATGAAAAACCCCAGATAAACTGGCGGAAAAAACCCTGCTGCCCACGCCCAAGACCGGCTAACTTGGCTATGGCTGAGGAAGATCCTTAAGCTCCTCACGTCGTAGACGGGAATCGAACCTAGGGCACTCCTTCCCCAGGCATATGGTTGCGAAGCGCAAAGCCACTAGGCTAACCGCGCGGACATAAAAAATATAAATATATTAAATATTAAAATATTAAAAATATTGAATATATAAATAATTTATAAATATATAAATATTGAATATATAAATAATTTATAAATATATAAATATTGAATATATAAATAATTTATAAATATATAAATATTGAATATATAAATAATTTATAAATATATAAATATAAATATATAAATAAAATTAATAAATAAAAGTATTCATGATAATGGGACCTCCATTATCACGAATTACAGCACACATGCGGTTTGGCATACATTTTGTAAGGCAGTGTTTCTCAACCTTTTTTGGACCATGCCCCACCTCAACCTCTCAAAGATATTGATGCCCCACCTCAACATCTCAAAGATTTTGATGCCCCCCTCTAGCATAATAGTCAGCCAAGTTCTGAAAAACTATAATATAAAAATGGATAAATATATACATGTACATTTTCTAATTGCCCTCCAAAATATTCAAATTGCCCCACGTTGAGAAACACTGCTGTAAGATGTTGGTTTACATCTATATCTACAACATACCTGGAGTTTGGCAGACACTCCTTTAACTGGCTAAGATTAGATGGAAGAGGACTTAGCTCCCGGATCTGTTTTTCTAAGACGATTTTGAGAGCTTAAAACATGATTTCGCCAGAAATAATTAATTTCATTGCAGAAGCATTGTCGCTAAGGGGAGTGGCCAATCGCGTAAATAACGTTGATGTTTAATATTTAAATATATTCATTTTATAAATAAGAAAAAATCAGCTAACGCCTTTTTATTCCCATTTATAGGGAGTAGGCGAGGCCATTTAGCCCTATCTAACTTTTGGAGACTGAGTGGGCAGTTCAATCTCCACTGGTACCCAATCAGAGATAGCTGGCCCAAGGCTATCACTAATTAAGCAGCACGCAGTGAAGAAGAGAGGGCTCAACAAGTGCCGCCATCTCGTGGTTCCTAACCCTAACACTCGTATTTAATGTCTGAAATAATGTGGGTTCTACGGTCGATTTTCTTGAGTTTACAGGACGAAAAACCCGAGTTTCCGGGAGAAAAAACCCGCTTGCCCGTGCCAGAGATCGACTATGTCGGGAACCGGTTGAAAAAAGGTTTAGAAAAATTTCTTCTAGTCGACGACTAGATTCAAAACCAAGAGGTCTTCCTTCGTGGTCAAGGGCCGTTGTGTACAAACGCCACATCCAAATGAGTTTATTTGTATCAACAACAGCAGCTGTGTACATTTAAAAATACATATATATACAGCTATTTACAATTTGTACATAGGCTGCTAATTCTATTAGGCATTTTCATTTACTCGTTACAATATATTTATGACACCTGTTTTACAATCACTGTTTAAATAAGATACAACATCACATGCTCAATTTCTATTTTCCTTGTCCTATTGAACTGTTTGAGGTGTTATTTTTGATGGTATATGTTACATAGTGATTTCAGTCTATTTATAAGTTCCATTATCAGATATATATATATATCCATCCACATACATATATACATATATACATATATTTATCCACATACATATACTGTACATACATATATATGTTAACATTGACATTTTCCATATGTACAATTCGTTTTACATATATCTTCATTTTATATCTTTGTTCACATAATTTGGATGATTATTTTATTAACTTAATTTAAATGCACATCTTATTCTTAAAATACATACATTGCTTATGTTTTTATTTATATTACGCCACATCCACTGAGCTACACAGGCTCTTTTATAAATAATGTAAATAAATAATGTGAACAATTATAAATTATAATGAATACTGAGGATTTAATTATAAACACCAATTTATTTTTTTCCTGAAAAAATTTTAGTTTACGCAAATCCCCGCATATATCTCGCATCACGATTTTTTAACTTTAACTTTGGAGAAAAAAGTGCTAGTTATATTCGAGTAAATGCAGCAAGTTTTAAATATATATCGTTTTGCAAACTGTAGAATTTGATCAACAGATGGCGGCGTATTCAAATTTTTTCTAGTAAATGTGTGTTTCGAATAAATTGTAGCGGTTATTTGATATAATTCCGTATTAATGAACAGTAGCTATTTTATTTTACACAAGTACTTATTTAGTCTTTTTATATAATTCAAGCGTGACAGAGTGCTATGCAATGAATAAAAGTAATGACACTATTGATTTGGGATTGAAAGCTATACGTACATATATAAATCCGATCGCCCAACAACTGAAGTTTTCAGAACTTTCGGAAGGCGGAAATTTCGAAGGAAAATACATATTGGTAAGCGTCACGAAATGCTGCATTTAATGAGTATGAAAAGAAACGAAGGTTACCAGAATCGTTATTTTATTCTTGCAATGTGTTAAGAGAATTAAGGCGCTATGAGGCGCTTTTCAAATAAGTGCAGTAGTTTTCTTTAAAATTCTTGATAATAAATATTATTACTGGTGGGAACTTTCATGACGTCCAAAGACTTAAGGCAGTAGGCCCACGTAACATTATTAGCAAAACACGTAACGTATCTCTCATTCGCATTCACTAACAAAACAGCTTAATCTGACAACTCCATTTCACTCATTCACTACCCTCCCCCCACACAAGTTAAAAAAAAGAAAAGAAAAAGTAGTCTTAGTACCTTTGTTAAGCACAATATACACAATTTCAAGGGTGATTCTTTTTCTGCTGTGTAGTATAGAAAATTTCCTCAGCATTCACTATATAAGACCACTTTAGTAAATTACATGTTTTTGTCACATCCCCTCATATCTGTTTATCACTAAAGCTAATAATTCACAATCTTTCAGCCTGTTCTCATAGAGAAGAAGGTCACAGGTCAGAAGCAAATGACCATTTTGGTCATTTGCTTCCCATCCCCAAGAAATCCAAACAACCAGATCTGTGCATAATAGTTAAGTGCCATATAAAGTGGGATAATAACCTTCTTATCTCTGCTCGTCAACATGTTCTTCAGCATCCAAGTGTAATCCTGTGAGCTGTTTTGTCCACTTTTTCAATATATCCTCTGAACTTCAACTTCCTGTCCACCATCACTTCCAGATTCCTTTTCTCATTGGTTTCCTGCCAAATCTCTCTGTGAATATGATACACAGTAAATCTGTTTTCCAAAGTGCCTAACCATTTACTTGCCACATTAAATTGTGGGTTCTCCTTTATTCACTCTCTGGTATCTTTAATATAGATAATGCAATATCTCTACATCATTTCATTAGTTGAGTAGGCCTCTAACCAGCACCCTACTCAATTTTTCATCATCAAACAACCAGACATTTCTCCTCCAAATAATTTTTTGTATAATTAATGTAAATGTATACTATAAACAGAAGTAGCCCAATTACAGAATCCTTAGCACTTGATCACTTGGCATTTCCTAGATTCTCTTCTTCCATATACTACTATTCTTTGCAGTTTGTCTGATGTCATTAGATGCACTTATATATGTTATCAGCTTCATAACCATTGCTCCCCAATTTATGCGATGGAAGTTTCAGTAAGGAAATACCATGAGTAGACATATTACTTACTATTATGATAAGGGAATTAACTCACGTAAAATATTCTTTATTCGTAGAATTTTTGCCTGACTATCACAGGCATCATCAGTACAGGTACAAAGGCTAATTAAACAATAACTGTTAAATTCACAAAGTGCCACCTAAGTAGCTAAGGTTAAATTTCCTAAATTTACCTTAGTTACTTAGTACTCTATAAATCAGCAAATCTTTCCTAACTTGTGATTGTATACACACACACACACACATATATATATATATATATATATATATATATATATATAAAAAAATAAAAATGAAATTTTTTTTTTAAAATAAATTTAGGAAATTTAACCTTAGTTACTTAGGTGGTGCTTTGTGAATATAACAGTCATTGTTTAATTAACCTTTGTACCTGTACTGATGATGCCTGTGATACTCAGGTGAAAATTCTACGAATCAAGAATATTTTACGCGAGTTAATTCCATTATTATAATAGTAAGTAATTATGCGATGGAGTTTGTAATGTATCCTGTCAAATGCCTTTGCAAAGTTTATCATTATCATGGTGTATCCATTTCTTTATCTAGTTTGACTGGATAAAGGCATAGATATATACTGATTTTATTAATAGCTGAGTAGGTTAGTAAGATAGAGCAGTGATCCTGTGGCCAGACCACACAGGGTCATCACTTCGTTATTTCTTTAATTGTGTTGTTTCGTTGTAGTTGGTGAATTGAGCGGAGTAGGCCCCCCCCCCTCCCTCGACATGTCTTTGGACTCCCTGGATATGTCACGTAATAATAATAATAAAATCCAGATTTTTAAAAAATGGTATTTGGAATTTCTTTAGCAATAATAGGTAAATTTAAACTATTATTGCAAACATGTTATTTAAATTATTATATATTATTATGTGGGTATAGAGTCAGAAGACCCATCATGGGAGACCCAGATTAATCTTTATACACACAATACCTATCATACCTCTTTTTAAACTCACTGTCATATCACTCACAACTACTTCTGTCCACTCACTCACCCTCTCTAAACAAAAAAAATGTAGTCTGTACACCCTGATTAGCCATGCTGTTACCTCCTAATTTTCTATTTGTTGTGTATTGAAAAACTTGTGTCAGTCTTATAAAGCAACTGTTAGTAAATTATAAGTTTCTATCATGTCTCCTTTTCTGCTGTCAAATAAACTTTGCAACTTGTACCTCATAGGGAGCATTCCAACGATCTATCACTAGCTTGGTCACGTGGCTCTTGATCCACTTCATCACCTCCTGATCCCCCAAAGAAGCTCTAGGTGACCAAAACTGTGCACGTTTTTCGATGTGGCTGAATCATATCCTTATAAAGGGGGGGGGTTATAATAACTTTTCTTTCTTTACTTATTAGTGTCTCTTTTTCAACATACAAGTAATCCTTTAAGCTGTTTTGTCAACTTTTGTGAAATATACCCTCTGAACTTCAATTCTCTACTCACCATAATATTCACCCTAATAATGCTCACCCTAATAATGCTCACCCTAAATTCCTAGCCTCATCAATTTCCTGCAATCCAGTACCATCAGTGTGATACATGGTATATAATTTTTTCATTCCAAAGTGAAACCTTACATTTTTTAACATTAAATAGACAACCATTATTATTATTATGCTTTATTATAATTATGCTGTAGAATTTATTCATACTTTTTTTTATATAAATTTGTCTCCAATGAAGAATAGGATAGAGGGTATAATGAGGTGTGAATGATATTTTTCAAAAAACTCTTCCCCTTCCCCTCCATAATATCATATTTGTGTTCACCATTCCTCTTGAATTCTGCCTTTAACTAACTTTTCAAATATTTTTGCCACTGCTCCCAAAATTTTGATTGGTCTGTGACTTGCTACCTTTCTTGGAGCCACCTTTTTTTTTCTAATGAAAATATTCTGCTGCCCTCATACCACTCACTCCCTTAGGACTTTGATGAAGCTGAGACTTTAATTAAATCATGTGGTTAGAGGCACTGCCAATAATCTCTCATAACATATAAGTTGATATTCTATCCATTCCTATGGCTGTATTCATGTTGATAGTACAAAATATTCTAAGAACCTCTAGTTCATCTACCTATGTTCTCTCCAGTCTTGGCAAAATCAGCAGTTTTAGTATTTTCACCTGGTTTATATACCCACACAAAGTTATCACTCAGTGTTTACCCAACTTTTTCTTCCTTTTTCTCTCATCTCCCTACCATCTGCATTCATTAAAGTTATCTTCCATAATTATTCTTCTTTATACTTGCCACATTACAAAATAACTCTGAGATTTTCTTTTGCCTTCTCAGCTAATTTCTTCTTATCTGATTTTGCTTTCCTCATAGTCACCCTTTTTGCCTGTGCTTTGTACTGCTCATGTGCCTGCTAATCATCTTTCTATTATCTCCACATCATTTTTCTTTCTTTCTTTGCAATTCCTGCTTAACACGTTGACTGCCGTAATGTTAAAAAATTTTTTGATCCCCAGGCCAACTTCTTTTTGTTTTACAATTTGCTTAAAGTAACATAAAATAATCATATTTTATGATTTTTTATTTATTTCATGCAGCTAAATAGATTTTTTAAGTGCGAATCACGTGTGCACCGCGCGGCCTGAGAAGAATTTTTTTACTGCTGGGCCGAGCGGTGCACACGTGATTCGCACTTCACACAAGGTCAAACTTGGATATATATGACGCTTACGAACAGTTATATGTGTTGAGTGTTTTGTCCGGTGGAATAAATTTGTTATAGTGATAAATATTGTTATAAATTGCCCTAATATGGGAGACTACGAAAAAGAGCAACGTCATTTAGAAGCCTTGATAAATGAAGTTCTATCTGATGACGAACCATATGAATATTCTACGGAAAGTTACTACGGAAGTGATCTTAGTTCTGTGTCTTCAGATTCTGATTCTCTCATTGCTAGGAAGAGAATAAAAGTATCTACAACTGGTAATACCGAAGTTTTCGCTCCTAGTACATCTCAGTTTACTGCTGCTCATTCTGTAGACCAAACAATTGATGATGTTATAAGAAATTCCTCAGATGAAATACTTGGAAATGTGAATTCAACCGACCTACAATGGAATGAAATTACAGGTGATAAACTAAAACATTTTCAGTTTGTGGATAATAATTTTGGAATAAAACAAAATGTTATTGAAGAAATGCATGATAAACAGCCTGTAGACTTCTTTTTTATGTTTGTTGATGAAGGACTGCTGGACCTAATGGTGCAAGAAACTAACAGATACGCTCTTCAAAAACTCAGTAAGAGAAGTTTACCAAAAGCAAGGATAAGAAAGTGGAAAAACACAAATCCCAATGAAATGAAGATATTTTTGGGTCTTTGGTTCGGTTTAGTGCAGATGCCAAAATTAGAGTGTTATTGGTCGAATAACATCCTCTATTCTACAGAAATCAAACAAGTTATGTCAAGGAATCGGTTCGATCTTCTTCTCAGTAACTGGCACTTCACAGACAACGAGGGTGGAAATACTTCTGAAAGACTTTATAAAATTACACCTCTCATAAATCATATAAGAAAAAATTTCCAGAAAATAATGACGCCTTCGAGTAATATTTGCGTTGATGAAACTTTAGTTCCTTTCCGAGGTCGTATTGCCTTTCGACAGTACATCAAGAATAAACGACACAAATTTGGCATAAAACTATTCAAATTGTGTATTGAAGATGGATATACATATGATTTCAAGATATACTGCGGCGCAGAAAAGACCAATGCTACTAATAGTGTTCCAACTTCAATTGTTATGGGACTTTGTGAGAATCTTCTTGACCATGGACGCACAATATTTGTAGATAATTATTATACCGGTATTGAATTAGCGCACAAACTTTTGAATAGACAAACACACCTTGTAGGCACTTTGAGAAAAAATCGAAAGGGAATTCCACAGGATGTTACCCAGAAGAAATTGAAAAAGGGTGAAATAATTGGTAAAGAAAGTGACACAGGGGTGGTGGTAATAAAATGGTGCGATAAACGTGAAGTGCTTATGTTATCAACAAAACACACAAACAAAATGAAATCCCTTACAGCAAGAAATGGTAATGAAGTGCAAAAGCCGGAAGCTATTATGGACTATAACAAAAGCAAAAGTTTTATTGATCTATCTGATCAGATAAAAGCCTATGCTTCTTGTCTTCGAAGAAGTGTGAAATGGTATCGAAAACTCGCAGTTGAAATTCTTTTAGGTTCTGCTGTGGTGAACGCTTTTATAGTATATAAGCGAGTTACTGATAAAAACATTAGCATCACAGAATTTAGAGAAAAAATCGCAAAAGAGTTATTAGGAATTACACCAAAGGAAAATAATGTCGCTTCGACTTCAGACAAGGAAAAACATATTTTAGAAGAGGTTGGTACCAGTAATAGGAGAAGATGTACATCTTGCTACAAAAAGTTAACCGAAGAACATAATAGAAAATATGCAACATCTAAGGCGACACAAACACGGTGGAAATGTGTTCAGTGCAAAAAATTTTACTGTGTTCGTTGTTTTACTATTGTGCATAACTGTAGTTTGTAATTGTTAATAATAATTTCACCTAATTATTTTTTTCATATCAATTTGTCTATTATTTGACATTTTTTTGTTTATTAGTTTTTCAATTGTTTAGAAGAAAAATTTATGATTTGTAACATTTCTAATGACATATATTATAAATAAATATTTAGCACCATTGTTATTGTTTTATTCAACATTAGAAATTGGCCTAAATCAGGTAAAAATAAAACCCCTATAATAGGTCGTGTAGTTGAAATTCTACTGTGCTAACCATATAAACCTGTTTACCAGGCCCCACATTTCCATTACCCATAAGCATTTCATTTAGATACGAATCACGGGTGAACTACACGGCCTGAAAGAAAAATCTTTATGCGAATCAAATATGATTCACGCAACGCATTGAACAAATGTAGTGTGAATCGTATTTGATTCATACGGCGGTCAACGTGTTAAGCTACTTTAATTCTTTAATTCTCACATGATTTATTCTAATCTTTAATTCTCACATGATTTATTCTCCTGGTCCCAGATATGTTGTCTGATGCTACTTCTTTCAATGCCTGGCTAATACCCCCCTTCCTTTCAGTTTTTTATGTCAGGACACTTCTCTAAGCTGTCGCTTAAGTTTGCTTAGTAACCTGATCTGTTATTTCATAGATACCTGTAGATCTCTTCTTTGGTGCATCAATCCGAAAATCGGTAAATATAGCAGCACATCACAACATCCTGTCTTGTGACTTCCTTTTTATCTCTTCATAACTCTTAGTGCCAGTTAGAATCATTATGTTATTTATATATGTAAATATATATGTAAAACCTATAGGTACCCTAAGTTAACTGAAAATTCCATGCATTTAGCCATCTCCCAGGTTGAGACTGCATGACTTCTCCACACAGTGGGAACACACAGAAAAATCTTGTGATGTTATCATCAGATTCAGAATCTCAGCCCCCATCTACCCATTTCCTGCCATTGCATTGTTTCACTTGTTATTGTTTATTGCACAGCATCTCCATGTAGTCTGAAGACACATCGAAGATGGTCCTAAACTTTCAACAAACTATTATTTGCAATATATGTCATATTTCACTTTGAACTCATTCACAGATTCACATCCAACTCTGGTAATCCATTTCCCTCATTCATTACTCTTCAAACAAATAAACAACAACAAAAAAATATAGTTCTCATGCTCTTGCTAACCACACTCTTGCTCACATTTTAGGGATCACCACTAGTTTTCCCTCCACTTGTCACATACCAAAAAATTTCCTCTGTATCAGTCCTGTAAAACAAACCTTTTAAGTAATTTGTATATGTGCGTATCATATCTACCCTTTTCTACCTATCAAATTTTTGTAATTCATAAATTTTCAACCCATTTCATAAGGGAGCATTCTATAGACCTGATGCCATCTTGTCACTTGTCACTACATCATCTCTTTCTCATCCCCCAAGAAATACAGACAACCAGACTTTTGCACAGTAGTATTGGACCATATTGAAGCATTATAATGAGGTATAATATTATTCTTATCTTTACTTGTGTGTTTTTTCAGCTATTTTAGATGCTTTTGCAGTAATACTCTCTGTGCTTTACTCGCAGTATACTCAGTCTGCAAGCATTTTTGTTCCTTCTTACACTTGCTTGCCTCATTGGTGGCAATGTGCATGTATACACAGAAACACACTCCTCCCCCATGATTTTAGTTCCCCTGATTTTGCATGTCCAAGTCCACTTCATTCAGCAGCACATTTTACAGATGCCAAACACCAAATTAATTAAACTGCAAGCCATCAGTCTTATACTTATATAAATTTTTTTATCCATTAGGCTCACTCTAGATATCTACAAATTGTTGGAATTTTTTTTCACTTGGTTAGACTATAATAAATTTAGTTTAATCCTTGATCCAAGCGTAAGCAAACTTTGTTTGCGCCTGAAGTATCTGCAGGACTGAGGCAACTCGTGGTAAACGTAGACCACGCTCTCATCACTCCTTGTCTTAGTATCTCCCATAATGCAAAGCCCATCTCCTTGCAGACATGTATAATGCTATGCATTAAGGGAAGGGCCACTACCCAGACCGGTTTCGACCTTTATTGAGGTCTCGTCAGTGGGAGCCAGATTCAGAGGTGGTGATACCAAGGTGGAAGCATTGGAGAAATCATCTTTACCTATACAGGCAACCCTCGTATAACGTGGTACTTATACAATGTGGTTTCGATATAACGCAGTCTACAAATCATAATAACCCTTGTTCAATGTGGTACTTATACAATGCGGTTTCGATATAACAATTTCTACAAATTGTAGTCATCCTTTGTCTTTTAGTATATTTTTCACCGTGCGACTTAAAAATCAAATTTTATCTTCATTAAATTTGTGTCTGCCTGTATTGCGAATGTAGGTATAAGTAACGAATTTGTATTAGAGAAATATCCTTTAACATGCATGTATGTCAGTTGTTTACTGTATAAAGTGTTTATTATTGAAAATTGTTTTCGTTTTCTGCCAGGAAAGTGCATTAAAAATCACAAATGTGTTAATCTCAAGCTGAGCACTTTATTTTCTGGTGAGTTACGTAATTAATATGTAATGTTATTTTTATGTAAAATATTTATTTTTCTAGTAATGGCCACTAAAACTGCAACAAAAGTGAAAAAAAACAACATTGAAAAGAAACTCCATTTCTCTCGAAGCAAAAATTAAAATTTTCCTATGAAATGGCTCAACAAGTCCACCCTACCTATTTATTGGAAATCAAGTGTTTTGTACCAGATCTAGAAAGTTACACAAAGAAAAGAATATTGCCTTCAGAATTCTACTAATTTTAGATAATACACCACGCTGCCCAACAAATTTAAGACATCTGAATATTAAAATAACTTTCTTTGCCACCTAATACTACTTCACTTATTCAACCACTCGACCAAGAAATAATATCAACATTTAAGTCATATTATATTCGTCGAACATTCCAATTAATTTTGGAGAAAATGGAATCTAATCCAAACATGGCACTGCCTCAAGCATGGAAAGAGTTTTCAATATTGAATTGTGTGAAAATTATTTCTCTGTCCATTAAGGAATTATAACCCCCTACTCTGAATGCTTGCTGGAAAAAAAATATGGCCTGTTGCTATTCTGGAACAAAATGTCATACCTCCAGTGGATGCCGAGCTAATTCGTATAATAAACCTTGCACATGTTCTTGGTGGGGAAGGCTTTTGCGATATGGTTGAAAATGAAATTAGTGAATTAATTGATGGGGAAACAGATTTAAATGAGGAGGAACTGGTACAGTTAATAGATGATGTCAAACCAAATGGTGGGTAAAGTTCTGCCGAAGATTCTGATTGTGATGAATCTGTTAAAGAATTAATTTTAAAGAAATTAGCAGAAGGATCGGACTTGGTAAGAAAGTTAGGAAGTTATTTTACGGATAATGATCCCTCATTGGAGTACTCTGGAAAATTCACAAGACAATTGGATATTTGTTTAGCTCCATATTATGAACTTAATAAAAAATTGTAGCATAGTGGTAAGCAAGGTCTTATTACTGACTTCTTGATAACTAAACCAGCCGAAGTATGCAATGACAATTATAGAAATGATGTCCAAGAGATTTCAAGTGATGAAGATGTCCGGCCACTCGTAAATAAAGAACATCTATGAAATGTTATTTTTGAAGACAGTGATGATGACTAAAATATACACTTTATTTTATTTTGCCTAAAACATTTATGCATTATGTGCAATGAAGTTTACGTACAATTTGTAATTTTTATAAGTTTGTACTAGGTATTTGTTTCACAGTTTATGTTTTCTTAACTTACATGAATTACTTGAATTACATAAAAATATGTTTTTGTTGGATATATCATTGTTTTTTATATACAGGGTGTTCGGGATAAATTTTACATATTTATAATTAATTATATTTTTCCGTAAGTTACATGTATTAACACACACTTCTCTTCATTTAAAAGTTTGGACCCTTCTTCATTCATATACAAGATGTCAGAAAGGATGGATAGCTGGAACCCACCTGAATCATGGAAGAGAATAACTTGTATCATGATGATTCGTGCCCGCCATCAAAATAAGGATATTACGACTGCTGCCCAATGCTCCCTGAATACAGTAAAAACAATCAGGCATGAACTAGAGACTTGCAATGGTGACTACGAGGATGTAGCAAGAAGAAAGATCCCTAGCAGACGATCTGATTGCGTTCGTACAGCAGAATTCCTCGCAAATCTGCAGGAACAGGTGTTGAAGAACCCTGGCATTGGAATTCGGGCTTTGTTCGTGGAGTTGCTAACTGTAGTCAAGCCCTGGATAACAAGGGTAGCCAATGGTAGGCCGTATGTATGGCAGCAGGATTCGGCCCCTTGCCACACCTCTGGGAAAAGTCAAAAATGGTTGTCTGAAAATTTCTACGACTTCACCAGTCCAAATGTTTGGCCTCCAAACTCCCCAGACCTTAACCCCATGGATTATTTTGTATGGGGCGCAGTTGAAAAAGACACCAATCGCACTTCCAGTAATACAAAAGCCCAGTTAATGGATAAAATTAAAACAGTTTTTGCGGCCCTTCCCAGGGAGACTGTAGCATCAGCTTGTTCGAGGTTCCGAAGCAGAATTGAAGCTGTGATCGATGCTAATGGTGGTTATTTTGAGTAAATCTTGTTGATAGTATTGTAATTAACTCTGCCTGTAATGTTTTTTTGTCAATTCATTAAATTTAATAGATACAAAGAAGATTTTCTTTTTCCTTACGAAACTGTCAAATTTATCCCGAACACCCTGTAATTTAAAAAGAAAAAATGACTTCAGAACCAAACCCTACTTTTTCCATGTGATCTGAGTTTCACATGATGCGATTTATATAATGCAGCATTTCTATGGAACCAAACATCCGTGTTATATGAGGGATACCTGTACTTCGTGCACCTTTACCATGAGTTGCCTCAGTCCTGAAGATACTTCAGCCGCAAACTTTGTTTGCTTACACTTGGATAAAGGATTAAACTAAATTTATTATAGTCTAACCAAGTGAAAAAAACTTCCAATATCTTTCTCTTAATCCAGAGTATTTAATAATAAGGTGGAACACCTTTTGGCAACTCATATAGGTAAACATAACTTCTCTATTGCTTCCACCTTGGTATCACCATCACTGGATCTGGCTCCCACTGATGAGTCCTCAATAAAGGTCGAAACCGGTCTGGGTAGTGGCCCTTCCCTTAATGCATAGCATTATACATGTCTGCAAGTAGATGGACTTTGCATTATGGGAGATACTAAGACAAGGAGTGATGAGAGCTTGGTCCACCTTTACCATGAGGTGCTTCAGTCCTGAAGATACTTCAGGCACAAACTTTGCTTACATTTGGATAAAGGATTAAACTAAATTTATTATAGTCTAATCAAGTGAAAAGAACTTCCAACATCTTTCTCTAAATCCAGAGTAATTTAATAATAATTTGAAACACCTTTTGGCAACTCATATAGATAAAGATGACTTCTCCATTGCTTCCACCTTGGTATCACTCCCACCGATTTCGACTCAACAGAGGTCGAAACCGGTTGGAAACTTGGGTGATGAATGGCAATGCTGTAGCCCATGAAGTTTTAACTGAACCTCATCTGTTGCTCTCACTCAGGTCCTGGGTGGGTGGGTGGGTGGGTGGGTGGGTGGGTGGGTGGGTGTGGGGGGGATAATGAATGGCAATGCTGTAGCCTGTGAAGTTAACTGAGGCATGACTGTTGCTGTTACCCCTCGGATGAGATATGAGCAAATGAGCAGCTCTTCTCGGTTGTGGGGTGAGCCTGCCACGGTGTAGAGCCAACCTGTTCTGCGAGTTCTTCTCAGTGGCAGGGTGAACCTGTTACTGAGGGGAACAACACTGAGATTTTGGAGTTTGACCTGTACTTGAACATTCAGTAAAGGTCGAAACCGGTCTGGGTAGTGGCCCTTCCCTTAATGTATTGCATTATACATGTCCGCAAGGAGATGGGCTTTGCATTATGGGAGATACTAAGACAAGGAGTGATGAGAGCTTGGCCACCTTTACCACGAGTTGCCTTAGTCCTGAAGATACTTCAGGTGCAAACTTTGTTTGCTTACACTTGGATAATGGATTAAACTAAATTTATTATATCCACAAACTGCACATCATAATAATATTGACCCTTTCCTCCTAGTCTCCCTTTCCACAATATTTTGGTCTCATTAGGTGGTAGGATTTTTCCCTCCTCGAAACTCAGTTTTTCATCCTGCAAAATAATCAGACCCATGAGAAGAAAACATGCTTAAACAGGCATAATACACTGGCCTCATTCTTTTTTTCTATTTTAATTCTAAGCAACTCTGCACCCACCTGATATGAACACTTAGAAGCTGATTATCATTCATGTTTTGTTTCAAGGAAGAAACAGAATTTTCTAGGGATAATAATAAACTTTTATTTAGTTTATTTAAATTAAGGGGAAATCACACATTGTTTCAAAACTGAATAAGAAACTCAAAGATCGGAATCAAAGAGTTTCATGCCGAATATAGTAAACTATAAAAGTAAACTATACTAGCGTGAGCTAAAGCACGTAGTACAAACTAGGGCAACTCGTAGCAAAGGTGGGTATACGAAGTATAAGCAAAGTATATAAGTTCTATGCTAAGCAAAGTATATAAGTTCTTTTCGCTATACCCTCAGTATTAATTTGGTCTACCTACTCACTGATGAGATCTCAATAAAGGTCGAAACCGGTCTGGGTAGTGACCTCCCACCATAATGTATAACATCATACATCTCCTAGGAGATGTGTTTTACATTATGGGAAATACTAAGAATACCAGGTCCCTTGCAGCTGTAAACTGTCCTGCTTTGGCCAAACAGGCAGGACAGCAAATATCAGAATCTCAGAACACAAGGATTACATCCAATTTCACAAGTACAGCCACTCTGGGCTTGCAGACCATGCTCTGGATACTCTCCACAGAATAAGATGGAAGAAAGCCACAGTAATACACCGCAGCAAGTTCAAATATGAAAGACTATTCATGGAATCAGCCTCAGCCCTTAGGAACATGCCAAACCTCATCAAATTTGGATGCATGAGACTGCCCCAAATTTGGGAAACATTTATCAGAAGAACTTCAGCCCAAAGGCCAAGAACTACCAATATAGCCCACCAGGGGGGCACCATCAGGACTCTAGGAAAACGTTAACTTCCTAGCTTCGGTTCTCATTTGCTGTTATGTAGTACTTGTGTGCACTTGTCTTAGTAATAAGTTCCCAAGAAGATTGCAACGTGACGTTTGCTGAAATATCGGAAAGTATATATTAAAGTTTATTTAATTTATATTTCTAGTGTACGCTGTCAATTCCTTAATTATTAGTTATCATATTCTTTACCATTAATGAAAGTGTTTCTACTCATACTTATTCCTTCCTATTCTCACATATCTTATAAATGATGGTTCACATATTTTCATCTTTGAGTATTTCAAATATACCAACCAAATATAGCCTTCTCCTGCATTGTTGTTTTCTAATCAGTCATAAAACAGATTGTTCCCCCATTCTATGCAGAAGTATTCAAAGTTATCCTGCAAATTATAATCGTAAAATTGATTGAGATATGTAATCTTACACCCTCGACCCTAGGAACGCTTTGTCTGTCTTAAAATTTTATTATGAGTTGGCCTGTTGCAGGGTAGCCATAGAGCACGTGTTTTATTGCAGTAATAAAACACATGTTCCTGTTTTTGTTTCATCTTTTTCTGATTTGTGAACAGTGACGGTTAGTTTGCTCTCCATCTAGTAAGTTACAGAGTGAAGCTGAATTGTAAATTTATAGTGAAACAAATTTAAACAAAAAAATACATTTTTAAAAGGTAAGTGTATGTAATTTAATATTATTTTACTTGTTAGTTTTATGATTTTTTTGCTTTTAAACTGAAATAATTTAATTTAGGATTAATTAATTAGTTGATTTTTAATAAAATATGCCGGTCAATTTTTTAATATATGAAATTGTGCTAAAAACGATTAATTCTGAATACCTTTTTTTTTTTCAAGAATTAAATATCATTAGAATCGATGCAAAATGAAAATAATGTATTTATAGTTTACATCGACAAATAAGTACATTAAAAAAACTCAAGGATGTCTAGCTCTTTTTAAATTACATGTAATTAAATGTAACTTCATTTCATTTAATTAATTACATTTACATTTAATTAAATGTAATTATTTAATTAAATCAATAATTATAAAAATTTATTGATGTAATTATTTGTCTCCAAGCTCCCCCCCTTCCTGGAAAACATGACAGTACACCCAACCGGAATGATCACGCGACACTGATATATGTATAAATATTATCCGTGTGGCGGCCAGATTAAGACAGCCTCACTGTAGCCCATGCATGTCGTACGAGGCGACTAAAATGTGTACCTAGTGCCCAGGAGTATAGCTGGGCCACCCTGTCTCTGGGAGATCATAAATATGGAGGCCTGGTCCTCCTGGTTGGGGTTATATTCAGAGAAATACTGAATATATATATGTGTATATATATATATATATATATATACCTGGTCTGAAGGCTACAGGCAGCATTCCTGTCATCAGACTTGCTCTGATATGAGTGGTAACCAAATCAGAGGACCAATTTATTACTCGTCTCACACAAGCAGAAACCTGATGGACAAATCGGAAATGAACCCTGGACTGGCAAAGGAAATGATTCCAAAGAACCGGAAAAGATATAATCAAAATATCAGAATAGCAAGAATAAGTAATAATCCAATTAAAGATTGTATGGGAAATAATGAAGAACCACACCAAAATAAAAATGGAATAAGATTAATAGACTTTGCCCTCTTCAATAACTTGAAAATAGTAAATTCTTTCTTTAGACATAAAGAAGTTCACAAATACACCTGGGAAGCAAGAAGCTACAAATCTATAATAGACTACATAATAGGAAATTAAAAAAATAGTAAATCTAATAACAGATGTCAGAGTCTATAGAAGTCTACATCTAGATACAGATCATTATGCAGTAATTGGAAATATGTCAATACCCCCAAAATTGCTGAAGCTGAAAATGAACAAAAAACCAATAGAAAACATATTTAAAATAAAATTATTACAACAAGAAGAAATTAAATAATTGTACCAAACTAAACTAAAAGAGAACTTACAAGAAATAGAGGTAAATGAAAATATTGAAATGAAAGAGCATTTGCAACATAATAAAGCAGCCAATGATAGCCTGGGGAAAAAGAAGAAATGGCACAGGAAAAGAAGCTTAAGAAATTGGAATGAACATATAGAAAAAAAAATAATACAAGAGAAAAATAAAGCCTATAGGAAATGGCTCTCTTCAGATACAATCAAAAATAAATTAAGCCATAAGAGGAATAACACCATAGCAAAAAGAGAAGTTAGATCTTTACATAGAGAAAAATGGAATAACCATGTAAAAGAGTTAGAAGTAGAGTTATACAGTATGCAGCCAACAACATAAAATCTTGAAATACGTAAACAAAGAAATTAGACAAATTAACATAGATGTTATAAGTAAAAAAGGAATGGAATAAGTATTATGAAAATTTATGGAAAGATGATGATTTTTATACTCCTGATATATCACTCAAGATAAATCAGAAATCATAACATTAGATGAATTAACAGAAACTCTAAAGAAAATGAAAAATAAGAAAGCACCTGGTAATGATGGAATAAATTTTGAATTATTTAAATATGCTAGCTTAAAACTACATCAGAGATTATTAAATTTGCTAAAGAAAATTTTACAAACAGAAATAGCTCCAGATGACTGGAAAAAAATCAGTTATTTTACCTATTTATAAAAAATGGTTATAAATCAAATTGCTCAAACTACAGAGGAATAAGTTTGCTGGATTCTGGATATATAATATATACAGCACTCTTGAAAAAGAAAATAAACAACTATATTGAAAAACATTTAGTGAAAGAACAAAACGGATTTAGAAAGGGACGATCATGCATTTACTCAGTCTTCACTTTAAAACAATTAATTGAAAAACAAAGAGAATTTAACCTAGATACTCATAGATTATTTATAGACTATGAAAAGCCTTTAATTTAGTAAAAAGAAATAAACTCTTTGAAATATTAATTAAAATAGAATTACCTCCACAATTAATAAAAGCAGTGGGCAATATTTATGAAAATGACACTATAACAGTGAAATCCAAAGACACGCCTACATAGTGGATAAAAATAAATAGAGGGTAAGACAGCAATGCAGCCTGTCTTCAATTCATATATATATATAAATGAAATACTAAAAGAATGGCAGCGTATCAATAATACAGGAATAAAACTAGAAACAAATTACTGTTTAAATACATTATTATATGCAGATGACCAAATTTTAATCGCTAACACAGAAGACAAATTACAGTTGGCTCTCTACAATCTTGACAGGATTGTTACCAAATATGGCATGAAAATATCTTCGGAAAAAGCAAAAGTTATGGCATTTAAAGGAAGGGAACCAGTAAGAAGCAAAATAGTTCTAAACAACAAACCAGTTGAACAAGTTAATAATTTTAATTATCTTGGTTGTAATATAAGTTACATTGAAGAAATTGATTCAAAACATAAAATTAGTAAATTCACCAAAACTATAGGCATGATTAATAATATTTTCAAGCTCAATTTTTGGTACAAAGAAATACTTCTTCTTCTTCCGTAGTCCTAAATGAACTGTTGGGTCATTCATGGCTAGTAGGTGATACTCTTTGCTAGCCTCCTCCAGTCGTCTCGATATCTTGTTCTTGATGTCAGTTGAGAAAGGGAGAAATTTGTCAATTTTTTGATGTTATCAGTCCATTTTAATCGAGGTCGGCCCCTAACCCTTGATCCCGGAATTATTCCTTCTAGTGCTTACTTTGGAATGCCATTAGCCCCCTCCACATGTCCGAAACCATTTCATCTGTCTTCTTCTGATGACTGTCAGAATATTTTCCCTTTTTCTCCCATCTATTGAATCAATCAGTTTTTGGACATTTTCATTGATTTCGTGAGCGGTATAGGGGATTCTCAAAAGTCTTCTGTATTTTTTCATTTCGAAAGACAGGAGTCTCCTCTCATCGTCCTTCAATAAAGTCCAGGCCTCACAACCATACAAGAGGGCAGAATTCACCATGGTGTCAATTAGTCTTAGTCTGGTTGTGATTGCTATTCTGTTATCTCCCCACAATGGTTTTAACTTCTGTAGGGCCACGGTTGCCTTAGCAATTCAGTATTTAATGTCGATTTTTGAACGACTATCTTGACTCAACATGCTTCCTAGATAAGTGAACTTCTTTACATTCTCAATTTGCTTATTGCCAATTTGTATCTTTAAGAATTCGATGTCTGATTTTGAGGTTATCATTGTTTTTGTTTTTTGTAGGTTTATGTATAATCCATATTTTTTTAATGTTCCGAAAACACGGCTGGTTATCTCTTGTAATTCTTCTTCGCTTTCTGCCAGAAGATCGATATCGTCAGCAAAACATAAGTTATTTATTCTTAGTCCACCAACTACTATTCCAGTATCATATTCATAAAGAACTTCATCTATGACATATTTCAGAAAACAATTAAAAGGAAGAGGGGACAAGATGCATCATTCCTGTCTTACCCGTTCTGCCCGAAACGGTTCAGTGCTGTAAGTTTTAATTTCAATTCTTATATCAGATGAGGAATAAAGAGATTTAATAATCCTAATGATTTTGTTGTCAATACCATAATATTCTAAAATTTTCCATAATGCCTCATGCCATATTGAGTTCAAAAGCTTTTTGAAGGTCTAAAAAGTTGTGACAGATTATTTTGTTATGTTCTATGTATTTTTCGCCTAGTATGTGTATTGTAAAAATATGGTCAATTGTACTTCTGGACTTCCGGAAACCTGCTTGTTCATCTGATAGTCTGCTTTTTATTTTATTTTCGATTCTTGACAATAGTATTTTTAACAGGATTTTGCTTGGATGACTAATAAGGCTTATTGTTCTATAGTTGCTACATTTATTGCTGTTTCCCTTTTTAGGAATAGATACAAGGACAGCAGTCCGCCAATCAGAAGGCGAAGTCTCTGTGTTCCATACATCCTGGAATAAATTTAGCAAGGTGTCTATGATGATGTCACCTCCTTCGCGTATCAGTTCCACTGTGACACCATCACTTCCCGGTGATTTTCCTATTTTTGAGGAGCTAACTGCTGTAATAACTTCTTCTTTTAATATCGGATAATCTCCTTCCTCCGAACCTCCTGGCAAAATTCCATCCAAAATATCATCAGTCAGTTGAGGGTCCTTTTGAAAAAGCTTCGTTGCGTAACATTTCCATCTATCAACTATTTTCTGGTTATCCGTTATAGGAGTTCCATCTTCATCCCCTATGCTCCAATTAATTGTGGTAAAAGGTTTGGTTAACTTATTGATAATTTGAAAAGCACTTTTAGAATTATTTTTATTTAAGTCCTCTTCTATATTTTTGCATCAGTCATCCAATATCCATAAGTTTCTAGCATGTTTGATTTCTTTTTTAATAATCTTAGTAATATTTTTATACTGTTCTCTATTATCACCGCTATTAATATGAGATTTCAAATATCTTCTTTCGTCACATAGGTCCAAAATATTTTTGTTTATCCATGGTTTATTTATTTTCCTTTTGTATCCAAGGATTTCTTCAGCTGTCTCAGTTATCTTTTGTGAGAAGTATTTGGTTTTAGATTCGATACTATTATATTTCTTGAAGCTTGTGTCAAAAACTTGTTTTAATTTGTATTGATATAGTGTATTTGGGGATCTTTTATGAGTTGATTTTGTAGGTAATCTTTCCCTCATTTTCATATCCACAGTTGTGATGACCATGTTGTGGTTGCTGCCAATGTCAGCTCCAGGAAATGATCTGGTTCTTGTGAAGTTGGAGTTTTTAAATCTTGTGCTTACAAGGATAAAGTCAATTTGGTTGTGTGTTTTACCATCAGGGGAAGTCCATGTCCATCTTTTGGAAGGTTTATGGGGAAATAGAGTGTTAGTAATGGTAAGTTCATTTTGTGAGGCAAAATTGATCAATTCAAAACCTCTTTTGTTTGTCTCCCCATAGCCATATGGTCCGACAAATGGGAGATAATCCTTGCCGATGTCTGTTCCAATTTTTCATTCCAATCACCCTGTACAATCAAAAGGTCTTTTCTATTCGCTCTGGTGATTGTTGCATTAAGTTGACCATAAAGCTCCTCTACTTCGGAGTCCTCGTGATCTGTGGTTGGGGCATAGACCTGTATGATGGTGATATTGAGTGGTTTTCCTCTCAGGCAGACTAGAGCAATTCTGCTATTGATAGGGTTGAATTCCATGACAGAATTTCGTGATGATTTGTGTATCAAGAACCCGACACTTCCTTTTCCGCTTCAGTCACATCCAGAGTAAAACAGCAAATGTCCTTCATCTGTTGTTAGCTCTCCTGTTTTGGGCCATCGAATTTCACAAAGTCCCATAACAGTCCATTCATATCTTTTTAGTTCATGCTGTAGTAATTTGAGTTGACCTGATTGTAGTGGAGTCCTAATATTCCAAGTTCCAGTCATTAAATGGTTGCAGAGTCTGAATCTGGATCCAGTTTTTCCATTATTTTTGTCAGTGATAGTGGTAACGCCAGTCGCTAACTTCTCATTGCCACCCCTGGAGCTGCTACCATATGGCAATGCGGACCTTGTTGAACTGGGCGACATCCAAGCCGGCATGGTGTGCTGTGTTAAATCCTTCACCATGAATGTCTAATAGGCAGGTAAATTAAGACAGATGGTGCCAATCTCCTCTTCTGTCTTCGCCTGCTAGCATTTAGCTGGGCATAGTGGGATGGCCTTCACGCCTTGGGAGGCCCTACCATGAGTAATGATACTCCCGACGTGCTTCACCCCCCGTCATGGTGAGGCAGCATAGCAGAACCTTGGGGGGAGGACAAAGAAATACTAGATTAAGAATATTCAACATTTTAGCAAAACCTGTAATATTATATATGGAAGCAAAACATGGACAATGAAGAAAATAGATTACCAAAGGATAACATCAGCAGAAGTGAAATTTCTAAGAACTGCAGCCTATTCTAAATTAGATAAGAAAAGAAATGCAGATATTTTAAAAGAACTTCAACAATTTCACAAACAATAGAAAATTATAGAAGCAAATGGATCCAACATCTAAATAGAATGCCACCAGAAAGATTGCCAAAAAGAATACTAAATTATAAACTAAAAGGGAAAAGAAGTAGAGGAAGACCCCTAAAAAGGTAATGTGATGCCAGAACAGGCAAGTAGGACTAATACCATGGAAGGATGAAGAAGAAAGAATATAGAAAGTTTTATACCATGGGTATATTATATGTTAAAATTACCAAGAAATTTTATACTTGGTTGTAACCCTTTTCCCAAGTAAGCAAAACAAAATTTTGTGCTTGAAATATATTCATGACTGAGTTACTTGTATATAGAGGCTAATGACTTCATATCACTTCCCTTGGCATGTATCTCATAATGCAAAGCACATCCCCTTTTGGGCGTGTATAATGCAATGCATAATGGGAAGGGGTTGTTTTGCTTACTTGGGAAAAGGATTAAAACCAAGTATAAAATTTCTTGGTATCTTTAACATATATATATATTTATTTATTTATTTTATTTTTTGATAGCATAGTATGCCTATGTGATTGTTGGCTTTGTGAATTTGTTACTGGCTTTTTTTTTTTTTAATTCAATTTCTGAATTTTGCCTTGAATCTTTGTCCTGCCCACTGCACAGGGTGAAAATCATATGCTATTAACAATGTAGACTTTTCAAAAATTATTCAATGTCACAAGTGCAACATGTATGTATGTGAAATGTAAAAGATGTGTTTGTGAAGAGACCGAACAGGAGATGAGAGAAGTATGGATTTGTAGAAAGTACAATATTTTTTGGACTAAGAGTTATCAGCAAATGTGAAATAGACCAAAGGAATGAAAGCATAAATGAAAGCTAGTAAGACTGAGGGAATGAAAGAATACAAGAATGAAGAAATTAGAGTAAGTGATATGGAAGCAAAAGGAAGTAGGATTGAGAAAACGGAAGAAACACGCAACAGTATCAGAGAGCCTATGGGAGCAACTGAGTGAAATTTCCAGAATGCAAGATTTGAAGAAAGAGTTGTTGAAAATGAAATAAGGAATATACATTGTGATATTAGACTTTTAGTGAAAATAAATGAAGGCTTGCAAAAGAATAGAATGAAAGAAAAAAAAAGAAAAAGAGGTGATAAACGAGTTGAGAATAGTAGTGTATGGAGATTCCATTGTTAGAGGATTGGTTAATGAGAGAGAATCCATAAGGTCTGCTATCCGGGAGGAAAAATAAGAAAGGAATTTGAATGTGAGAAAGGAATGAGCAAGAGTTAGTTAGTAGTGGTTGTAGGAACAAGTGATTTAGTTGGACAGAAGGAGAATGTAAGGATGGATATCAGGAATTTATTGAAGAGAGTGAAAGATAACAGTATATAGTGGGAAAGATTGTCAGTGTGTTGCCGAGGTATGGTAATAATGATGAGTTGAAATGGAGAACGAAAATCATGAATGGTATGCTGTAGAGCTATGTGAGGAGAGGGAGATGCAGTTTGTAGTGGTATGTATTTGAGGGAAGAATGGAATTGTGCAAAGGTGATGGATTATATTTGAATGGCTTTGGAGTGAGTGAACTGCAGAAACTCTTGCTAGATGGAAGTGCAGTATGTAATGCAAGCAAGAGATCAGAAGTAAGTGGTGAAGTTGAAAGATCAGGAGATTGGAACAGAAGAGACTGAAGTGCTCAGCAATGAAAATGGTAGTAGTGTGAGAGAGATGAAGAGAGAACAAGAATACAAAAGGAAGAACAGGAAAACGGGGGGGGGATGCCCATATGGACAGAGAGAGACACTACATAGGGAGAGTGGATGTTGGAAGTAGTAAACGTGTGTATTCAGATGATCATCATCATAGAAATGGAATGGATCAGGATGGGACTGGAGTAGTTATGACATAGGAGATCTACAGGGTAAGTGATGATAAAGTTTATTGGGCAAGGGCAGGTGTGCGGTAGCGAAATCACAACCAACTGATGGTTTTGGTTGGACTGGCTATAGAGCTAAAAGTGAACTGCTGTGTTTTTCTATAAATACCAGTATTATTAGAAATAAGCAGTGGTGAGCTATAAGGGGCTCGCGGGAGCCCCCTTATAGCTTTGTTAAATTTTTCTCAAATTTGTGAGCCCCCTGTTCTTCTTGTTTAATAATCTTGTAGAACTAGAAAATACCACTGCGGAATGTATACATGCTACTATAATTGCTACTTTAAATTCATATGGATTTTCTGGTAACTATTTAAAAAATCATCTCATTGCATTTTGTTCTGATGGAGCTGGTGTAATCTTAGGAAACAAGTCAGATGTTGCAATCAAACTTCTACAAAGATTTCCCAACATTGTTATGAACGGCTCTTGCTGTGTGGAGAAATTACCCAGCTTTATGCAAGCATTTTGCACCGAACGATTAATATAAGGGCTTTTTAAACCGATTTCTCAATTTGGAATTTTTACAAAATCTAGCATTAATGATTAATATCCTATAGGAATTATCATATCTATCAGAAGTCTACAAAGTCACAATATAAGTATTATAAGAGCTAAGTTAGCCTTTTTTTTTTTTTTCTCAACGATGTGAGCCCTTTGTTAAAATTTCCATAGCTCACCACTGGAAATAAAGGACATGAAATTGTTTCGTTGATTGAGTTTATTTGCTTAAAAATCATTGGAATAAGTGAAACATGATCGAATGAAGATGATATCCTGACAGTAATAGAAATGGAAGGGTACAGTGTTTTTTGTGAGGATACAGAGGGTAAGAATGAATCGGAAGTGCTAATGTTAGCAAGGGAATTATGTCCACATAAGGTAGACGTGAAAGAGGGAAATAGTGGCTTTAGTTTTGAGGCAGTGTGGTGTAAGGTGGAGATTGAAAGGAAGAGAGATATTTTGTTGATATATTGCTATAGGCCAGGGCATGTGAAGGGAGGTGATAAAGAAATGTATAAGCAACTTGGTTTAGTGAACAAGGAATAGGTAATTATTATGTGTGATTTTAATTATGGTAATATTGACTGGAATGAAGAGATTGCATTTGGGAATAAGGAAAATAACTTTTTTGAGTTCTTGAGAGACAACTATCTTAGACAGTATGTAAAGGAGGGCACACGAAAATCAAGAGTTTTAGTCTGATCAGAGAATGTGAGTGGGGTTGCACACTTCCCTTCAGTTGGAGAGAGTGATCACGAAGTGCTCACCTGGGTTGTGGCTAGCCATATGAAGACTTGTGAGGAATTGAATATGTGTAGAATTACAAGGCCTGGTGATTATGCAAGCTTAGGGAGCTTAGGAGGCAGCTTAGAGTTATAGCATGAAATGAGGAGTTGAACAGAAAGGAAATAAATTCTGCATGGGAACTGACCAAGATACTTTACAGCATAAATGTGTGGATGTCAAGAGGCTGAATAAAGTAGGTGTCAAATGGACGAATGAGGGGATGAAGCATGAAATTTGGAAGAAAGCACATTGGAGGCAGCACAAGATGAATAATGGTAATAATCAGTTACACAAAGAGTATAAAGAGCAGGCTTGGAGAGCAACTCATTTGGTAAGGACAAAAAAAAGTGCAGTGACGAGCAGAAATTAGGAAATCAGCCAAGAAAAACCAAAAACCCTAGGGAGTTTTTCCAATGTGTGGCAAGCAGAAAGAAGAATGATTAGCAATATAATGTTAATGGATAAAAGTAATAGATTGGTAGCTGCTGCACAGGACATAATCAAGATATTCAGTGAGTTGTTCATTAGGATGTCCTCAGTGTGAAATCAGAAGCTTAACACTAGGACTTGATGACATATCACCACTTGCCTTAAGGAAATGTTCCGGGGAGTTAACATCAGCCTTGGCCCACCTGTTTAACAAGTCTTCCAACAGCACGTCTCAAATGACTGGAAGGAAGGTAAACTTATTCCACTTACAGTAGTGGTGATAAGGCCAAGGCTAGTTGTAGTTAAGGTTACTCACCAGCCTCTTGGATTGGTTGGTGAGAGATAAGATACAAAAGTGGGTTCATAGCTGGTATTCTTTGTGCTTGCCATGATGGATTTGTTAAGTTGAGGTTGTGTTTTATCAACTTGCTTATGTAAACAAGATGATGAATGTATTGGACAAGAGATGCATATACAGTGATATACTTCGATTTTCAAAGGCTTTTGATAGATAGCCAAACGTTGGTGATCCACAAGTTGGTGGCTAAACTGAAGCAGATGAAATTGGATGCTAGATTTGTGAGTTGGATAAGCAACTGACTCTCAGATAGGTATCAGCAAGTTGTATAGTGATGTACTATTCTGGAAAGGTAAAGTCAATAACTGTGTGCCACAGTTCTTGGGACCAATTTTATGTAATTTACGTAACGATATTGGGATGTGTTTAACTGGTAATATACAACTCTTTGCAGATGATGCAAAACTGAGAAGACTGATTAGGAATCAAGCAGATATTGTATCCTTACAGGGGGACTTGAATAGTTGTATGAGTAGGCAACAATATGAAAATGTCAGTTCAATGTTGCAAAGTGTAAGGTTCTGAAATTTGGTAGGCAACAATGGGATGTACAGAAATTTTGGAGAAAGTTGAGGAGACAACCAGTGGCGTGCAGTGAAAATTTTAAGTGGGGGTGCTGCATATACAAAAAAAAAAAAAAAAAAAAACACTTTTTTTTCCTAATCAGTAACAAATTTATTAATAAATAAATTTACATAAATTGAAAGCCAAAACAGCTATTTTTCTGGCATCCTTAATAATAATTAAGGGGATACAAATCCCTTGTTGTTCAACTGCCAGTAAGTAAAATTTTAAGATCGAGAACTATGAATCTATGAGTTTGATATATACCGAAAAACTATCGGCGAATCCAAGTGTAAATGACTACTTGGTAGTACAACACCAAGGCAACTCGAAGCAAAGGTGGAGCAAGCTCCCTCACTATCCTTGATATTTTCTCATAATATAAAAACACAGCCCCTAGGGGATGTAATTGTACCTACTCACTGATGAGACCTCAAAAAAGGTTGAAACCGGTCTGGGTAGTGACCTCTCCTCATAATGTAATTACAGTATTACATCCCCTAGGGGGCTGTGGTTTTACATCATGAGAAAATATCATGGATAGTGAGGGAGCTTGCTCCACCTTTGCATCGAGTTGCCTTGGTGTTGTACTACCAAGTGGTCATTTACACTTGGATTCGCCGATAGTTTTTCGGTATATATGAAACTCATAGATTCGTAGTTCTCGATCTTAGAGTTTTATTTACTGGCAGTTGAACAACAAGAGATTTGTATCCCCTTAATTATTAAATAAATTTACATATTAAAAATTGCTTTATTAAAAATATTTCATCCTCACCACGAACAAACACCAATAATAAAAGTTTTGTATCAATAGCAATGACAAGTGCAAACGAATATCGGCATTAGATCACAGTGCATTTGTTTCGTGTAACGATAATTGAAAAAATATAATTCTTTTCATATTTTCAACAGTGACACTCGGCATAATTCAGCCTTGTATCTATAATTAATAATTATATGTTATTTTAACAAAATAAAATAAGATTTACAAAAAAATAGTTCATCATAAACATGCGCCAATAATAAATGTTTCATATCTCACAGAAATAACGAACGCAGGTATAAGATACACTGCCCAAGTGGCAGTGTATCTAATGACGTAACGTGCAACGACAAGCGCAAACAAATATCGGCGTTAGATCGCAGTGAATTTGTTTCGTGTAGCAATAAATATGAAAAAAAAATTATTTTCATATTTTAAACAGTGTCACTCGTCATAATTCAGCCTTTGTATCTATATTAAATAAATAATTACATGTTATTTTAACAAAATAAAATAAGATTTACAAAAAATAGTTCACCATGCACACGCACCCATAATAAACGTTTCATATCTCACAGAAATAAGGCACATTAGCATGCTAAAAATACACTGCCATTTGAGCACTTGGGAATGACGTAACGTGCAATGACAAGCGCAAACGAATATCGGCGTTAGATCGCAGTGGATTTGTTTCGTAATCTAAAGCGTTAATCGAACAATTCCAATTATTAACTATTCAATCAATGTCAAAACATAAGCTGTAACCTTTAACATGTTGTACTGCATTTATATAATGTTGTAAGCATTGTTATTATTTATAAACACAAACAAAATTTAATTTTTTTATTTTTTCCTTGGGGGTGCTGCAGTGTCGCAGTGCTTATGTACAGGCCACCACTGGAGACACCCATACTTTGGAGTGGTGGACAAGGTTCTGAAGTTTAGAGGTCACATTGCATCAGATTATGGTAGTAATGCAAGAGGACCTTAATGTGCAGAAATAGGGTGGCTCTGGTTTCATTGTATAAGGCCTTCATCAGGCCTTGTATAGATTATTGTGCACAAATACAGTCTCGTGGTTTTCATGGTGATGAGGCTATATTAGAAGGGGTCCAGAGAAGACTGACTAAGGTGATGACTGATCCTTGAGATGTGGGATAGGAAGATAAATCAAGGGGATGTAGTTTGAAAAGCCTTGTGAATAGGAAGAGAAGGGACATGATTGAGACACTTAAGTTGGTAAAGGGTTGTTACCAGGTTAATTTGGAAGAAATTTTTCATAGAATGAGGGAAAAGGTAGAATAACAAGACATCCCTGGAAGCTTTATAAGGAGGGGATGAGCAAAGTAGTGAGGAGCATGTTCTTTGCATGGACAGTGGTTGGCGAGTGGAATGCATTGCCTGAGTTTGTTGTGAATGTGGATACATTGAGTGAGTTTAAAGCACAGTTTGATAGGCATGTGTGTAGTAATTTGTGCTCATGTGATAAGCTTTTGACTCCATGGAGGTCTGGTGTTAATAATAATTATAAAGTATGCTGCCATTTATATTTCATTTTATTTTATTTTATTTTTTATTTAATTTTCAGCATTTATGCAATATGGTCTAACTTCCATTCTTTATAATTGAGTGTCCAGTTTTCTCTTTGGCTGAATATTATGTCAGATGACTATTTCTCCTGCGATTTCTTTATCAGCACTGGAGTGTTCCAGGACTTTGTACTTTTAATAGCCCTCTTCTTCATACATAAATGACATCTCAGTAAACTCATGCTGTCCACAGTTTCACTGATGGTAGTACACTTTTCCTTCATTTGATCAACTTTGCAGTGCTAAAACTGTCTTTCTTATAATCATCCAGAACCAGTTAAGTTGATCGTTTTACCATTTTCATGTGACATAAAAACAACTTTATCAACTTCAACACTACCTAAGCATTGTGATGTCCACCTTTTTTGCAGTAAGGACCTTGCTTTTACATTTAATAATATACAGATCTATATAGACAAGATCATGTTTTTCTTCTTGGGTTACATGAGCCACTCACTTGCCAAATCGATTAACTCCATAAAACAAAAAGAAAAGTGGAGAAAAGTGATAAAATAATATACATTGTTTTTTAAGAGGACACAATTTGGAGTAAAGTGGATGACAAACAATATTAAACAGGAATTGCATGTGAAAAAGAGGCTATGGAAGAGATATAAGGAGACAGGTGAAGAGAAGATGCATGAAGTGTGGTAAGGAAAGCGAAACTGGAATATGAGAGGAGATTAACCCTAAGGATCCAAAGAAAATCCTAGGGAATTTTTTAGCTATGTGGCCAGTAGGAGGAGAAATGACTGTGGAAGATTGATATCGTGGGATAAAAATGGGAATAGAGTGACTGATGCAGATGACATAGTGAAATTGTTCAATGAACACTTTATTGGAGTATTTCATCCTAGAGGAGTCAGTTTTAATGCTAGAGGGATAGGGCAGGTTTGAGGTTTAGAGAGTGTGTGTTTCAGATACTAAGTACCCTGGATGTCAGTAAAGCTTTGGGACTGGATGGTATTTCACCACGAGTTTTGAGAGAATGTGCTAGGGAACTGACATTGCCTTTAACCTGGCTTTTCAATGAAAGTCTGGCTGCGGGGAAAGGCGCCCAGGGAATGGAAGGAAGGTGAGATAGTGGCATTGCATAAGGGTAACAGACTGGAAGTGTCTAATTTTAGGCCAGTTTGTGTGTCATCAGTAGTTCTTAAGATCTTGGAGAAAGTAGTGAGGGACTGTATACAGCTTTGGGCAGATGAGGGTAATGTTATCTGTGAGAGTCAACTTGGATTTGTGAAAGGGCGCTCTTGTTTTAGCAATATGCTAGCATTTTATAATAAAGTTACAAGAACATCAGATGAGGGAAAGGCATATACTCAATTTTCTTAGACTTAGCGAAGGCATTTGACAGGGTGCCACACGATAAGCTGAAATTTAAGTTGCAGCACATGGGTCTGGATGTCAGATTGATCAATTGGATTCAGGATTGGCTGTCTGATAGGTATCAGAGAGTTGTGTATGGTGGAGCAGTTTCAGGAGGGAGAGGGTTACAAGTGGGGTCCCACAAGGCTCAGTACTAGGACTTATATTGTTTAACCTTTATATCAATGACATTGCCAGCGGATTGCAAGGGGATATTCAGTTGCTTGCAGATGATGCGAAGCTGGGAAAGATTATTAGTAATAGTGCAGATGTGGTAGCCCTGCAAGAGGATTTGAATAAGCTAGACAGATGGGCAAATTAATGGGGGTATCGGTTTCATGCAGCAAAGTGTAAGGTCTTCAGGTTTATGAAACATCGATGGGATGCTGCATACTCTATGAGAGGAGTTATACTGGAGGAAGTAGGGGGAGAAAAGAGATCTGGGGTTGATGATTGATAGAAACCTGAAATTTAGGGGACATATTGCAAAGGTGGTGAAGGTAACACAGAGGATTGCTGCAATTATGAGAATGACACTGACCTGCAGAGATAAAAGGGTTATCATTCTGTTGTATAAGTCTCTGATCAGACCAAACTTAGACTATTGTTCTCAGATTTGGTCCCCAGGATTTGAAGGGGATAAATTAACTGTGGAAAGGGTACAAAGACAGATGACAAAGATGGTTTCAGGACTGTACAATTTTGGTTATGAGGATCGACTGAGGGAATGTGCACTGCAGAGTTTGGTGGATAGAAGAAGGAGAGGTGATATGATTGAGACTTTTAAACTGTTGCGAGGTGGTTACAGGGTTGACACTGGGGAGTTCTTTCGCTTGGTTGAATTACGGGAAGGAGTGATGACAAGAGGCCATCCCTGGAAGTTACAAAAGGAAACTGTGAGCAAGAGGGTGAAGAGTGGTTTCTTTGCATGGATGGTGGTTGAACCGTGGAATTCATTGCCTGATGGAGTGGTGAGAGCGAGAACGGTCAATGTGTTTAAAGACTGGTATGATAGACTTTGTGTTTCTTTGGGGGGGATCTCCCCTCGATGAGTCTTGACAGACTTTATGTTCTTAGGAAGGACCTCCCACTATGAGTCTTTTGACTCCATGTAGGCCTGAATAATAATAATAATAATTTTTTAAAATATAAATTGAAATAAACATTGTAGAATGTATTATTGCAGATGTAGCTTTTATCTAACGACATATAAAATGTATAAGTTAGAATATCCCTGAAGTAATCGTTATTATTATTACAATTTTTGCATGACTGAGGGAGTTAATCGATTTGGCAAGTGAAAAAAAGTAATAACATCAAATTCAGTCTTCAAATTATTTTTTTATTATAGAAAAACTTCATTATCATACATTTTTTATTAAAGATTTTTCGCAAAAATGAATAATAACTTTTCTGTTACTGTTAAAATTATTATTATTAGTTTGTTTAAATTGATTCATCAGCAACATAAATGATGTCTTCTTCTTCTTCAGCTGTATTTGAGATCCCATCATGTCAATTTGTTCTTAAGTTTTTTTAATAGTCATGTTTAATAGGAGGAATGAATTTCAACAGATCCATCATTTTTTTCCTCCTGTCACAGTTCTACTTGTAGGATATAACAAAGGCTGGTCTACATTTTTCAGACCTAGTGGTCTACCTGATACAAATTTTCTTATATTAATGGCATGAAATTCTGAATCTTCGTTAAAGTCATATTTGAATTGTATGACATGGGGTTTCGACCTTTCTAATTTTATCCAGCATTTTAAGCCAATTTACTGGTAACCCTGTAACTGTTACTTTTCTGTTAATGATAGAATTTTCTAAAGGATTTGTCGAGGAAAAATTCTGATGGGTCATTTGAACCACATTAAATGGTGCTTTCTTTTTACTGGTTTTGATTATATTGTACCAATCATCTGGAAAAAATGTTTTGAATTTTTTTTGCATGTGACTCGATAATTGCAAAATTTGAATCATTAGGCAAATAACTATGTCCACTTACCAAAAATTTAATTTCAATTGACTCAGCTCTTATTTCTGTACTTTGAACCAATTTCAATAAATTCAAGACAGTTTTGATATTTCTATTTTGTCCGGTACATGAATCTGAATAGTTTATTATTTTTTCATAATATTTAGCATAAGTCTTTATATACTTTATTAGGCATGATGAAATTTCCTGAGACCTGTAAGATCCTTCAGTTTCTGGCCAAACGAACATGTGGCTTATATTTTTATTAAAATCATGGCAACTGAAACTATAAACATATAAATTTCGCTTATAATAAGCTACCGATGTAGTAAGTTTAGGAAAGGCTAAAGCTATTTCTGAGTCGAAAGAAAATACAAAAATTTCTTCCGATGCTGCCATTCCATTTGCAGCCATATGACTACGAGCCTGTTCAGCCTCTTGTAAGTGAGCGTCCTTTTCAAGTTTTGCCATCCGAATTCCCTCACTATCCAAAGACTGAATTTTTATTTGCAAAGAATCACAAGTTTGGCATGTATCTTTAGACCATTGCTTGAAATGTAAATTAAATTTAGTGGAGAATACCTTGTAGTAATATTTTTCTTCCACCGGCACTATATCTTCATCTTCATATTTTGCGATGTACAGGTCGTACATTTTCTTAATATTTAGGTCTGGATTTAAATATTTTCGTCTTGGATTGTGAGCTCGTGTGTAGTGACTAGTGTAGGTGGGAAATGAGTCTATATGTTTTATAACATGTGTGTCATCGATTTTATTTCCTGGAACATGGTGAACGCAATGATCAATCAAAGACGAAACTTGTTCTTTACAACAACAATCGTATATTCGTCTGTCACTTATCTGATAAGTGTCCTTAAAATATAATTTGCAAACATAAATATCATTTCTTTCGGCTATTTCGAAAATAATATTTATAAGAACGTGATCTTGGCATTTTATTGTTATCCTAATCGAATTATTAATCCCAATCGAATTATTTGTTGTAATGTTTTCACTGCTACAATCAGATGACGAATCTGAAGAAATACATAAATGTTTTCTTGAGCCGAGCTTTCTGCTAATAGATCGTATTGAAGAACCATCAGATTCACCGTTTTCCACATCCAAATAATTATTATTAGTGTCATCCATCTTGATATTATAACGGTATAATTTTTCTTTTTTCTAAAAACAACTGACACTAAAATTCACAAGTACTTACTTCTGTGGCAGTTAGACTGTAACTAATTAGCACGTTCGCTGCGAACTACGAGTATACTCATAATTAGTATATGAGCTTCTCAAGCCAACTACGAATATACTCGTATGTTGATTACTGCCGGCTTCGAGATTATTCGTACTGACCCTGAAGGAGTGAAAGCACTTGGTGTGTGGTAACAAACTATGCCCGAGGAACATGGCAGCAAACGTGTTAATTATTTTACTTTTTTTGTGGTGAGACAGCACTAAACAATTTACCGTTATCATCAAGTACTTGCTTCTGCATTTGATTTGCATTATCACAATGATTTACATTAGAGTATGGAGTTAATTAGATTGGCTTCTGAAATAAATTATTTATTATCCGATAGCCAACAAATATTTTCTCATTTAGTGATGTTATTCCTTATTATTAGGGAAATTTATTATGAATATAGAAAATTAGGAGTCAATCAAGTGCTTTGACACTAAAATTTAAGAAAATTCAAAAAGTGGAGTTAATCGATTTGGCTTGTGAATGGCTCATATAATAAATAACTACATAAGCGTAGAAGTCTGGTGGTCTATGTGATTCCAAATCTCATGAAAGTAAAACCTAATCTAACCGGTTAGTTTGACAGATTGAATTCCAGTTAACTGGACCAATTCTTGAATAGCATATAAATGTTAAAGATACCAAGCTATTTTAAACCTGGTTTTACTCCATTTCCCAAGTAAGCAAACAGACAAATAAGTCAAGTTTGCGCCTGCACGTGATGCAAGTCTAGCTGACCCTGCAGGTAGTGCAAGACTAAGATAACTTATGGTAAAAGTAGAATAAGCTCTGATCACTAATCTTAATATTTACCCATAATGCAAAGCACATCTCCTGGAGGAGATGTATGATGATTTGTATTAAAGGCAAGGGGGCCCCTATCCAGACCGGTTTCGACCTTTATTGAGGTCTCATCAGTGGGAGCCAGGCTAGAAATACCAAGATTTTAGTAATACAGAGCTTATAAGTATTTTACCAGAACAAGTTACCATAAGATGTTTTAACCTTATTAAATAAAAATCTCAGGAGCAGATATAAATGTAGTAAGTATTTTACCTTGGGTATAATAAATGTTAAAGATACCAAGCTATTTTAAACCTTTTGCTCCATTTCCCAAGTAGGCAAACAGACAAATAAGTCAAGTTTGCGCCTGCACGTGATGCAAGTCTAGCTGACCCTGCAGGTAGTGCAAGACCAAGGTAACTCATGGTAAAAGTAGAATAAGCTCTGATCACTAATCTTAATATTTACCCATAATGCAAAGCACATCTCCTGGAGGAGATGTATGATGCTTTGTATTAAAGGCAAGGGGGCCACTACCCAGACCGGTTTCGACCTTTATTGAGGTCTCATCAGTGGGAGCCAGGCTAGAAATACCAAGATTTTAGTAATACAGAGTAAAACACTTTTTGTTTTACTCTGTATTATGGTATTTTGAGCCTGGCTCCCACTGATGAGACCTCAATACCAGAACTCGAGAGAGAGCTCCTATTCCAGTCCTGTTACAACGAAGGTGCCATTGCTTTGGATTCCAGTTGCCATTTACAAGATCCCGAGAGAGAGCTCCTATTCCAGTATCCTTTGGTAAGAACCCTTATAGTTTTTCTTTAGGTGGTTTTTCTTGCGGCCTCGTGCCAAATGGTATAGGCCTGTCTTAAGGTCTTCCCTTTTCGGGGACTCAACTTTCTTTTTCCGTGGGAAAAGTATTTGTCTTCTTTAAACAATGTCTATATTCTTACCAAGAGTTCGTACTCTCGGGATCGAAATTGACCCAAACATAGAGTAAGCGACGTTTGTGAGAGCTCTTCTCATTGTCGCTAAAGCAGAAAGCATTTACAGGCTTACCCCTTATGGGGGGGGACAATTCCAAATAGTAACGAAGAACATAGAGACAAGAGAAACGCTCCTTAAAGGCATAGAATGTGAAGGGAAAAAATACCTACCCTTCCTAGTCGGGAGTATTTTAAAATCAGTAAAAATTGACAGGTTTCCTCTAGAATATCTAGAGAAAGGGGAGGAAATCATTAAAACCATTTTCTCCAAGTGGGGGACTGTCCGAAACGTAACAATCGGGCAAGATGCAGATATCCCAGAGTGGAAATCAGGGGAAGTGAGCATTTCAATCGAGATGAAAACAGAGGTCCCCAACTTGATTTTTTTAGGCTCAGCAAGAGTAATAGTCAATTATCCAGGCGTAAGAAAACAATGTTTTCGGTGCATCGCTTTGGGCCACTTTAGCGCTCACTGCCTGAAAAACAACACATGCTGCGACTGCTTATTGACAGAACACACATTGAATCAATGTAAGTCACCGTGCCGTAAATGTGGGAACACATCCCATAAAATAGACGATTGTCCTAACAGAACCCTTGCAGAAAGAGCAGGAGGCGCCATAACACCTGCGGCAGTAGCCATTCCAGTAATCAGTCCTAAGCTCAAAACACAGGACTCTCGAGCTACTGGCCAAGCAGTAAACGAACCACAAACAACTGAATCAGAAGAGTTTCCAGCCCTACAACCCCCAGCTAATGTGACGACTATGTTAGGAAACCAGGCAATAAGCGGGAACAACGCAGGAGGAAAAACTAGGAAGAAAAAGAAACGGAACTCTAAGAAATCTCACACCATTGAAATGGAAAGCAACAATAACAGCACAGAAACAGAGGAAATGGAAATCAATACCAGTTCAACAAAACGACCGATCAGAAGAAGAAGGAGAAATGAAACGAAATAAACAAGACATTGAAAGCCAAATAGAAGCCTCAGGTTCGGAGGAAGATGAGGCAGGAAATGAGATAATAACACGAAACAACACAGAAAATGAGGAAGAAACCTCATCAGAAGAGGACCCCATTACAAAACCGATAGAAGGAGAAACCCCCCCCCCATGCGAAAATTCGAATATAACAAGACGAATCCTACTTGATCTTAGGGACAACCCCGAGATAAGGAACAAAGTCCACACAGCTATACAGGAAAAAGGAGACGCTTGTTTGCAATGTTTGCAATGTTTGCAATGCGAGCTTGAAGAGAATATGGAAACTAAATGATGAAGAGTCAGTACACATACTCACAGTGATGGAAAACGTGGTAAAAGACTTTGAGGTAGCGATTAAAAATTGGAGGGCAAGTATGACTTAAAAAAAAAAAAAAAAAAGCCCCTTCTTCTAAGTTTTTTTTCTTTTGGTTTTGTTTCTGTGTATTCACACTTAGTCCACATAGGAGGGGGCAGACCTGAATACCCGAGTGGCGAAGGCCTACAGCGAGGCGGTGCAGCTCCTTGTGGGCTGCATCACTCGGGCCGGGCTCTTCCCCCAACTCTCGGTTCTCTGGTTGATAAGGTACACCTCAATACGGATCCTGCTATCACAGTTTTTTTTTATTATTTTTTAATTTTTTCAGTTGTAAGGCATAGTTTAAGAATAATCTAAGTTCCAAATTTTAACAAACGTTTTTCTTTTTTTTTTTTAGGGGTTACAAGATTATGTCTCCAGACACCTGGATTAATGTAATCTAAAGTTTTTTTCGGGTAAAATGAAATGTAAATCTTAAGTTTTTTTTTTTCGAACAGGTGTAAGGAGATTATGTTTTACAGACCTTTTAGTCACACCCTCTGGGTTATACAGCTAAACAGGTTGACTGAGGCCTCTTTTTACCTCCTACTATCCTACTCTACCTTTCTTTAACTTCCCCTATTACTACCTGCTGACCCTCAGCAATCTTTATACTCCAGAGGCCAATGATGAAAGACATGAACTCCCATTCTACCTCAATAAAGGTCGAAACCGGTCTGGGTAGTGGCCCCCTTGCCTTTAATACAAAGCATCATACATCTCCTCCAGGAGATGTGCTTTGCATTATGGGTAAATATTAAGATTAGTGATCAGAGCTTATTCTACTTTTACCATGAGTTACCTTGGTCTTGCACTACCTGCAGGGTCAGCTAGACTTGCATCACTTGCAGGCGCAAACTTGACTTATTTGTCTGTTTGCTTACTTGGGAAGTGGAGTAAAACCAGGTTTAAAATAGCTTAGTATCTTTAACATTTATTATACCCAAGGTAAAATACTTACTACATCTTGAATAGCATAATTTGGTGCAATTTAACAGCTGGCCCAATTACACAAAGTTGCACATAAAGAGTTTAAAAGGGTGTATGCATATAAACTTTATATGCATACACCCTTTTATGGTATTATATGCATATGTATGCATAGAATCTTCCTCATTTATTCCATCTACCTCTGTTTTCGGGAACAACCTTTCTCGTAATGTATTTCCCATCATCTTTAACTTTCAGCTCTTTAAGAAAAATGTCAATTGACTACATTTTGGCAGCACTGAAGGTGACCAGGTTATCCTTGCCCCACTGAAGGATTGTACGGAGATCAGTGTTTAAGGGCACTAGTTGAAGATGATCTTGGTGTAAGGGATGTCTGGGAACTATATGGTTTGTCAAAGGAGTAGGATGAATAGAGATAACCATCGTCTGCAAAGCTATGGATAGGATAAGTAGTGATTTAGAGTAGATCATTTATGTATAAGAGAAATAGGATGGGTCATAGAAATGAGTCCTGAGGTACTCCTACATTGGTGGCAAAGCTCAAAGAGAGGGTGCTGTCCACCATGCCATGCAGTGAATGACAAGATAGAAAGTCATTCTCTCTGGTCATTCACTTCTCTTCACCCTCTGCAACTATCCAGTTGCAGAGGGTGGAGAGAAGACCAAATGAAGGTAGCATGCAGAGCAGGTCTCGATTCCAAATACAATTGAAAGCCAAGGAAACGTAAAGGGCAACAGCACACATTTCTCCAAACCTTTCCATGGCATCTGTCCATTGGTGTGTGATGTAGGCTAAGAGATCAGCTGTTGATCTCAATTGGCATCTGTGTGTTAAGGACTATGTGCTGGGAAGACATCATGTCTCGGTCACTGTGACGGAGGCAAAATTGGAAAAATTAAAATAGATTTTAATCCTTTCTTAGTGCTGTTAATACTTCATTAATACTCCAACATGATCTCATACTGGTGGTTGCTGATTAACTGGTGAGCTTCTAGGTAATGAAGATGTAACTATTGATAACATTCTCCATTATTTTGGAGAGTTGAGGTGATGGTAATTGGTCATTAGTTGGAGGGAAGACTTTTGTCTCCCTTTGTTGGAATGGGTAGGATATATAAGTAAAGCAGATATCAGATCCAGCATTATTTCAAAGCCAAATGTAGAAACTATGAAAGTTTCATAAAAATAAGTTGACCAGAAAGCTTACGGGAATACACTCACTGGCATTCACAAGCTGCCTTAGTACAGACTGCTTAGAAAACATAAATGCTGCCCAAGCGTCTAATATCCACTTTACTTATATAATTTTGCATTGCTGAACTGAAGCCTTTTGGCTCTATTTTTTACTAAAATAAAGAACCAAAAGGCTTCAGTTAACTAAGCAAACTCTCGGTCGATGCATAAAGTATTTACTATACTTTATGCATCGACCGAGAGTTTGCTTATGAAAAATACACCTCTCAGACATTTCAAGTTCCTTAGTACTGAATGAGAATTTTTACTCTCTTAAGGTTTTTGCCTGGTCTCTGAGGAGAACAACCAGTTCGAAAGAGCTGTCAGGTCAGTGAAACCTTATCAAAATGGACTAACAGAAAGTGATTCTTCAGCAGCGGTTTTCTAAGTAGTTCTTAGCGTGGACTACGTGAATGCCAGTGAACTTATTGGTCAACTTATTATTTTACAAAACTTTCATAGTTTCTACATTCAGCTTTGAAATAATGCTGGATCTAACATCCATCTTACTTATATAATTTTGCATTGCTGAACTGAAGCCTTTTAGCGCTTTATTTTAGGTAGGATACATGCTTGCTTCCATGAAATGGCACAGATGCCAGCTGAGTATATAATATTGAAGAAATGATAGAGGATATGTGTTAGCTCCAGAGCACAATGTTTAAGTACAACCGGAGAGATGCCATTGGAACAGATGACTTTGTAAAGTTCAGGTTGATCAATACTTTTTTACGTCTTTTTGCCAAAATATCACAGGAGGCATACAGTGCTTGTTGCTGGCATAGAGTAGGCGACTTGCCTTTGTCATCTATGCAGAAGTAAGAGGAAACAAATGATGCCAGGAGGTCAGCTTTTTCTCTGGATGCTGTAAGCTGTAACAGTGCTGCCATCTAAATGGGAGAGAGGTGGAAGCACAAGTGAGCAAAAGTTGCATCAGATGGCTTTTGCGAGGGGCCAAAAGGCACAGCTTCTGTTTGGACAAGAGGCAAATTTTCTGCTATTGATCTTTAGGAAACTGGATTTGCTGATAGTTATTTTACATTTATTCTGTGCTTCCACATAGACTGAGTATGAAGCTGGGGTTCTTGACACAAGTGAACCTGTGGTAAACTGAGTTTTGTCCTTCAACTGCTTTCATAAATCTTCTGTTGAAGGGCTTGGAAAGTGAGTGGGGATTTTGGATGGAATGAGGGATGAATGCCTTCATACCAATGCGGATGATATCTGCGACTCACTTAGTGCAGGTGTCTGAGTCAGAACAGTGGAAGCAATAGTCATGACATGGAAAAGAACAGTAGTTCCAGAGGTCATCCCACTGGATACCTTTATAGTACCAAAGAACATGAAGTTGGTGTGGTCAGAGGAGGAGCATTCTGTGAGATTGGAACCTGGCACAAGATTGTAATCTGAGTTGTAGTCTACCTCTGACAAGAGAGGTAGTTTTTACAGTGTGTTTGGAAGGAGAACTAGTTTGAAAAAGAAAAAAAAATGATAAAGGGTATTGGGAAAGTGGAAGTTCTTGGAAATTTGGATAGGTAGGCGAGTGATTTGGGTTGCATCATTGCTTATAACAAAAATTTCCACGTCATGTCCAGATTGATCCGTAATGTTGGAGAAGGGAAGCCAGTTAGAGTACCTAGGAAGATAACTTTGCTGTTTGGATAGCTGGACTGAAGGTGGTCGAACTTCATAGAGAGGAAGGAGAAAAGGTCTGAGTGGTTTTCAGAGTTTGGAGTCTGATAAATGCAGCAGATGAGTGGTACTAAATGGGACAAGGAAACTTTTAGTCAGAGGTGGTCAAAGAGCAGGGGATTCTGAATTTGGTATTCTTTGGCAGGCAATGTCAAAATGCACAGATGCCATCCATGTGATCAAATGAATCATGAAGAGTATAATTTAAGCATTAAAAGTGAACTGTGGTTGATGTGGCTACAATTTTGATTTCTATTAAGAGAAGGAGGTCTGGTCTGAATGTAAGTGGTGATCAACATTGTTTATGTTGGAATTATGCCATGGATGTTTGTGAAGTGGATGTGGATTTTTTTTTTTTTTTTTTGTTAGGAATCCTGGTATGTTTGGAATATTGTGTGTGGTTTGTGTTTGGATGAACTGGTTTGTCAAGGGAGATTTATTTTATAATCACAGTGTTGCCATCGCTGTTTGTTTCATTTTTAGTTTACTGTTAGATGAAAGGAAACAGTGGCAACATGCAGTGGAAGGAAATCAATTCATGAACATGATGATATCCTTACATAGATCCACCAATCTCCTTGCCATACCGTGGCCTCGACAGTGCCTCCTGCATATCACTACTTGACTTCCTTACCAGGCATGACCTGAAAGAGTACATTGGCAGCAAGATTATGTGCTAGTTGACCGGAAAGCCTCCTGATTTGTTACTGGCCAGTTAAGACCCATATACTATATAGTGACCAGTCTGTGTTACCACCATTTCAACTGATGTACCCTCGAAATGGAGGAGAGTCAGGTCTTTATGTTAGACAAGCTCTTAAAGGGTATCATTAATAGAGCATGGAGAAGAGAGGGAGGGAATGGAGACCAGAACCCTGCCCTGCCCTGGAAGCATAGCCTTCACCACTTCAGGCCCCCACTGAGCAGGGTGGTAGCATTTCACCAGGCGATGGTCATCTACTATCTAGTGATCTAGTTGGCATTTCCTCCAACTCAGAAGATATCCTTTTGCAGTAGGAATGCTCACTGCATGCAGCCCCTTTTGTGGAAACAGGTCAAACCACAGTGGGGATGACTCGACAGGGAGAGGCTATATTGTGCATTTTCCTTGATTTCTGTTGTAATTCTATTTTTCAACTCATAAGTCAGTTCTTAAAAAAAATCAGATGTCATTACACATTTCTGTTAAAATAGTACTGAACTGATAGTCACCATTCTAATTCCCTTCAGGCATCAATGCCAGACCCTTTATCCCATTACATTTCATTTATCAGTTCCTGATATATCTGAAGACCATAACACTGTTACATGATCCATTGCTTTTTATTCAAACAGTGTAGCATACTTATAACACAGGAAACAATCCAGTGTGGCATGATTTAATGTGGCAAAGTGTAAGGTTATGCACTTTGGGGTAAAAAGAATAGCAGCAGTATATCGCATTGGTGGAACCGTACTCCAGGAGATTGAAGAGGCCAGGGATTTGGGAGTGCTGGTAGATAGGGAGTTGAAGTTTAGGGGGCACATTGCAAAAGTGACTAAAACAGCTCACCAAATCACTTGGCTTCTGAAAAATACTTTAACATGCAGAGACAAACAAGTTGTTGTTCCTCTGTATCGAGCCTTGATAAGACCCCATCTGGACTTCTGTGCCCAGTTATGGGCACCAGGGTTTCTTCGTGATGGGGAGGAAGTTGAGAGGGTCCAGAGACGAGTGACCAAGATGATAGCAGGTCTGTGGAATGAACCTTATGAGAATAGGTTGAAGATTTGTGGGTTGCAGAAATTGGACGATAGGCGAAGGAGGGGTGATATGATTAAGACATTCAAATTACTGAAGGGTTTTTATAAGATTGATCCAGAAGATATTTTTGAAAATATGACTAGTGGTGGGAGGACTAGGGGCCATGCATGGAAGCTGGGCAAGATCGTGGTTGACAAGGGTGTTAGAGCTAGGTTTTTTACTTGGAGAGTGGTGAATGAGTGGAATAAGCTTCCAGAGTTTGTTGTGGGTGCTACGACCGTGAATGAGTTCAAGGCAAGATATGATAGATACTGTGTGAATGTTGAATAGTTGTTCCAGACATGATGTTAGGGCCTCCCTCGATGAGTCTGTCGACTCCTTGGAGTTTCCCGGAACAATAATAATAATAATAATGATAAAAACAGTCCCATTTTATCAGTACTGTAGATATCATCAGCACTAAATTTTTGAAGCAAGATTACATAATTTTCTAACACCCCATGTGGTAAAGTTACTGGCTGGTCCAATTAAACAAAGCAAATTCACATTACACACATACACACACTGTCCAACCACACATGCAAGAACCCTGGCTGGCACAGTGCCAAGAGTCAATTCATGTTGAAGGGGAGAAAGTAATAAGGCAATGTATGAATTTGTCACCAACACGTGAAATCACATACTTTACACATAAAATTTTGCAACTGTTATAGTTACACAAAATAGTTACCACTTTAAATACTAGAATTTTCATAAAAGAAAAGCTAATTTTCTGATGTATAATAATAAACATTCATCATTAATTACCCAATTAATGGAATGGATTCGCCTTCTTCAGCCATGCACAGAAGTGTCAAGGGGTCTCACATCTGTGGTTGGACAGTGTATATATATATATACTGTATATATATATATATATATTTGTTTGTTATTTTTATTTATTTTTTGTTCTACATTTGTCAAAATAAAATAGCTTTCCTGATTAACAGGAATCTACTGTACTCATTAATATTCACTTCTGCTGTTATTCTTAAAACATTATTTTTCAAACATAAAACAGCATATAAATCCCATACAATTTTTTTTTTTTTTTTTTTTTTTTTTTTTTTTTTTTTTGTTCCCATTTAATTTTATGGATTCTGAAATCAACTTCTGAGGTAAATATTTTATATATGATTTCTTCTTTATTTTATATTAATTCTACACATGAGGTTGCAGAACCTGTAATATTATTACTATGTGAGGCAAGAGATTAAAAAGAAAGAAACCTGTAAACGTAGGTTTCTGTGGTTAAGCAGTTCTGTAGGTAGTTTTCGGTATTGAGACCACATATTAATATAAAGAGGTTATTAAAGATAAACAATTAAAAACCCAACAAGTTTCATGCGTCGTAAGACTTACATCATCAAGGGTAATGGTGTAAAAAAAAATATTATTTTTTTTTATTTTATTACTTTTATTTATATATTCAATATTTCTCCCTTTACTTATCTTAACTTTACTTTACGTTATTATTATACTTATTATACTTTACTTGTTATACAGTTGTAACTCCGAAGTTTTTAATCCTTTGCCTGATTTAGTCTACTACAGTTAATCCTGTTTCTTAACCTTTTGACCCCCCCCCCCCTTTTCTCAAGGTTGTATTTATGTTTATTCATGTGCACATAATTTTATAACTTGGGAATTTGCCTCTGGCTAGAGCCGAATTCCTTTGTTATAACAGCAAGTGTATTTTTTTCAATATTGATTTCTGGAAATTTACTTTTATTTCGACTGAGCCATCAGAAATCGCAGATAAGATTAAAATATCCTTCCATAAATAAAAAAAAAACACTCTGCTTAGCACGGAAATACTTCAGACTCTTATCACCATATCAAGCAATGCAAAACTATTTTTCAGTCGTGGCTAACTATCTCTTTAGGTCACACAAGTTCGTTTTTTTTGAGCAGTGCGTTGGTATGCAGGAATCAGGCAAATTATTTGATAAACAAAACAATTTATTCATACTAATCAAGTTACAATAAAGGTTAATACTAGGCACACAAAATAATTCTGATTCTATACTTCTGATTAATATTAGCTTGGATTTTAATCTATTCAAACCAGTTCAACAATTTTTCATTAAGTACACAGATTATGGTAATAATTATGCCCACACTTAAGTCATATAACAGAAATGACCTATACATGTTATGCAACAGGCAAGTTTAAACAATAAGTAACAATATGCACATTTCACTTTCGCCTTGCAACAAGGCTATCTTATCTCACACAACAAAGCAGGTAAATTCTCAATGTTTAGCTAATTGCCTTCAGTCCTCAAGTTATCAAACAAATTTGCTCAGCAATCTGTTACAATTTGTCTTTAGCTAATCATATGTAGAAGACCGTACTTGGTATTTCATCATCTAGTCCACATCAGTAGATCCTTGAGATCGTTACTATCTATTTCATTCTGATATTGCCTTTCACACAAGGGGTCCTTTTTTTACGACATCGACGGGGACACTTCTACTGGCGACGATCATCAGGCAACTTGGTGGCTGGAAGTCTGGAACTGACTTCTTTCACTGCTTAAACGCCCCACCTAATATCTTCGGGTGTCTGTTGGCTGGAACGGGTCCCTTGACCTAGAATCAACAGGACATACTCGAACCTGTAGCCAGAACAAAAAAACTGGGCGAAAGCGTGCTTATCCAGTGACGACCATCGAAAACGGCCTCTCCTCTTAAGCATTCCTCTGGCTACCTATGACTGACCTTCTCCGATGAACTCCCGCTATGACGACTGACCTTCTCCGACGAAAAAAGAAGCTCTCGTACCTTCAATGTCTTCCCCTTATAAGCTGCTCCATTGATCTTGGAATTTACTACTCTTTTATTTCCTTGGATATTTACATGGGTCTTCACCCACCACCCTTTTAGGTTGCTCCATTAAGGCAGGAAACCCCCATACATTCTTGACCTTTGTGAGAGTAATAGCCTTAGGTCTTATTCTTAATCCCGTCTAGGATATTTCTTTGTCTTTAACAATTTATTGTTACATTTCATTTATACATATTTTTCTTTGTCTTTTGTTGTTATACAGTAATTCAGCAGTTAAATATTTACAAAAACCACAAGTAATGTAATGTAATGTAATTTAAATTCCTAAGTAAAATCAGTATAGAAAGAATTTAATTTTAAATTTCTGTCTATACAAGATTTTACAATGGTACATAAAAGTTTACACAACAGAAGCTAATTGACAATTAATCACACATATTAGATGTTTTTAATAACTTCACAACTGTTAAATAATTGAGATACCAGAATACAAATAATATATTTGTTACTGTATGCTGGAACATTGCTAGTTGTTGTCATGTTCTGTGCTTCAAGTGTGCTATATCCTAGGTTCGTGGCAGTTAAATTTTTGATGAAGGCTTGATGTAAAATCAAGACTTGATTTTACATCAAGTGTTGATGATTTTTATTGCACTGTGTAGGGATCCTAAGCATTTGTGCAGCTTCTTTAAATTTTCTTGTGAAGCAATTATTATCAATATATAACATGTTTGTCTGTTGCCAGAGTATTTGATGCCAATAGTGGCTATGTGGAATGCTAAACCTGATTTGTGCTCCCTTCTTTTTTCGAAGTATTTTACATGCTCAGACATGCAGACATCTCCTGACCTTCCCATCTGGCCTACATAACAAATGCCATAAGAGCAATGAATCTCATAGATGCCTGGTTTTTTCATGGGGTGATGTGGCAGTTTCGGTGGATGTAGGAATCTTGATATTTTTTGCAAAGGTAGAAGCGCTACTTTTATGTTGTACTCACGGATCATCATACCCACTTTGTCCATAACATTTTTGATATACAGCAGTGTGATTGCATTCTTGAAATCTTGCTTAAGTAGGGGAGTTGTAGGAGTGTATTAAGAATTTTTTTGATTATCTTAGGTTCGAAACCATTAAGTGTGAGGTTCTGTGCCAGGTAGTGCAATTCTTCATGTATGCCCTATCTCGCAAAGTTTTAATTATGCCTATATTTTGCAATGGATGGTGGTGTGAAGCAGCAATAAAAATCTTCCTGTTGTGGTAGGTTTTCTGTATAAGGAGAAGGATAACCTTTTTTCCTCTTTGTTTACTTCAACAAGGATATCTAGGAAAGGCAATTTTTTGTGTTGTTCTAGTTCCATAGTGAATTTTATATTGGGATGCAGGTTATTTAGATAATCTTTAAAAACAATCAGCTCATCTACTGTTCCCGTAAAAAATAACGAAACTATCATCTACTGTAAGGTCAGGATCTAATGTAGACAAACTTTTGGTCTTTTTTGATAGGTTTTTAATGCATTTGTTTTGAAATCCACCAAAACCGTCACATGACCCCATGAAAAAACTAGGCATCTATGAGATTCATTGCTCTTGTGACATTTGTTATATAGGCCAGACGGGAAGGTTGGGAGAGATCCGCATGTCTGAGCATGTAAAAGATGTCGAAAAAAGAAGGGAGCACAAATCAGGTTTAGCATTCCACTACTGGCCATCAAGTACTCTGGCAACAGTCAAACATGTTATACATTGATAATAACTGTTTCGCAAGAAAATTTAAAGAAGCTGCACAAATGCTTAGGATCCCTACACAGTGCAATAAAAATCAAGGCTTGATTTCACATTAAGTGTGGTCTGCCTTCATCAAAAATTTAACTGCTACGGACCTAGGATATAGCACACATGAAGCACAGGACGTGTCAACAACTAGCAATGTTCCAGCACGCATACAGTAACAAAAATATCATTTGTATTCTGGTTTCTCAATTATTTAACAGTTGTGAAGTTATTAAAAACATCTAATATGTGTAATTAATTCTCAACAAGCTTTTGTTGTGTAAAACTTATGTACTATTACCCCTGATGATGTAAGTCTTACGACACACAAAACTTGTCAGTTTTTATTTTTGTTTATTTTTAATAAACTTTTTATATTAATATGTAGTCTCAATACCGAAAATTACTTAAAGAAAGAAGCCTATTTTTTCTTTTTTTTTAAACAGCTAATGACTGTATTATGCATGAAAGGTTGTTCCATAAAACAAGTAACGTACATAGAAAAAGAAGTGAAAGGAAAAGTTAATTTAGTACGTTTGACAATGGATATTCAATAGCAGCTGCTCACATTTTTATAAGCACAGAAGAAAATGAATGAATGACGAAACTAATTCTGTGGAATAGTACAACGGAAGTACCACAAAGACACTAACTACTGAAGAGGCAAAAGGCAGAAACAACATCTGGAAGAAAGAGAGAGAGAGAGCGGGGGGGAGATCATCAATTAACTAAACCGTTCCCTTCAAAACAGCTTCAAAAATTATTAATATTTTGATGCATAATCACAAATATGAGAATGGAATTCTAAGGCTGAATGAACATAGGATACGTATAAGGTTAGCAGTTATACACAAGTTTTTTGAAAACTGAGCCTATGGATACAATATGTTTGTGCCAGAAAAAGTACTTGTGAATTTTAGTGTCAGTTGTTTTTAGAAAAAAGAAAAATTATACTGTTATAATATCAAGATGGATGAGACTAATAATAATTATTCGGACCTGGAAAAAGATGAATCTGATGGTTCTTCAATATGATCTATTAGCAGAAAGCTCAGCTCAAGAAAACGTTTATGTATTTATTCGGATTCGTCATCTGATTGTAGCAGTGAAAACATTACAACAAATAATTCAATTGGGTGGAAAAAAAGTTGTAATCCTGATAAATGGTATCGAAATGTCCAAAAGCATAGAAGAATAAAACATTTGGAATGCAGAAATAGAAGGGGAAATTTAATACCTGCAAAAACATTTGTAGATGTAACATGTCGATGTCGTCAGAAGTGCAATGAAAAAATTACTTCGGATGAAAGAGAAGCTGCCATGGAGGCATTTTATAATTTAGATAGTCAACTTGATATTTTTTTACAAAATATTTTTTTAAGAGGTTGCATTAAAGTTAATGAAATAAAAAGAAGGCGCCTGAAGGATAACAGTAAAATGCCAGGATCACGTTCTTTCACATATTATTTTCGAAATAGCCGAAAAAATGATATTTATGTTTGCAAAAAATATTTTAAGGATACTTATCAGATAAGTGACCGACGAATATACGATTGTTGTTATAAAGAACAAGTTTCGTCTTTGATTGATCGTTGTGGTCACCATGTTCCAGGAAATAAAATCGATGACACACATGTTATAAAATATATAGACTCATTTTCCGCCTACACCAGTCACTACACAAGAGCTCACAATCCAAGACGAAAATATTTAAATCCAGACCTAAATATTAAGAAAATGTATGACCTGTACATCGCACAATATGAAGATGACGATATAGTGCTGGTGGAAGAAAAATATTACTACAAGGTATTCTCCACTAAATTTAATTTACATTTCAAGCAATGGTCTAAAGATACATGCCAAACTTGTGATTCTTTGCAAATAAAAACTCAGTCTTCGGATAGTGAGGGAATTTGGATGGCAAAACTTGAAAAGGACGCTCACTTACAAGAGGCTGAACAGGCTCGTAGTCATATGGCTGCAAATGGAATGGCAGCATCGGAAGAAATTTTTGTATTTTCTTTCGACTCAGAAAAAGCTTTAGCCTTTCCTGAACTTACTACATCGGTAGCTTATTATAAGCGAAATTTATAAGCGAAATTTATATGTTTATAGTTTCGGTTGCCATGATTTTAATAAAAATGTAAGCCACATGTTCGTTTGGCCAGAAACTGAAGGATCTTACAGGTCTCAGGAAATTTCATCATGCCTAATAAAGTATATAAAGACTTATGCTAAAAATTATGAAAAAATAATAACCTATTCAGATTCATGTACCGGACAAAATAGAAATATCAAAACTGTCTTGAATTATTGAAATTGGTTCAAAGTACAGAAATAAGAGCTGAGTCAATTGAAATTAAATTTTTGGTAAGTGGACATAGTTATTTGCCTAATGATTCAAATTTTGCAATTATCGAGTCACATGCAAAAAAAATTCAAAACATTTTTTCCAGATGATTGGTACAATATAATCAAAACCAGTAAAAAGAAAGCACCATTTAATGTGGTTCAAATGACCCATCAGAATTTTTCCTCAACAAATCCTTTAGAAAATTCTATCATTAACAGAAAAGTAACAGTTACAGGGTTACCAGTAAATTGGCTTAAAATGCACTGGATAAAATTAGAAAGGTCGACGATGACATTGCTCTATCCACCAGACACACCAACTTGACTACAATGGAAGGCATACCAACAAATGACCTTGCAATCCTAGATGCATACTTCTGCAAATGGATATTATGCCCAACAGGGGTAGAGGGGTACAGGGGTAGCCAACTACCCATCCTTTTGGAGCCAAAATAATTCGGGTAAGACTCAGAAGACCTGCAACCTTTGACTGATGTGATGGTATGGGAGTAAGTCGGTGTGTGCATGGCGAGGTTGTGATGAGCTTGTAAGAACTGCTTTGACTAATTATACACCTAATTTTAAGGAGCTTACTAAGAAAATGGATACAAGGAAGGCTTCTACTAGTAAATAAGTAACTAAAATTATGTTTCAACTTTAAAATTATTCTAATTGTTCAAAATAATCTTCATTTAATGTGTTTCGAATTAAACTTTTGTACTTCGGTTATTTTTATTAACCCTGTTTTTCTCTCTCTTCTCTCTTTTTTTATTTTGTTCCTTTTTTTTGTTGTCTCCTCTTCTCTTTTTGTTTATTCTTTCCTGGTAGATCGTGAAGTTACACATGGACGCGAGCCATGTTTTGGCCACCTCTGGTCTATTACAATCAGAAACTTCTATGCTACAACAGATTCCCAAAATATCTGGATATCACTTTGGATAGAACTCTATCCTTTAAATCATATCTCATTAATATAGCATCGAAGTTAAAAAAAAAAAAAAAAAAAAAAACCCTAAACAACATACTTCAAAAACTCTGCAGAACAACTTAGTTTCTCAGCAGGAACGTTTCACTTCACTACCCTGGTCTCGTTTACTCTGCATCTGAATACTGCTCACCTGTATGGCTGAACAGCACCCATGTGTACTTGGTTGATGCTCAGCTTAACACCACTATGAGTTTCATTTCTGGAACCTACTGGCTCCAGTACTAAGTTACATCCTACCTCTGCATCTCCAACATCCTTCTACTTGAACATAGCAATATCATGGAAATCCAAGATCTCTGAATCCATGAAGTCATCCCGCTCCTAGAAATAAATTGGCTATAGTCAAGGCACCTTCCAATCCTAAAACAGTGAAAAATCTTGCAGAGACAAACTTTAACATGGAGAAGTGGAAAGAGTCTTGGCGAAACTCATCCCATTCTGTCTTAAAAGAAAAATATTTGACAATTGTTTACTTCTGGTCATGACATATGAAAGTGAAACATGGACTTTGACTAAAAAAAATTGACCAACAAGTTGAGGGTTAACCAGAGGAAATGGGAAAGATCATTACTCAGTTTTACCATTCTAGATAGAAAGCTCAATACTTGGGTCAGAGCTCAGACCAGTATGATCAACATTATAACAGCCATTAAAAGATCCAAATGGCAGCAGGCAAATCAACATATTGCAAGAAGTAACACTCCATAATGGACCAAGTTGATATCAGAATGGTATCCTAGAGATGGAAAGAGAGCTACAGGAAGACAAAAGAGATGGTGGGAGGATGATATTAAAGAGATCACAGGAACTCATTGGCATAGAAAGACTCAAGATAGGAATCGAGGATATGGGGGAGTTCTTCGACCGAGAGGTATCTGGCTCCCACTGAGACCTCAATAAAGGTCGAAACTGGTCTGGGTAGTGATCCTTCCCATTGTTAAATTGTGAATGAAGATATTTATAATTAATAATACTTCATTCATAATTAACATGATCTACCATATCATATGCAGGACTTGTTTAAATTTATTTTGTTAGTCTCTTGCTTATAAAACGTTATCCATGTAATTCCTTTTGAGTTTTGTTTAGTTAATTTTATTTATGTAAATTTAGGGTATATCATAGACATGAAAAAGCTCTGTATTAAGGTGTCATTTATTTTATTTGCTTTATTCCTTTAATAATAATATAAGAAATTGTGATGTATGTAAATTTAATATATCCAGAAGTTTCCTTATGATATCATTTGATTGGTTGTTCTGAGAAATCATGCAAATTTCTCCTAGTGCGTGTTGGAGCATGAACTACTATATACCAAGGGAAAAGTAAGTTCAATGTGAGCTAAACCGGTGAGAACCAGTTACTGGTGGGAAAAAGGAACGAGGGTCATGAAAACGAAAGAAAAAAGCAGAAAGGAGTGGGCAAGTAAGGAGAACGGTAGCTAGAGACTGAAGGGTTTTTTTTTACATGCCGAAAAGCGGAAATAGAAGATTCTTTTAAGTTTGTGTTGCTACAATATAAAAGTCAGTAAGGATTTTAAAGATGTTTTTCGATCTCCTTATGATGTGATGAAGCTATATTCTGGTAAGATTACCTTTACTTTTCGTAGTGTGAAGTGATGAAAATTAATTCCGCCGAAAGTAATTTATTCCTAGTTGCTGTATTCAGCGAGTCAAGATTGAATGAGTAATGTGCTAAGACTTTTTCCCTCTTCAAGTGACAAATGCTATATTATTGAATTAATTGTTCATTGACTGAACGAGAACATTGATAAGCCTATTTGTTGTAATTTAGGAATCTCGAACTTACAAGAAGTTCGAGATTCCTAATTTTGATTGACTGAGCTTAGAGAATTACAAATGAATGTCTGATGGTTCATGAGTTGTAATCCTTCTGAATATCTTGAACTGATTTGATATTTAAATGTCTTGAGATCATTTAAATCACCTTGGTCTGAGTGAAATTGTGATAGAAATTCTTCATAACAAGAAGAATAAGATCTGTTAAATATAATTTTTAATTATAATTCTTAAGTTCAGCTGAGTAGTATACTAGTAACTTAATGAGAGCTTTATATTCGTTTAATTGTAATATCCCTGTCGAAACATTGTATTATGATGTATTTATATGTGACACTACATTAAATATTCTTTTACTATCTAAGATCAACCTTGTGTTTGCCTGATTTTTTTTTTTCACTGAACTGCTCCTTAAAAATTTCGAACCAATAGCGGGAGTTTTGCTTAATAATGAGAACCTCAGCCAAAAATCAGCTTTATAATAACCTGGTATAGTTGAAGATTGCTCATGCAATTTAGAACATGGAATGCCGCAGTATACTATAAATTTTCTTCATGTTAGGATAATATATCAGCCTACAACTAGTTAAATTTATAACAAGAGAGAATTATAAGACAGTAATACATGATTGGGCAGAAATTACGATACAACACCATAATGCAAAGCATTATACATGTCTGTAAGGATATGTGCTTTGCACAAAGGCAATTGATGAAGTCGATAGCTTCTGTATACGAGTTGCCCAGTCCTGAAAATACTTCAGGCGTAAACTTTGCTTACGCGTGGATAAAGGATTAAACCAAGAGTATAATTTCTTGGCATCTTTAATTTTTACTTTATCGAGGTCTTTTCAAGTGGAAGCCAGATGCAGAAAGATGCTAAGGTTGAATCAATGCAGTCATATATTTTACATATACAAGTAATTAAATGATGTATCACCATATGATTAAAATTCTCTGGATCAGAGAAAGTTGTAGGAAGTTTTATCACTTGAGTATAATGTATATTATATCTGACAAGAAATTATATTCTTGTTTAATCCTTCTCCAAGTGTAAGCAAACAAAGTTTATGCATAAAATATCTTCATGACTAGTCATGAAGTCTGTATTTCCTGATATCAACATTCATAATGCATAGCATTATACATGTCTGTAAGGATATGTGCTTTGCATTATGGAATACTAAAGCAAGCGATGAAGTCAATTGCTTCTATATACTAGTTGCCCAGTCCTGAAAATACTTTAGGTGCAAACTTTTGTTTGCTTACACTTGGATAAAGGATTAAACCAAGAATATAATTTCTTGGCATTTTTAATTTATAGTATAACCAAGTGGAAAAAGTTTCAGCAACCTCAATAAAGATTGAAACTGATGTGGGTAGCAACCCTTCTCATAATGCATCTAAATACAGGGTGATCCAGAACTCTTGGACCAACACCAATTACAGAAACTGCTCAAAAGAGCGACTGCCAACATTAATGCAGGCTTCATACTTTCGACATAGCGATTGGTGTACATTGGCGAAAACACCAGGCATTTCTCGTGCAGCAGCAGCAGCGGCAATAGAAATCCTGGCAATAAGGTCCTCATTGAAATCGATGGGACTATCGTAGATCATGCTTTGTCATATGGCCCCTTAAGGAAAAAGACCAGACATGGGCGATCGTGGTGGCCAAGCGATGGGACCACCCCGACCAATCCATTGTCTCGGAAATGTTGCATCCAAGGCGTTCCGCACATCCATGCTGAAATGGGGTGGTGCTCCATCGTGTTGGAACCACATACGTGTTTGAAGGTTTACTGAAACAGGGTTCAGTAATTCTAATTCAGATAATATATCAGCCTACAACTAGTTAAATTTATAACAAGAGAGAATTATAAGACAGTAATACATGATTGGGGAGAAATTACGATACAACACCATAATGCAAAGCATTATACATGTCTGTAAGGATATGTGCTTTGCACAAAGGCAATTGATGAAGTCGATAGCTTCTATATACGAGTTGCCCAGTCCTGAAAATACTTCAGGCGTAAACTTTGCTTACGCGTGGATAAAGGATTAAACCAAGAGTATAATTTCTTGGCATCTTTAATTTTTACTTTATCGAGGTCTTTTCAAGTGGAAGCCAGATGCAGAAAGATGCTAAGGTTGAATCAATGCAGTCATATATTTTACATATACAAGTAATTAAATGATGTATCACCATATGATTAAAATTCTCTGGATCAGAGAAAGTTGTAGGAAGTTTTATCACTTGAGTATAATGTATATTATATCTGACAAGAAATTATATTCTTGTTTAATCCTTCTCCAAGTGTAAGCAAACAAAGTTTATGCATAAAATATCTTCATGACTAGTCATGAAGTCTGTATTTCCTGATATCAACATTCATAATGCATAGCATTATACATGTCTGTAAGGATATGTGCTTTGCATTATGGAATACTAAAGCAAGCGATGAAGTCAATTGCTTCTATATACTAGTTGCCCAGTCCTGAAAATACTTTAGGTGCAAACTTTTGTTTGCTTACACTTGGATAAAGGATTAAACCAAGAATATAATTTCTTGGCATTTTTAATTTATAGTATAACCAAGTGGAAAAAGTTTCAGCAACCTCAATAAAGATTGAAACTGATGTGGGTAGCAACCCTTCTCATAATGCATCTAAATACAGGGTGATTCAGAACTCTTGGACCAACACACCTAAACAAGCACTTTTCGTCATACAATGCATGGTCCAAACTCAAGCAGTGAAGCGCCAGGGATTAGCAATTACTGTGTCAGGAAATGAAGAAACACAAGAATGACAGAGGAGATTTGAAACAATTCCAGAAATTACAGAACATAAAGAATTTTATTCAACAAATTACAGAAACTGCTCAAAAGAGCGACTGCCAACATTAATGCAGGCTTCATACTTTCGACATAGCGATTGACGTACATTGGCGAAAACACCAGGCATTTCTCGTGCAGCAGCAGCAGCGGCAATAGAAATCCTGGCAATAAGGTCCTCATTGAAATCAATGGGACTATCGTAGATCATGCTTTGTCATATGGCCCCTTAAGGAAAAAGACCAGACATGGGCGATCATGGTGGCCAAGCGATGGGACCACCCCGACCAATCCATTGTCCCGGAAATGTTGCATCCAAGGCGTTCCGCACATCCATGCTGAAATGGGGTGGTGCTCCATCGTGTTGGAACCACATACGTGTTTGAAGGTTTACTGAAACAGGGTTCAGTAATTCTGGCAAGACCTTTTGTAAAATTACGAGGTACGTTCTCCCATTCAGTCGTGCTGGCAGAAGGTATGTGCCAATCAAATGGTCATGTAGGATTCCAGCCCAAACATTTATGGAGGGTCGAAGCTGTATAACTGAGAGGAGACCTCAACATAGCCTTTAAAGGAATACAAAGAACCGACCAGGGCTTCTGACCTAATGTCCAATCCTCACCTCGTGGTGCACCCTGTTGGGTATCTACCTGGATACTGAATGAATGAGGATGGGCTGGCAATTTGGGATTTAGCCGACCAAATTGTATTCTTATTGGTTAAACCAAAATAAAAAACGATGGTACAACATAACAAAATTTCATGCCGACTGGGGCGTTGCCCAGTTAAACAAGGCCCCTGTTGTTTTCGCCAGGGAACCAGGGTGAACAGTGAAAACTCAGCTACTGGAACAAATCCTAAAGCACACCCCAACTCAATATCACAAGAATTGAAGATCGGTACTATCAACATAAGAAGCCTGAATGGCAAAGAAATGGAGCTAGCTGAGGAATTAGATAAGTACCAGATCGACATAATAGGGGTGACTGAAACAAAAAAGACAAAAACTGGTGAGATCTTTCTGAGCAATAAATACAAAATGTTATATGCAGGCAATGACAATCAAGGAAAAGAAGGAGTAGCCATAGTATTCAACACAAATTACGAGGCTAATCTTCTTGAATGGCGGGCTGTCCAAAGTAGAGTGATGTGGGCAAATATGAGAATGGGGAACTGAACAATGAGACTTATTTGTGCCTATGGTCCCACAGAATGTTCTACTAAGGTAGAGGTGGAGGAATTTTTTGATACTTTAGAAAAAGCAACTGACACAATGAAAAAAGAAAAAGTTGGTCCTTGTTGGGGATCTGAATAGCAGAGTAGGAAATGATTGTCATACATACAAAAAATATTTTGGGAAAATTTGGAAAAAAGAGCAAACTAATAATGGCAAATACCTGTTGGATTTCTGTTCAGGACATGGACTGGTTATTACCAACACCATGTTCCAACATAAAAATGTGCACAAATACACATGGAGAGAAGAGGCAAGGAATAAAAAAAGTCTCATTGACAATGTTATTGTTGATAGTGATGTTTTCTCCCCGGTGCAGGACACCAGAGTGTACAGAGGATTTGAAATTGGAAGCAATCACTATTTAGTCTTGAGCAGGATAAAATTGAATTTCATATTATTATTATTATTATTGTTCAGGCCTCCATGGAGTCAAAAGACTCATCGTGGGAGGTCCTTCCTAAGAACATAACGTCTGTCAACATTCATCGAGAAGAGGTCCCCCTTAAGAAACACAAAGTCTATCATAAAACTCCTTAAACTCATTGACCGCACTCGTTCTCACCACTCCATCAGACAATGCATTCCACAGTTCAATCACCCTCCACGCAAAGAAACCACTCCTCACCCTCTTGCTCACAGTTTCCTTTCGTAACTTCCAGGGATGGCCTCTTGTCATCACTCCTTCCCGCTGTTCAACCAAGCGAAAGAACTCCCCAGTGTCAACCCTGTAACCACCTCTCAACAGTTTAAAAGTCTCAATCATATCACCTCTTCTTCAATTCACCAAACTCTGCAGTCCACATTCCCTCAGCCGATCCTCATAACTATCCTTGTACAGTTATGAAACCATCTTTGTCATCCGTCTTTGTATCCTTTCCACAGTTAATTTATCCCCTTCAAATCCTGGAGGCCAAATCTGAGAACAATAGTCTAAGTGCGGTCTGATCAGAGACATATACAACGGAATGATAACCCTTTTATCTCTGAAGGTCAGTGTCATTCTCATAATTGCAGCAATCCTCTGTGTTACCTTCACCACCTTTGCAATATGTCCCCTAAATTTCAGGTTTCTATCAATCATCAACCCCAAATCTCTTGTCTCCCCTACTTCCTCCAGTATAGCTCCTCCAATAGAGTATGCAGCGCCCCATCGATGTGTCCCAAACCTCAAGACCTTACATTTTGCTACATTAAACCAACAAACTCCATTCATTTGCCTATCTGTCTAGCTTATTCAAAGCCTCTTGCAGGGCTACCACATCTGCACTATTACTAATAATCCTTCCCAGCTTCACATCTGCAAACAACTGAATATATCCTTGCAATCGACTGGGAATGTCATTGATATAAAGATTAAAAAATATAGGTCCCAGTACTGAGCCCTGTGGGACCCCACTTGTAACCCTCTGTCTCCTTGAAACTGCTCCACCATACACAACTCTCTGATACCTATCAGACAGCCAATCCTGAATCCCGTTGACCAATCTGACATCGAGACCCATGTGCTGCAACTTAAATATCAGCTTATCATTATATCAAGCAAAAGAATAACATGTAAGAAAGTTTTAAAACTAATAAAAGTTGAGCAGCTATCAGTTGTGAACTGTAGACTAAAATACACAAAGATTATTGAAAAAAAAATGAAAGAGTTTGAGAACAGGAACCAAACCTTGGAAATTCAGTGACAAGCCTTGAAGAAAACCCTGATTGATTCAGCCAGAGAGGCATGTGGTAAGGTTGTCTGCAAGGATAGAAAAATCTGGACTCCCTGGTGGACACAGGAAGTTAAAGAGGCAGTGAAGGAAAAGAAGAAAGCATATCAAAAGTTCCTGGCAAATAAGTCAGCTTGTGCTCTTAGAGAATACAGAGAGAAATGTAAGAAAGCTAAAGACTGTGTAAAACTAGCTAAACAAAAGTCATGAGAAGGCTTTGGTAAGAACATAGAAAATAAATATCAAGAAGGTGGTAAGATATTCTTGAAGTTGTTGAAGAAGCTCAGAAATGGAGGAAAGAGTGCTGTAAAAGGAGTTAGAGATGATAAAGGTGACATGAAAACAGGAGAAAAAGATATCCTTGAAGTATGGAGTAATTACTTCAAAAAATTACTAAATGAAACAAGTACTGATGACAGCACAATGGTAAAGAACACTCAAAAGGCATACAGTCAGGAATACGTATCCATACTTGAAGTAGAAAAAGCCATCAAAGGCTTGAAATGTGGAAAGGCAGCAGGAGTAGATGATATTCGACCAGAAATGCTGAAGTATGGTAGTATAAAAGTCTTACAGCGGCTGCACTCTATAGTTCAGAAAGCCCGGGCAGAGGGACGGCTTCCTGATGATTGGAGTAGAGCTCTAATAGTGCCCATATATGAAAAGGGAAATAAAACTGAATGTGAGAATTATAGAGGTATTTCCCTACTGAGTGTTCCTGGCAAGATCTATGCAAGTATACTTGAGAAACGGTTGAGAAGAATTGTGGAAGAAAAGCTTGGTGAAGAACAAGCTGGATTCAGGCCAAATAGAGGCTGTGAGGATCAGATCTTCACTTTACGACAAATAGTCAGAGAAAGCATGGGAATATAACAAAGATCTGTATTTAAGTTTTGTCGATCTCGAAAAGGCATATGACAAGGTGCCAAGAGAGAGCGAAGCTATTCAATACGCTACAGTTATATGGTGTCATTAAGGCATTATATCAAGCAATACTTAGTCTGTATTTGAGTTGTAAGTCGGCAGTTAGAATTGAAGGATGTACAGGAAGATGGTTTAATGTTAAATCTGGTGTGAGACAAGGATGTGCATTATCCCCTCTGTTATTCATTATCTATATGGATCACATTATGAAGGAAAGTGGTATTAAACATGATATCATAATTGGAGAGTTAATGTCAGCTCTTTGCTTTATGCAGAGGATGTAATACTTCTAAACAAATCCACTACAAGTTTGCAAGATTCCCTGACTAAATTGAATAACTGTTGTAATAGATATGGTATGAAGGTCAGCATTAAAAAGACAAAGACAGTGAAAATAGGTAGAATTGTTGAAAATGTCAACTGTGTTGTGAATGGGAAAGCTGTGGAACAAGTAAAACATTTCAGCTACTTAGGCACAATTTTTAGTGAAGATGGTAAATTAAATAATGAAATAGGCAACAGAATCAACAAAGCTGGTATGGTAGGAAGTCAGTTGAATAAATTCATATGAAATAAGAGAGAAATTAGTCAGAACACTAAATTAGCTGTATACAAGACAGTGTTCGAACCAGTTTAACTTATGGATCTGAGAGCTGGGTCAGAAGTAAAATACTTGACCAAAGACTAGAGACCGCAGATATGAGAGCTGGGAAAGATTATAGGCGTGAACAGATGGCATCAATGGCAATATCATATTAAAAACGAGGATATTAGGAAAGAACTTGACATTTGTCAGCATCCAGGAATGTGTTAGGGGGAGCTAATCTCAGGTTGTATGGTCACTTAAACAGAATGGGGCGAGGAAAGATTAACAAAACAAGTGTTCTCTGCCAGGTTGGCAGGAAAACGACCCAGAGGAAGACCAAGATATAGGTGGATTGATATGGTACAATGTGCCTTAGATGATAGAAATATAAGATCTGATAATGGTAATATTGGAGTCTTGACAAATAATAGACTGATTTGGAGGAAAATTGTAGATAGGAAGTTTGTAATGGTGTAAATTTTTCATGTAGCACTATCATATCCTGTACACCTCATGAGGGTACATGTCAGGAATTTGATGATGATGACAGTTATGGAGAAATGCCACTGGTACGAATGTGGACGTGTGGCATGCATATTTCTGCTCGCCCACACATGATAATTGTGGATATTAAAAATGCCGTCACGTGTAAAGATGCATTTGTCAGTGAATGAGACGTGCATCAAAGTCCGGCTGCACTGCAGTCTGCTGCAGGAATCACTGTACAAAATCCATATAATTCTGGTAATCTGCAGGTGTCAAGGCGTGCATTCTCTGTGTATGGTAGGGGAGGGTGTAATTATTCGTGTTGTAGAACTCGCCACGCCGTCGATTGGGGCACATGTACGGCATGGGAAATTGCTCGCGTGCTACATTCAGAACGATCTGCAACCCTACGTAGAATTTCCTCTGTAACACGTGGTGTCCTCACACTCCTTGCATGCTTTATCCTGCATGCTGCTGAGAAAGGAGCCCATTTCGCACAGATACCGGTGCAATCACTGAAAGGTTTTACGATCAGGCACACGTCAGGTCGGAAAGCACTCTCGGTACAGTCTTTGGGCTTCCCCTCACATTCCTGTCTCCAGCTCTGTAAATGAAATACATCTCATCCTTCTTGTGATTTGTGAAAGAGTCCATCCTTTTTGCACTCCATGGTAGAAATAACGACAACTGCAAAACACAAGAACACTTATCTTATAAGCGTTCCAGTGAACGCTTATAAGTGTTCACTGGAGTTCGGACCATGTATTGTATGACGAAAAGTGCTTGAAATTTGGCCCAAGAGTTCTGAATCACCCTGTATGCATGTCTGAAGGGAATTATTCTTTGCATTATGGAATACCTAGGCAATTGATGTGAGTTAACAGCCTTTATATATACAAGTAGACTAGTTGTTATAATACTTAATGCCTGAACTTACACTTGGGTAAGAATTAAAAGAAGAATATAATTTTTTGTCAAGTGTAATATACTGAATTGTAGACCAGTCATTATCTGGTGTGTTCATTAAGGTATTGGAAAGGCTAGTTAGGAATCACCTTCCCAGGTAGCTAGCATGATTCTGTATAGGGGAGGCAAAGTTTTGTTGAAGGTAGGTCTTACTTTAGCAGTCTGCTTATGATAGAGTTGTAATAGAGTGACAGCAGAGTTAGATATGGGGAATGGATATACCATGATACTTATAGATCCTATTAAGGCATTTGACAGGATTCCACATGCAGTGTTGTTATTCAAACTCAAAGGGATAGGTATGCAAACTTGTGATTTGGAGAGTGGCTGACTGACAGGTATCAAAAAGTTATGTATGGAGGTGCTGAGTCTAAGAGAATGTAGGCGACTAGTGGTATATCACAGAGTTTTGTACTTGAACGTATATATTCTTTAATGATGCAATGATATAAAACTGGGAAGAGTGGTATAAAGATGATGGAGATGCTGCAGAATGGGCAAAGGATAATGATTTCTAGTTCAGTGGTAAAGTGTAAGATAATGCACTTTAGCAAAAAAAGACATCACAAGCTTTACTATATTGATGGAACTGGACTACTGGAAATTGATGAATCCAGGGATTTTGGAGGTGATTGTGGACAGAGAGTTGAAGTTTAGAGTGCATATTGCAAAGATGGCAAACTCAACTTATCAGGTTATTTGGATTTGAGCACATTGATAAACAAAGATAAGGAACTCGCTTTTCCCTCTTTATGAAACTGCACAGATCTGGTTGCACAATTCCTTGAAGATGAGGAGATGGGGGTGGGGACAGGATCCAGAGATAACTAAGACTGTGACAGGTCTATGGAATATTCCTTGTGAGGACAGAGTGAAGGTCTGTGGGTACAATGGCTAGTTGATCTGTGGAAAAGAGTGGAAATGGTAGAAACATAAGTTATTAAAGGAGTTTTTACTCCTTTAACGCTCTCCCCTGCCCCAGTTTTCCCATAAAACCCTACCCCTTCCCCAAAGAAGCACCCTGAAGTATAATATAATAATATATATATATATATATATATATATATATATATATATATACTTGCATCAATTGCAGGCGCAAACGTGACTTTTAGTCTGTTTGCTTACTTGGGAAATGGAGTAAAACCAGGTTTAAAATTACTTGGTATCTTTAACATATTTATACCCAAGGTAAAAATACTTCCTACATTTATATCTCCTCCAGAGATTTTTATTTAATAAGGTTAAAACACCTTATGGTAACTTGTTTTGGCGAAATACTTACAAGCTCTGTATGACTAAATCTTGGTATTTCTAGCCTAGCTCCCACTGACGAGACCTCAATAAAGGTCGAAACCGGTCTGGGTTGTGGCCCCTTGCCTTTAATACAAAACATCATACATCCCCTTCTTGGAGATGTGTTTTGGCATTAAGGGTAAATATTAAGATTAGTGATCGGAGCTTGTTCCACCTTTGCCACGAGTTGCCCTGGTCCTGCACTACCTGTGGGATCAGTTAGACTTGCATCAATTGCAGGCGCAAACGTGACTTTTAGTCTGTTTGCTTACTTGGGAAATGGAGTAAAACCAGGTTTAAAATTACTTGGTATCTTTAACATATTTATACCCAAGGTAAAAATACTTCCTACATATATATATACATATATATGTGTGTGTGTGTGTGTATTATTTTAGAAAAAACTCGGGTTTTCAAAATTATTCTTCCTGCCTTGCATCAAACACTCTCCCCACATTTCCCCCCTTTTAACAGCCTACAGCATAAATATGGCGAATGAAGTCATCCTAGCATCTAAACAAGGTATATACAAAATTTTCTTCCTCAATTATTCTGCTATAATTTCCTTTAAAAATACACTTGTAATGCCCTAAAAATTTTCTTGACTAAAAATGCCAAAACCCGGGTTTTTGTATTTAAAATAAGGGACACTCCTAAACAAAAACAGGCTATAATAGTCATAAAAGTAATAGTTTCAAGAGGAGTAGCATGGGAATTTTCCCAGAAATAATACCTATATTTTAAGTTTAAGAGAGATGGTAAATCCTGTATTATTCTACAGCCGGGTACGAAACTCGGATCGAAATCCATTGAAATCCTAGTTTCATGCCGAAAAAACTATCGGCGAGCCCAAGTGTAAGTAATCACTTGGGTAGTACAACACCAGGGCAACTCAGAGCAAAGGTGTTTCACCTTTGCTCCAAGTTGCCCTGGTGATAAGGATAGTGATGGAATTGACTGGTGATAAGGATAGTGATGGAGCAAGCTCCGTCACTATCCTTAATATTCTCTCATAATGTAAAACACAGCTCCTAGGAGATGTATTACTGTTTTACATTATGAGAAGCGGTCACTACCCAGACCGGTTTCAACCCTTTTTGAGGTCTCATCAGTGAGTAGGTAGACCTGGAATATGAAGGTTTTAAGTGAACCGAACTTACATATTCCTCTACTAATGAATTGCTAAACTGGTGTACTTATATATTGTTATTACTATGATAACAAGCCAAAAGGCTATTTTACCGGCGACATAAATTAAGTTTAAGGGAGATGGTAAATCCCGTATTATTCTACAGCCGGGTACAAAACTCGATTCAAATCCATCTACCTAAGTGATTACTTACACTTGGGTTCGCCGATAGTTTTTTCGGCATGAAACTCTAGGATTTCGATCCGAGTTTCGTACCCGGCTGTAGAATAATACGGGATTTACCATCTCCCATCTCCCTTAAACTTAACTTATGTCACTGGTAAAATAGCCTTTTGGCTTGTTATTGTAGTAATAACAATATATAAGTACACCAGTTTAGCAATTCGTTAGTAGAGGTATATGTAAGTTCGGTTTACTTAAAACCTTGATATTCCAGGTCTACCCACTCACTGATGAGACCTCAAAAAGGGTTGAAACCGGTCTGGGTAGTGACCGCTTCTCATAATGTAAAACAGTAATACATCTCCTAGGAGCTGCGTTTTACATTATGAGATAATATTAAGGATAGTGACGGAGCTTGCTCCACCTTTGCTCCGAGTTGCCCTGGTGTTGTACTACCCAAGTGATTACTTACACTTGGGCTCGCCAATAATTTTTTTGACATGAAACTGTAGGATTTCGATCCTAGTTTCTTACCCGGCTGTAGAATAATACGGGATTTACCATCTCCCTTAAACTTAACTTATGTCGCCGGTAAAATCCAGGGACTTGGGAGTGTTGGTGGATAGGGAGATGAAGTTTAGGGGGCACATTGCAAAAGTAACTAAATCAGCTCATCAACTCACTTGGTTGTTGAAAAATACCTTGACGAGCAGAGACAAGCAAGTTATTGTACCTCTGTACCGAGCCCTGATAAGACCTCATCTCGACTACTGTGCCCAAATTTGGTCACCTCAGTTCCTTCTTGATGGGGAGGAGGTGGAGAGGATCCAGAGGCGAGTGACTAAGATGATAGCAGGTCTATGGAATGAACCATATGAGAACAGGTTGAAGATTTGTGGGTTGCAGAAACTAGTTGATAGGCGGAAAAGGGGAGATATGATTGAGACATTCAAATTGCTAAAAGGATTCTATAGGATTAATTCAGAGGATATTTTTGAGATCAGGACTGGTGGTGGGAGAACTAGGGGACACCTATGGAAGTTGGGCAAGAGTGTGGTTAGCAGGGGTGTTAGAGCTGGGTTCTTTACTTTTAGAGTGGTAAATGAGTAGAATAAGCTGCCAGAGTCTGTTGTGGGTGCTATGACAGTGAGCGAGTTCAAAGCAAGGTATGATAGATACTGTGAAAATGTCGAATAGTTGTGTGGACGTGATGTTTAGGGCCTCCCTCGATGAGTCTAAGGACTCCCTGGAGTAGCCCGAAATAATAATAATAATAAAATAGCCTTTTGGCTTGTTATCGTAGCAATACCTATATTTTGTTAAAGGAGTTTTATATGGTTTTTACACAGAATTTTTTCAGTACGTGACAGTTCATTTATATTATGGATGGACTAGAGCAAGAGAGAGGTATCCATTTTTTTTGTCAATGATGCTATGTTGGGAAGAGTTGTAAGGAGTGATGCTAATATTAGACAAACTAAGTGCAAGGTATTGAACTTAGGAACCCAGAGGATAAGGTTGTGTAATGTAATATTGGCAGAACTGTGCTTCAGAATATGAATGAGATCTTGGGATGATAATTGATATTAGCCTGAATTTTTACTTGGAGCATGTGGGGGGGGAACACATTGCTGGAATGTGTTATAGATACTAGGACCATGAATGAGTTTAATGTTCACTATAATAGATAGTTGCCTGAATGAGATGTCCTACAGTAATCAGTTAACGTCATGGTGGGTTGTTATATTAGTAATGAAGTTGTTTGAAGTACACCTGTTGTGATAATGGTGCCACCACAAGAAAATGCCATTATATGTAAATTGGTGTGCAAAAGCTAAGGATGAGCTGCATTTTTACCTATATATATATATATATATATATATATATATATATATATATATATACATACATATACATGAAAAAATTTTCATGACTACAGAAAAATGTGGAAATAAATTTATTGCCAGCATACTGATAAATTATATTTCACAAAAAATGTATTATACGTTTCATACAAATTAAATTGCAATACATTTTAGCAAAAGTTACAAATTTTCTATGGATGTAGTTAAGGAATTAATGGACATTGCTTACAGAAAACTATGCGGAGAGACATTTCAGTATGGAGTATGTCCGCCCTGAACTGTGATGCAGCTACCACATTGTCATACCATGCTTAGCATCAAGCGATTCAGGAGTTCTCGAGGCAAACTGGTCCACTTTTTGATTCAGAGCAAGGATAAGACCTTGTTTGGCTTTTTGGAGGGAAATTTTGAGCATCAATGCATTTCCTATTACTTTATTAGAACAGACATGTTCTATGCGGCTGAAATCTGGTGAGTGTGCTGGCCACTTGATTCGATTAATATCCTTGGTCTCTAGAAGTATCTTCACTGCTCATGTACGATGTGGTGTGGCATTATCATCTATAAAAATGAATTCTTCGCCTACACCACCATATCTATCATTTTCAAAAAAATTCTGCGATGGCAAGCAGTGCTACTTTCACGGAAGATCAAGTGCCATCTAGAATTGGCGGAAAGGCTAAAACAACTCATCTGTAAAGAGTACATTAACCCATTGGAATCTTATCTAGTTTTTATGGATGCAGCACCACTGAAAACGTACTCTATGATGAGCTGGTGATGCAGACTACAGGCTGTTGGGAATATAGGCCTACTTGTTGCAGATGTCTTGCCCCAGTCTGTCAAGATATCTGCATACCTGTGCTTGAATAGAGCCGACTTGCACGCTGACCTGTTGTGGTGTACCAATTACATTTTGCTCTTATAACCAATAAACTGTCTTTATTAGAAGAGTGAGGGTGACCTCTTAGGAAATGTCTGGAACACAATCCATTGGGTTGAAATGCCTCCCAGAACCTGTATCCAACACTGTGAGATTTCAAACTCTCTGGCAATGTTAGTAATTCTGTGCCCTTCTTCAAGCTTTCCAATAATTCTTTTCCATGTAAAATCATCTGGATGATGTGTTTGAACATTATAAGACATCCAAGTTTGGAACTTTATTCCTTCACGAAAAGAGCTTCCTTTAAATGCAATTCGCTTAACATAGCCTTTGCCTTTTATCATGTTGAATGCCACCATGTGACCCCTTTGCACGCAATTCAAAAATTTGAATGTGTGTCTCCTGCTTTCTACTCAAAATCGTCAGTTATGCAAATTGCCACAAGCTGATTCGTCTGAAATTTGGTTGTAATCTTCAGAAATGGTGTTTGTCCTTTAACACTAGTTTACTTTTTATGGTTATTTACAATCATTTCTTCACTTGTTAATGTTGTAAATATTTTTTTTTATTTTCTGATTAGTTAGTGCAATTTTCAAATGCTTTAAGCAGAAATATATTTTTAAATATCACCATTTTTTTGGAATTGGCTTTTAATATTTTCATTTTATGTGTGTGTGTGTCTATATATATTATTTTATTTTGTTTTTCTTTGTTTCAGGGTAAAGTATGCCGTATTTGGCCTCTTCAAAAAAGACCATCTGCAGGATGGTTATTGAAGCTACTCATTTCAGAAGGTATTATTTATTTTCATACTAGTGCATAAATTTATAGTTTTGATTATACTAGAGGTACATTGTTCAAATTGGGACTCATTGTTTCTGGGTTTTCTTAATTTTTGAGTAACATATTACTTTAATTCAGGAATAGCCAGTAGTAGATGTGTAATTGATTTTTAATACATATTCTGAATGTGACTGAATTCTGTAATTTTTAAATAGATTTTTATCTAAAATTTAGGAGATTATGGATAGTTCATCTTATATTTTGAATAATTTCACACATTTTCTATATCCTGGTTGTATGCTAACTAGTACTTTGAAGAACTGAATCTGCTGCTTCGAAACTGAATAAAGACAGTATTAATAAGTGTGTGTATGGTGTATATTAATGCTAGAAGCATCAGGAATAATTATGAGGGAAGAGTTTTTGGCATTGGTTAGTGGAATCTTGCCAAAAGCAATAGGCATTAGTGAAACTTGACTAACAGCAGATGACATAGTTATAAGGATAGAATGTGATGGGATTAGTATTTTCAGGTACGACAGAGTAGAAAGAAAAAGGGGGTGGGTACTGCTGCCAAAAGCAATAGGCATTAGTGAAACTTGACTAACAGCAGATGACATAGTTATAAGGATAGAATGTGATGGGATTAGTATTTTCAGGTAGGATAGAGTAGAAAGAAAAAGGGAGTGGGTACTGCTGATAATAGCAGATGAATTGCAGCTAACGAGATTAGGAGTCAGGTGGGCAGGTGGTAGCTCTTTTGAGTCAGTCTGGTGTGAGATCGAGGCCAATAAGACAAAATATAAAGTTGGTTGCATCTGTAGGCCAGCAGTTGCCAGGGATGATGGGTAAGATATGCATCAGCAGATTAGTACATTGTGTGCAAGTTGAGTAATTATTATTGTGGCGGGGGACTTCAACTTCGGAGACATAGATTGGAAGGAGAAAAAGATCACATGTCAAGAAGGAAATGGAAATTATACACATATTGAGAGATAATTACTTGAAGCAGAATGTGATGCAGAAGTCTGGTGTATGAGAGTGTTGGATCTTATTCTAGGGTCAGAAGATCTGTCCATAACTACGGTGGCTACATTGCCACCAATTGGGGAAAGAGATCATGTGATCGACTTGGGAGGTAGCAAAACATGTGGAAATTCCAGTTAAGAAGGGGTATATCTGGAACTACAAGGCAGGTGATTATGATACACTTTGGCGACAGCTTTAAGCAGTACCATCTCATAAAGATCTGCAAGGGAAGGGTGTTCACATTTCATGGGGGGAATAGTCAAGGGATATCTGAAGGAAGCAATATCACGCTTTATACCCAAGGTCAGGAGGGTAAATCGGGTAGGAGCTAGATGGATGAGTAGTATCATTAAACACGAGCTGCAAAAAAATAAAATGTTATGGAGGGTATATAAGAAGAAAGGTCACCAGCTAAGTCATGAATAGTACAAGAATCAGGCCAGAAAGGTGATCAGTGTGGTAAAGCAAAATCAGATTATGAAAAGAAATTAGCCAACCAGGTGAAAGGAAATCTCAGAGAGTTTTATCATTATCTGGCAAGTAGAAGGAAGAATGACTATGGAAGGATAACTTTAATGAGTGCAGATGGTAGAGCGGTAACAGAGGCAGATGAAATTGTTGACCTATTTAGTGACTATTTTGCAAGAATATATTATCCAAGTGAAGATATTGTTATGGCAGAGGAGACAGACAATGATGTGTGAACAGTGGTTAATGAATTGGAGGTACTTAGGATATTGGAATCTGAATGCAAATACAGTTGTGGCATTGGATGGGATATCAGCTCGCATTTTAAGAGAATGTGCAGGGGAGCTGGCAATGTCTTTCATTAGGCTGTTTAATTTAAGTCTGAGCTTTGGCAAAGTCCCATGAGAGTGGAAGGAGAGTAAAATAATTCCTTTTGCATAAAGGAGGAGGATCTAAATCTCTGGTAGCAAATTATAGACCAATCAGTATTCAGGAGTGGTGGTAAAAGTACTGGAAAAGTTGGTCAAAAAGAGAATTCAGGAATGGGTGGATAAGAATATAATACTCTGATGGGCACATGGCTTTGTGAAGCGTAGGTCATGCCTTAATAATCTATTAACTTTTTATAATAGGGTGACAGTTGAGTTGGATAAAAGGAATGGCTACACGATGATATTACTGGATTTTGCAAAGGTGTTTGACACGATATCACATGGAACTCAATTTCGCAAACTGCAACAAATGGGGATGGATATGAAACTGGTGATGTGGATAAAAGGGTGGCTGATGGACAGATACTAAAAATTAGTATATGGAGGAGGAGAATCCATGATGACATGTGACTAGTAGTGTCTGCAGGGACTCTGTGCTTGGACTACTGCTGTTTAATTTATACATAAATGATATAATAAATAATTTCAAGGAAGATATTCAGTTGTTTGCTGATGACACAAAGTTGGGTAAGGTAATAGTTAATTAAGGTGATGTAGAGAACTTGCAGGATGATTTGAATAGGCTGACAGTATGAACAATACAAAACTGTCAAGTTACGCATTTTGGGATACAAGGATAACAAGCTGTGTACAACATTAAGAGAACTGTACTCCAGGAAATTGATAAAGCCAGGGATTTGGGGATAGTAGTAGATAGAGATTTGAAGTTTAGAGGGGATATTGCTAAAGCAGTAAGGATAGCTCACAGGATTACTTGGTTATTGAAGAACATGCTAACAAGCAGAGATAATGGAGTTAATATTCCTCTTTATAATGCCTTTATATGACCACATCTGGATTACTGCCAGCTCTCTTGTCACCTGGGTTTCTTGAGGTGAGGAAATGGTGGATCCTCTTCCTCACTGTTTTATTGTTTTCTGTTAATGGTTTCAAGAAGAGGTATGGTAGTGTTGATAGTTTTGATAGTGTTGATGTACTTTGCCTTCTTATAGCTTGTTTCTAATGGTGTCATTATTTTTTGCAGTCCAAATATAATAGTGAGTGTTCGGGGACATGGATGCTCATGACCTAAATAGTCCCTTTCTCAAATTCTACTGATCAACCTGAAGAGATTCTGAGATATTTGATGTTAGCAATGGCTTAACACATATTGACCATCAGCTTGTCCATTGCCAGATAGTTTTCACCATCACAACAAGACTTGTAACCAGTTCTCCTTCCAAATGCACTGTGGATGTGAGCTCTTCTTTTGGTAACTCAGATTATAAACTCACCCAGCTTACTTTTGTTCCAGAATGTCTTCACGTCCTTTGGCATTACCCATTCATTACCTTGGTGCCAAATGTAATGACTTCCATGGACTGATTATTGTTTACATTCTTATCTGAACACCTGCTCCAACCAGATAACAGAAATAAATCTAACTGAAATTGAAGGGTTTCGTCCTCAGAAACTCCAACTATCCAATCCTTGAGCTGGGGATTGATCATTGGGAAAAATAGTATGTGGAAGACTGTTCCAATTAACAAAGATGATATGGAATGAAAAAGAAGAATGAGAAGTTGATATATTTTGGAGCTGAAATGTATTATCTGGATGTTTACGAGCAGCTGCTCATGTTTGTATATGATTAGAGGAAAGTAGAGCAATTCTAAGGGCCAGTTCAGTGGAGCATTGTCCCTTGAAATATTTACAGAAAAAACAGTATATCAACAGAGCATTTCTGGGAAAATGAATAGAGAATACAGTGCAAGAGAGTGGGGATTATCTATTAAGTGAATAGCTGTTCTCTGAATTTAGTCGAACATTCTATTGAGGTTTTATGTTTACCATCCCGAATGTGAGAACAATATAAATCTGAAATTCACCCACCAATAAAATAGAGAGTCAAAATTTGGGCAGAAGAGTATTGTTAAGAAAAAAATAAAAGAATATAAAGCTTTTTAGATGCTGAACAGCTTATGGAAATGATATGCTTGTCAGGATAGGCTACATATGAAAGTCAACCTGAGAGGAGAAACTGATTCTGATTAATGTGCAGGATATTGTCAAAAGTGAGAAAAGAAAGTGAAGCATATACCCTTCTGTTATGCCTTTAGTGTTTTTCACTTGTAGTGTTTTGAAGAACTAGCCACTATTTTTCCACTTTCCTATAACCTGTAAGAGCATGAGGATCTGCTGGTCAACATCTGTTTGCTTCAAACCCACCAAACAGCTACTTATCTTCTTTTTCATTCCATCTACCTTTGTTGTGTAGAAAAGCCATTTTTCACTGTTTTATTCAGTTACAATCCTTATGTTCAAGAAATGCAAATCAATAGATTCATAGTTTTTAACCTATTTCCATTGCATGAGATCAGTGTGTTATAAACTTTGGAATCATGTGGTGGAGGAGGGTAATTGATTAAATAAAATACATAAGCTAGTTATTGCTTTGAATCAATCTTGTGTTTTATCAGTTTGATGCCAATATTAATCAGTAGGTCAAAAGTGAAAATGTTAGTTAATTGAAATGTACATTTGTATTTGAATTTATTAATAATATATAGTCTATTGGTACAGTGATCATAACTGTTTTTTGTTGTTGTTGTTTTGCTGTCTTCTGTTCAGTGTTTAAAATTGTGCAGGGGGGAATGGATCTTTTTCTCTCTTTTTAATGTGACACTCACCTACTAAAGGTAAACTAATAGTACATTTGTATTGCATGTGGACTAAGGATTTTTATTATTTTTTAATTTTATATTTTTTAAAATGTTTATTTTTTTAAATACTTTGGAAACCTCACTCTAGAACCCAAACATGGAAATTTTTTCAAGTCACTTCAGACCTCCAATAAATGTGGAAGCAGTCTCACACCGGGTAATAAAATTCATTTCCCACCTAAAGACAATGGCAAACATCCATGCCTGTGGTGGGACTTCGACGTGCATCACATTGATCAGAGGGATGTTGACCATCAGCCAACCAGGCCAGCATACCCCATTAACTATGTTTCACTTATAGCAGTAATTTTTTTGGGAAATCAGCTTCATCAGGAGAACAAATTTCTCCCCATATTTCTAACACTACTGGCAGCTGTTGCTTCTCTACGCCAGATCTTGATCTCCACTCTCTTATCACAACTAAACCCAGTTCTCCCTCCACCCTTCACAGAACATACACTCCACATGCATCTCAGAGGCTGTCGATTTATTTTGTCATTCTCATTTCTTACTTCTCACACTAGTCTCACCTTTTTTTATCTTTCATATCTATTCTCAGTGTGTTCTTCACCTTGAACATTCTCCTTGATCTCTCCTGTCAGTAACCTTTTTTAGATGACTAATAACAACCCCATTCAAGCACAGTTTGTCTCTGAATGGATTTCAGCAGTTGTACTCATTACCCAAATTCATCTGACATTTGCAAACTGCATGTTTGCTCTTTTCTCCTCACACAACTCTGCCAGCATACATTCATCATTTCCTCACTGTCTTAGCTCATTTCATCACACACAATGTCATTGATACATCACAATTATCTTTCACACTTTTTAATAAATGAGCACTTCTACATACTTACGGTACTTGTCCTTCAGCTGGAAAGACTTGCTTTTGAATTCAAAATCCTTTTCAGTTCCCATTTATGTTTGAGGAAACCTTTCTACAAAACAAAACTGGCCACACACATACTTAACAGACATAGTACACTGGCTTCCTATTCTTAGTTGCTTCAGCCATTATTCCAACCAAACTCAGTAATTCAGTAACCATCTTTACATTTCCTTCTGTCCATCCAATTCATTCATTCCTATGAGCATTAATTCTTCTACTTTTTCAAGATAGGATGAACAGCTGCTAGTAAACATCCATTTACTGTTCATCTTGAAACCTACCTTGGGGCACCTGTTTGTGGTGGATGGCACTTTTCATTTTTGGCTGTTTATCTATTCTATCTTTCTTTTCTTCTCTGCTTCTCCTGGTGTTTTTTTCTGATCACCATCACTGGGAAACTACTACCATGTTTTCTTAATGCAGTGTGCTCTGTGAACATCCTCAAAGGGGTATGCAGACAGGCAGTTCATGGATGGCCTGGCCAGGATCAGTCATTTGATAGGCTTGTTTGTGAGGATCAGCAGTAAGCCTCTTTCCCCATGGTCCAAGCATAGGGCTTAAGACTTGCTTCAGTGCTTTTATAGCATAGAGAGTAGCCCTGGCATTCCACTTCTAGGTGCAGTCATTACTCCCATGTGTGGCTCTGTGGTGGGTTGGGAGTCTGGCTCTGAATGCTACCTTCATCTGAGAATGAGTCTTTCATCAGGTTTATTAGAGATCCTGAACAAGTCCCAATTCGCTTACAGAAACCATTTGCACATCAACAAGAACAAGAAACAGAAAACATCAGTCACCAGCAAATATGCCATCTTGTGAAAATTGTGAAAGAATTCAGGAGACTTTCTCATTGAGACATTCTTTCAGAAACAATCACAGCAATCCCTTTTTGCAGAGATTGCTGTGATTGTTTCAATATTAGTTGGGGGGATATACAAATCATGGTAACCTCTCACAAAACTTTTCCTGAAATTTTCTTCAGGCGAAAATAATATCAGTCAGACTTCTTGATGTTCCTGATGAGAATTTTAGCTTTGAATTGAAAGATCAAGGAATGGCAGTCATGAGAAGAATTCTCATATATAGTTACAGTATTCTACTACCTACCATATCATCCTTACATTTAACAGCCTTAAACCTCAATCAATGAAAGTAATGTAATCAATTGCCCTGTTAGGTTCTATATCCCAAACCTTTTGTGCTGCTTCAAATGTCAGAAATGCAACTCAAACTGCTTGTCATGGCTTTGCCGTCTATGTCCAGTGCAGGAGTAAAGAGCATGAGACTAAAGACTTCAAGTGCAAATCACTGATTACATGGGAGAATATCCAGCCAAGTATGCCAAAGGTGTAAGGATGAAAAAGAGATTCAAGAAATGAAGACCAAGCAAAACATATCAGAAAGTAAGAGGAAGTATACCACAACAAGTAGTGGAAAAACCCTCTTATGCTGAGAAGGAACAGTAAAGAAAGTGTTAAAGGGGATATTAACATGTCTGTCTCACCCTCTCACAATTTCATCATCCCTGAGCAGTATGATTTATTGTAATTTTCATAGAGATTACAAAGTGAGGCCACATTCAAAATGAGTGTGGCCTCACTCCTGAAAATGCAGCAAAAATGGTTCCATAAGATTTTATATTCACTGGGTCAAAAAATAATGGATTTTCCACCCCAAAGAATAAAACATGTCACCAGATCCATTAAATATATGGTATGAATACCTCTGCATCCTCCTTCCCCAGAGGAAAATAAAACATTGCTGTTTTATTTTCCTCTGGGGATATCAAACCAACAGTTTGATATCTTTCTTGAGCTATGAAGGAGAGATCTACATATTTGAAAATGAGGATCCTGCATTGCAGTATATAGGAGAGTTGTCATCCTTGTAAGCAGTCATATCCCTTTCCATATTTGATATCTTTCTTGAGCTATGAAGGAGAGATCTACATTGGCTGTTTACAGTTCCTTAAAAAAGGAAAAATCAAAGACTGATTAAAGCAAATCTTCATAAAACCAAAAGTCATATACATCCACCAAACATTAATAACAAATTCTTACAATGGAATTATTGCAGATTCTTCCAAAATATGGTATGGATATCATCATGGTCCTCTTGTGGAAACATAAGTGAGGTGTTTCTATCTGCAGGAGTCATATTTGAAAATGAGGATCCTGCATTGCAGTATATAGGAGAGTTGTCATCCTTGTAAGCAGTCATATCCCTTTCCAACAGTTCTTGCTTATTATTATTGACATAGATATTTGCCTCTCAGTTATAATAGGGAAATATGCATTATTTATATGCATTCAAAAATATGCATATAACTCAGGGAGATGGTCTGTTGAATGAAAGTGAGCCAAGTTGTTCTGTTATATGCCACCTGGTAAATGTCAGATGGTTCATGAGTCTCCTTTCTAAAAAGAATTTTACTTATATGTTGCTGATTCTGTTTTCTTGGCCTTCCTCTTCTTATGTGTCTATAAGTTGGTCTGTAAAGAGCAAGAGCACTGAATGTAGGGAAGGGTGGATGTCTAAGTTGGTGTCTCACCCACCTCAGCTGAGTTTTTTTAACGTATTTCTATTAGAGGTCTTTTCTGGCTTCTTCAGGAATGTGATCTTGCCATGTATGTATATAATGGTATTGATCTAGGGTATGTCCTGAAGCCATGATATTAACTGCTTGTTGGATAGCGATGCTCCCTGTTTGAGAACTATACATAAATGTGGTTTTGTACAGTATTCGAGGGCTGGGGTGAATCTTTCCTATCTTGCTATGTCATTTCGCTTATTGCAGCCACTGAAGGGGGCAAGCTAGCCCCAATAGGTGCCGGTCCCAAGCCCAGATAAATGGCAAGGGCCGACATCAGGAAGGGCATCCGGTTGTAAAACTTCACTGCCAGCGCTAGCTATGATCAAAAGGAAGTGATACAAGGGCTAGGGCGATGTGCAGCCATATCACCCTACAGCTGCTTGAAGTGGACAAGGACTACTGCATGAAGGGTGGGTGTGGTTAAAGAAGCGAGCCCAAGAAAGTGGAGAGAATGTTCCGAGTGGGAACGATGAATGTTGGAAGCATGACTGGAAGGGGAAGAGAGGTGGCAGACATGATGAAGAAGTTGGACATTTTATGCATGCAGGAGACGAGGTGGAAGGGGGAAAAGGCAAAGGAACTAGGAGGCAGTATAAATTGTTTTACTCTCAAGCAAATAAAGAGGGAAGAAATGGTGTCGGAATTGTGATGTGTGGCAGAATGAAGGGCGAAGTACTGGAAGTGGGTAAGAGGAACATCAGGATCATGCGAATGAAACTAGGTCTTGGAGAAGAGCAACTGGTCATCTTATGTGTCTACGTCCCACAAGTTGGCTGTACAGCAGAAGAGAAAGATGAATTCTGGAATGTGCTAGATGAAGAAATGAGGGAACTGGAAGAAAACGAGATGGTGATTGTCGGAGGAGACTTGAACGGACCCATAGGGAGACAGAATAGGGACTGTGAAAGGTTGCATGGTGACCATGGAGTGCGAATGATGAACCAGGAAAGAGAGAGGATTTTTGACTTTGCAGTAGCGTTTGATCTGGCAGTTGTGAACTCCTTTTTCTGTAAGAGGGAATAGCATTTGATAACATTTAGAAGTGGCAACAACAGTTCACAGATTGACTACATTTTGACTAGAAGAAAATATATTAAGGCAGTAACAAATGGTAAGGTAATCCCAACAGATCAAATGGTGCAGCAACACCGGTTGCTGTGCACACACTTTAAAATGAAGTTAAAGATAAGAACCTTTAGAAGCCATGGGAGGAAGACAATTAAGTGGTTTCACTTAAAAGAAGAGTGTGTGAGGAACCGTTTTAGGGAGAAGGTGTTAGAGAGGATTTCAGATGGACTAGAAAGTGTACAAGATTCATGGAGACATAATTCAAAAGCAATTCAAAGCTGTGCAATCGAGGTGCTTTTGTGAAACATCTGGAAAGATTAGAGAGCAGAAGGAGGGTTGATTGTGGAATAATAATGTACAAGAAGCAGTGACTGCTAAGAGGAAGGCAAAGCAGAAGTGGGATGAGTCAAGAGTGGAAGAGGACAGAGAGGAGTACAGAGAGAAAAAGCGAGAAGCCAAGAGAGTTGTTGCACAGGCGAAGGCCGTGGCATATCAAGACCTTTATGATCAATTAGAAACAAAGGAAGGACAGAGAAAGATTTATCGATTGGCAAAATGTAGAAATAAGGCATCAAAGGATATCGTACATTTGAGGCAGATCAAAGACTGGAGGAAGGGTATTAAGGAGGGATGTGGATATAAGAAACAGATAGAGAATATACTTTGGAGGGCTTTTGGAAGAAAATGCAAGGACTCACAGAGAAGATGGGGAGCCTTATGAGGGGATGGTGCAGAACATTAGTAGAGTGGAAGTGAAGGAGGCCATAAAGAGGATGAAGAATGGAAAATCGGTGGGTCCTGACAGGATCCCAGTGGAGGCATGGAAGGCACTTGGAGAAGAGGGAATTCACCTGCTGTGGGAACCTGTTAATAAAAGTTTGTCAACAGGAAAATATACCCAAGGAATGGAGGGAAAGTACTCTTGACCCCATCTACAAGAGTAAAGGGGATGCACAAGACTGTAAGAATTACAGAAGAATAACGTTGATGTCCCACACAATGAAAATCCTAGTGAGGGTTCTTGATGAAAGGAGGTGGAGATTGCATAGGAGCAATTTGGCTTCATGCCTGGTCAATTGACGACAGATGCTATCTTTGGGTTACAACAGATGATGGAAAAGTTTCGAGAGAAGCAACGGATTGATCTGGAGAAAGCATATGATAGAGTGCCAAGGCAAGAAGTCTGGAGGTGTTCTGAGGGAGAAGAAGGTATGGAGAAATATGTCAGGCTGGTGCAGGAGATGTACAGAAATGTGAAGACAAGAGTTCGGACCTGCCTGGGAGAGACAGAAAGTTTTCCAGTGACAGTTGGCTTGCATCAAGGGTCAACATTAAGTCCGTTCCTGTTTAATATTGTGATGGAGGTGGTGACAGAGGAGGCGAGAGAAGACGCTCTTTGGACTATGTTGTATGCAGATGACATCGTGCTGTGTGCAGAATCAAGAGAAGAAGTGGCAGCTAAACTGGAAAGTTGGAGGAAAGTACTGGAAGAGAGAGGTGATGACTGAGCAGAGTAAAGACAGAGTATATGTGTTGCAAAGTGGATGGCAGCCAGTAGACAGATCTGGAGCTGGAAGGAAATGTCATCAGGATGGTCAGTGACTTTAGATACTTAGGTTCAACAATGAAAGAGGATGGTGAGGCTGAGGAGGAAATGTGATGCAGGATACAAGCAGGATGGAGGAACTGGAGAGAGATGGCTGGAGTGTTATGCGATAAGAGGGTACTGATCAGTCTAAAAGGCAAAATCTACAGGATAGTAGTGAGACCAGCTATGACGTATGCTATAGAAACTGTGGCCCTGAGGAAATATAACATCAGCAGGATGGAGGTAGCAGAGATGAGAATGCTTAGGTGGATGTGCATTGTGACCAGAAGGGATCGTCTGAGAAATGACTATGTAAGGGAAATGGTGAAAGTTACGAACTTAGGAGCAAAGATACAGGAGGCAAGGTTGAGATGGTTTGGTCATGTGATGAGGAGGGAGGAAGAATATGTGGGAAGCAAGGTCATGCAGATGGATGAGGGGAGGAGGAAGTGTGGGCGGCCAAAGAAGAGATGGAGAGAGATGGTGGAGGAGGACTTGAGGATGAAGAACTTGGATGTGGCTACAGCCCAAGACAGGAAGTTGTGGAGGAGACTCACTACAAAAAAGCGACCCTACTTAAGTGGGATGCAGAAGAAGTGGTGATGAGATTGGATTTCCAGATATTAGTTAGGCCTTTATGGAATTGAAGAGCTTTGTAGTTTTTTTTTAACTTTGTGAGTTAAAGTATCATTGTAAGAGCCAAGGTGCTGAAAATCTTTACTTCTTCCAAAGTGTGGTCAGTTAGCTTGTGAAGGGTTGGGAGTCTGACTTCTTTTGTTCTGTTTTATTAGACTTCAATTTACTGCTTTTGAACTGCAGTCCAATCAGTACTACATTTCTATATAAATTATCTAAGTGGTTTTTGGCAATCAATCTGAATGTTAGTTGATTAGTGTAACATCATATACAAAGCAGATATTGCTTGTATGTGTTTGTCCTTCTGAATCTTTGGTACTTATTCTATACCCATTCTCTGTCCGTCTGAAAACATAGTGGTAATAATAAAAAGAGATGAGTCTCTCTGAAGAACTCCAATAGAAATAAGAAAGCTCTGTCATCTCTTAATGAAGAGATGACAGACCTTTCTTATGTACATGGTAATTCTGGTATGGTTCTGCTATCACTTTAATTATTTTTAAGGATATGCTATAATAAGACTTTTGAACATCCTTTGTCCATCAATAATGTTACCTATATTGTAACTACTTTGTTTTGGCAATTCAATACAAGGGTCAAAGATAAAAAGTACATGCAACAAGCTATTGATCATCTTTCAAACTGGGTGCTTGCTTACTTGCTTTACTAATGGATTCAGAATTTTGCAACAGAAACAGTTGTTGTATATTTATAATGTAAATGCATTTTCACCCAGATCCAGAACTAAGATTGGGATGCAGCATTAATGAAGAGATGACAGACCTTTCTTATGTACATGGTAATTCTGGTATGGTTTGCTCTGGTATGTGCTTGCTTGCTTGCTTTACTAATGGATTCAGAATTTTGCAACAGAAACAGTTGTTGTATATTTATAATGTAAATGCATTTTCACCCAGATCCAGAACTAAGATTGGGATGCAGCAAATTCAATTGCAATAGAAGCAAAGTTATTGGATAAGCAAAGTTGAAAGAAAGATGAACATCCTTCACATCCTATCTCTTGGTTGCAGACAAGCGTTCATTGCTCTGCTTGTATTGAGCAGTTATCATATCAAAACTCATTTATGGATCTGAAGTCTATGTTTCTGCAAGTGATGCCTTCTGTAAAGTGCTTGTGCACTTTGATGACTGGATCTGACCTACCATCACTCTATCAGAATTGGAACTGGAGTGTTTCAGATATCCCCTGTTCCTGGTCTTCATGTGATAATATGTTTCCTACATAGATAACAGGTGATTATAAAACAAAAATTAATATTTCAGTGTAAACACCATGGAACCAAGAGAATAACAACAATCTCTATCAGTTTAATATTGAAATTAAAGTGTGGCAATCTAGTCTACGCAGGGTTCACAAAGAGGAATTTGTTCTTGTTCTACTAATCATCTTGCATACCGCTTCTTGTTGATGGGTGATGACATGCCAGTGTTGAGTAATGTGGCTTTACATTAACCAGTGTGGCTTATATCAAGGCTTCGTAAACACAATAAATGACTTCTTTATTCATGCATATCAGTATTCATTTCAGCATTGCAATTATCCTCTGAGTTGTACATTTAACTTTTTTTTTTGCAATGTGACCTTTGAACATCAGTTTCCTATTCACCATAACTCCAAGCTTCCTTGTAAAAATTATGGAAACAACTGCTGTATTAGAGAAAAAACTCAGTTTAATGTAAACCAAAATAATCACTCGACATTTTAACCTTCATATTAAGGTCATCATCTGGAGTATACACATACATATAATATACAAAGAAACAAGCTACATTACAATTTACATGATATGATAAGGTTACATTGATTTGATAATTAAATACTTAAGGAATTGACAGCATACACTAGAAATATAAATTAAATCAACTTTAATATGTACTTTCCAATATTTCGGCAATGTCACGTTGCCATCTTCATGGGAACTTAAGATAAAGACACGTGCACGCAAGCACTACATAACAGCAAATAAGAAATGAAGCGAGGAAGCTACTGTTTTCCTAAAGTCCTGATGGTGCTCCCCTGGCAGGCGATATTAGGTGTTCTTGGCCTTTGGGCTGAAGTTCTTCTGATGTATGTTTCCCAAATTTGGGGCAGTCTCATGCATCTAAATTTGTTGAGGTTTGGCATGTTCCTAAGGGCTGAGGCTGATAACATGAATAGTCTTTCATATTTGAACTTGCTGCGGTGTATTACTCTGGCTTTCTTCCACCTTATTCTGTGGCGAGTATCCAGAGTATGGTATGCAAGCCCAGAGTGAAGACCATGCACTCTGGGCTTGCAGACCGTGCTAAAATTTTAACATTAAACATGCAATTAAAAACATGACTCATGGGAGCAAGTGTCTTCTAGCTGCACTAGTGCTGTTTGGAAAAACTGAATGTGCTAATGACTTAGGTGGTTTTTCAAATCCTGTGGTTGAAGACATCATCGCAATTGGTGAAGACCTTGTTTTGATGATGTTGATGCAGAAAATGTTAAAGAATTATTGGATTCAAATTCAAAAGATTTCAGTGACAACGATCTTCTTGAAATTGAACAACAACATGCATATGAAGACAACGAACAAATGGAATGTGAAGAAGAGGTTCCACAGGAGATAACAATCAAAGAACTGGATGGAATATTTCGCAGCTTAGAGTTGCTTAAGCAGCAAGTAATGGATATGGATCCATATGTTAATCGAAGAATGCTTGTGTGCCGAGGTCTAGAGAGTCATTTTACTTGTTATCATAGAATTTATGCTGATAAGAAAAAAAACTAAAACTGTTCAAACGACTCTTGATAACTTTTTTTGATAAAAAATTGCAGTAACTAATGTAGGTACAAACATTTATTTTGCATTCATTTTTTTGTCTTTCCTAAAAGAGTAACATATAAAACAAATTATTAATACAGTAATCGATCATGGACAAATTGTAATTTTTTCCATTGATTATTATATTTGATTAACGCGATTTTGGTATACGTGGTAACATCAAGGGATTAATTAATCGTGTTAATCAAGGGATACCTGTATTAGGAGAATTGGAAGTGAAAGAATCAGCGGTGTATTAGATGTTGATTGGGTTAGATCTTAATAAGGCTGTAGGAATGGATGACATATTGCCACACATTCTTAAAGAATGTGTATGACAGTTAGCTATGTCCTTGACCTGGTTATTTAACAAAAGTTTTGTAGTGGATAAGGTTCCTAAAGAGTGGAAAGAAGGCAAAATAGTGCCACTCAACAGCATGGTTCTAGGACAGAAGTTTCCAATTATAGACAGTCTGTATAACTACAGTTCTAGTCAGTGTTAGCATGGATTTGTAAACGGTAGTTTTTGTTTTAGCAATTGATGAGTGTGTTAGATAAAGGAGAATCATATGAGTGTTATCCTTGGACTTTGCAAAAGCGTTTCATAGATTACTATGATAAGTTGGTGTACAAGCTTCAAATGATGGGAATAGATTGTATATTGGTTAGATGGATTGGAGATCGGCTTGCTGAACAATACCAGCAAGTTGTGTATGATGGAGCAGTGTCTCATAAAAGGAAGGCAATCAGTGACATGCCTCAGGGGTCTTTTCTTGGACTCCTACTGTTTAACTTGTTTGTAAATGATATGCACCCTCTATCCAAAAAGAAACTGAACTTTTGATAGAAAATAAAACACAGGCCAATTATGATTATTCAAATCATTTATTTCAATCAGTATACTCTCCCTCAGCTTCGATACAGCGTTTGACATGGTCAATTAATTTGTTAAATGAGTTTTTTATATCAGTTTTTGGGATACTGTTGAAGGTCGTGGTTACTGCCGCTTGAACGTTTTCAATGTTGTCATATCGCTTTCCTTTCATCGGCAAATTAAGTCGGGGGAAGAGAAAGAAGTCACAGAATGCTAAATCAGGTGAATATGGCGAGTGATCCAACACACAAACTTGTTTTTTGCTCAAAAACTGTCTCACAATGTATGAACGATGAGATGGTGCATTATCGTGCAAAAGTGACCAGCTGCCAGCATCACGCATGTATGTGACGAATTCTCGCTATGAATCGCTTCAAAATTTCAAGATAAAACTCACCATTGACCGTTTGGCCAGGCAGAATGAATTCTTTGTGGATAATGCCATTGGAATCATAGCCATCATTCCAGAGTCCTGATATTATCTTAGTCACTCTTTTCTAGACCCTCTCTAATGTGTCTGCATCACGCTGAAAACCAGGTGACCAAATCTGAGCACAATAGTCCAAGTGTGATAGAAACAAATCAGCATTGTCTCTACTTTTGACTTCTCCAAGCGACTTTTTTTCGGATCCCCTCTTCTGGTGGTCTCCACTCAGCACTCCGGTGCATTGTTTCATTACCAGTAATGATCGTTTCAAGGAAGTTTGAGTCCTTATGAGCGGTTTTAATGAGGTCCTTGCAGTGTTCAATTCGGTACATTTTTTGGTCGTCGGTCAACTTGTGGGGAACAAATTGCGAATTCAATTTACGAAGGCCCAAACTCTCAGTCAAAATGTTGTGCATAGTTGATTTTGGAATCCCCAATTCATCTTCGATGAATCTCACGTATGATTTTGGGTTTTCTTTGATGAAATCACGCACGTTTTGGATGTTAACTTTGCTCAGTCCAGTTTTTTGGAGGGCCTGGCTTTTCGTTGTCCTCAAGCATCTCATGACCACTTTGAAATCGCTTAAACCACTCGTGAACTTGAGTATAGGATAAATGTTCATCACCATATGCTTTTTAAAGCATTTGATGTATTTTGGTAAAACTTTTACCAAGTTTAACACAAAAGTCAATCGCAGCTCTCTGTTTGAAACTCATTTTCCGACCGTTCGTCAAAACACACTGTCACTCTTGGCACTATAACTCGGCTTCTAATGAAACAAATGTCATAAACAGTTGACACAACACTAATGAAGGTTGCCGCTTTCAGCAAGAAAAAGATACAACAGGTGGTGCCACTGGTTTCTTCTATTTTCGAAAAGTTCAGTTTCTTTTTGGACAGAGGGTGTATCGTGAGCTAACTGAGGATCTTTAGTTGTTTGCAGATGCAAAGTTGGAGAGAATTATAAACAGCACAGCTGATATTAATTCCCTTCAGGAAGATTTGAATAGACTTTTGACTTGGACAAAGGAGTGGAGGTTATAGTTTTAATATTAATAAGTACAAGGTGTTACATTTTGTAGTGCAGAAATATAAGACTGTATATTATATTGACAATGCTGTACTGCAGGAAGTGGATGAGATTTGAGAGTGACGGATGACAGCAGACTGAAGTTTCGAGGACATATTGCAAGCTCTGCAAAGACTGCATAATGCTGCTATGATAATAAGTACTCTAACATGTTGGGATATGGAAGAGATTCTTCCACTGTATAAAGCACTGATCAGACCACACTTGAACTATTGTGCTCATATTTGGTCACCTGGTTTTGGATAGCCAAGATATACAGTTGTTGTTGTTGCTGCATTTGATATTTAAGGTTCTTCACTAGGAAGAATATGATGATTATGTGTAAAGGTATAAAGGTTAAATATTCCAAAAATCTTGCCCTTAAAACATACAAATGTTGAACTTTTTTGAGCTGCTTCTTGTCTCCATCAAGCATTTGATGGTCTCATATTAGGTTCTGAAGTTTATTTCCCAACAGACTGTTTTTGGAGTGTGGCCAGGTCAACATTTTATTTTATTTTCCTAAAGACATTCTTGCAGGCAGTAGAATTTGAACTCACAGCCTATTGATTAGAAGCAGATATGCTACTCATTTGGCCAATCAGACCATCAGTAGTTGTGTTTATGTTATGAATATTGATGAAGTTATTATTTATTTTATGTTTTGTAACCGTTATTTTGTGTTTTTATGATTTTTTTTATTTTATTTTTGGAGGAAATACTTTTTTTTATAAATGCAGTGACACTGTGATTGTTATTCTGTTTATGGTTCCTCTTTGGTGAATAGTTGAAAGAAAGATGGGACATGTATTGAGAAGAAATACTCTTGAATGTCCCCTCTATAGAGTGTGCAATCTTAGTGATATCATTATAACCACTACTCAACTTCTCCTCCAGGCAAGACTCATATAGTAGCTAGTTCAGAAGCCTCTATCACTGCTTCAAACTGAACTTGATGCGATGCATTCCTATTACATTTGATCTTGCAGGTTGGTTACCTTCTGGTAACCAACCTGCAGAATCTCTTTACTACCTAACCTAGAATGGAGGTGGTTTGGATCTCCAGTATTTTTAGCTAGTCTTTTAAGGGAATCACTTAACGTCTCATAAAAATGATGGAGGGAAGAATAGAAACTGGAGCCCTTGCTCTGGAGACCAGACATCTTGTCAAGCACTTCCAGCTGCCGTTAAGAAAGGTGATGGTGTTTCACTAAGCATTGAAGATAGTTTACCACCTAGTAGTAGTAGAAATGATATACATATATATTTTCTTGAGTTCAAATTTTAATTGATGCTTACTTCTCAGTTATTGGAAAATGTTTGTGTTTATTCAACATAAACTTCTGTGAAAATAAGGCATTAAATGTTAAAAATGCAATCCCATTCTAATAAGATGATGGAATATTATCTCCAAATATAAATTCTCTTTTGTTTTCTTCTTATTATTACATGGGCAACTGTCGACTCATTGAGTGAGGCCCTAAACATTATGCCAAGCACTATCCAATATTTGCATAATATCTATCATACATTGCTTTGAATTCATTCAGTCATGACACCCACAACATACTTTGGCAACCTGTTCCACTATTCACCACTCTCCAGACAAAAAAAAATCTAGTACTGACATCCTTGTTGAACGTACTCTTGCTCACAGTCCAAGGATGATCCCAGTTCTCTCACCACCAGACCTTTTCTGAAAAATTTCCTCTGTATCAATCTCCTTCAATAATTTATATGTCTAAATCATATTACCCCCTTTGCCACCAATTTCTGTACCCCATAAATCTTTAATCTATCCTCATGAGGTGCATTCCATAGACCTGTAGCTATCTTGGTCACTTGCCTCTGGATTCTCTCCACTTCCTCCTCATCTCCCTCTCCCCCAAAAACCCATGTGACCAGATATGTGCACAGTCGTTAAGATGGGGGTGAGGGTCTTATCAAGGCTGTATTCTATTCTTCAGTAACCAAGTAATCCAGTGAGCTGTTTTAGCCACTTTTGCAACATACACACTCATTCACTCTGAACTTCAAATCCCTATCTACCAAAACCTTCAAATCCGTGGCTCCATCAATTTCCTGGAGTATAGTTCCATCAGTGTATACAGTGCACTAACTGTAATCTCTTCACCCAAAATGGATAATTTTACACTTTGCCACATTAAACTGACACCCATTCTCCTTTGCTCATACTGCATCTATTTAAATCATCTTGCAGAATTTTAACATTTTTACATACAATTACTCTACTCAATTTTGCATTATTGGCAAACAACTGAATATTTCCCATCAGATTATTTCCTATATCATTAATATTCAAATTAAATAGTAGTGGCCCAAGTACAGAGCTCTGCAGGTGGTTCATGGAGAAATGCCAGAAAGTGTCTGGCATTTCTCCATGAACCACCATCTTATCCACATCACTAACTTTATATCCATCAGCTGCATTTATACCTATTTGTTGCAATGTATTTATTAGAATTTCCATGTGGTATTCCTGTCAAAAGCCTTTGGAAAAGTCCAGCAGTATCACTGTTTGCCCATTATCGTTATCCTGCTCAGCTCTCACTTATAAAAGGTAAATTACTGAGGCACGACTTACCACTTCACAAAACCATGTTGTCTCTCATACAGTATCCCATTCCTGGATTTTTCCGTTAACCAACTTCTCCAATACCTTGATCATTGTACCTGAGATGCTGATTGGTCAGTAATTTGCTACTTCATTCTTGGAGCCTACTTTATGCAACAGAACTATTTTTCCTTCTTTCCATCCTCTCCTTGGGACCAACCTAGAACTGAGACTTATTGTTTGTTCTTAGTATCATGAAAGATTTGATATACTGTAGATAAGGTCTGTTATAATTTTTGAATTAACTGTATGAACTCTGTATTCTTTTTTTTTTTGTTTTTTTTCAGGAATTGTTTCATACCATTGTTAAAACGGCATTGTTTTGCATTTTTTTTTTTTTTAATTTAGTTCCTGATAATGAAACATGTGAGGAGAAGCTTATTGTCTATTTATTTGGTGAGTTTGCTCTCAGTGCACAGGAGTTAAGGTCTCCGGTAAGTAATTTTTTTCTACTCTAAACAGGACATTTTTGGAATTTCTGCGTTATTGTTGATAATCTGTAATCTCACTATACTTATCGTGGGATCCTCCTTGATCCTATACAGCACTTATCATATATCTTCATGAACTCATTTGCTGAAGAAGCACTCACCATTTCTACTTGTAACCCATTCCATTCATTTAGCAAACCTTAATCTCATACCTTTTAGCTGAACATATTCTTACTTAGCTTCATAGATGACTACCTTCTCTCTCTCTCTCTCTCTCTCTCTGTAGTGCATTGAAAAGTGTTTCCATTTATATGTTATAAAATCCTCTTACAATTTTGTATGTTGCTCTCATATCTCCAGTCCTTTATCTGGTTATCGGTTATCAGACTTGAACATTTACAGTAAACAAATGCAGTAATTGCAGTAATACCAGGTTTCCAAAATATTTTTTCGTGTAATCAACATTCCACAGATCCATTCTTATCTTTTATCATAGTTACTTGCCTTAGAACTATCTCCACTGCCTCCTCATTCCTGTGAGAATTTGAGTAGTCTGGATGTGACCTAATAGAACATAAAAAATGCTTTTCTTTACTCTGCAATTTAGTGTTCTTTTTAACATGATCCCTGAATAATTATCCCTAATACAATGTCCAATCCTAAATGTTTGTCTAAAATACTTAATCTTACACTTGGCAATATTGAACAGACATCCATTAACCTTTGTCCATATCCCCAGTCATCATGCAGTATTCTACACTGCTCAGAACAATTAGGAGATATTTTACTTTCTATCGGATAATTATAAATTTTTGCAAATAATTATAACTATTGGGTACTTTATACATGAATATATATTTCTTACTTATGGATATGATGTAATTGATGAGATATTGTTTAAATACTCATCAATATTTATTACAAATGTAACAAATTACACATTTTAGTATCAAATAATTTTAACAAGGGGTGCTTAAGAGTCAAAGCTGTATAACTCCACATAGCCTTTAAAGGAATGCGGAGAACCGACCAGGGCTTCTGACCTAATGTCCAATCCTCACCTTCTCGTGGTGCACCCTGTTGAGTATCTACCTGGACACTAAACGAACGAGGATGGGCTGGCAATTTGGGATTTAGCTGACCAAATTGTATTCTTATTCGCTTAAACCAATATAGAAAATGATGGTACAACATGACAAAATTTCTTGCCAGCTGGGGTGTCGCCTGGTTAAACAAGGCCTCTTTGTTTTTGCCAGGGAACCAGGGCGAACAGCGAAAAGTCAGCTACTGGAACAAATCCTAAAACACACCCCAACTCAATATCACAAGAATTGAAGATCGGTACTATCAACATAAGAAGCCTGAATAGCAAAGAAATGGAGCTAGCTGAGGAATTAGATAAGTACCAGATTGACATAATAGGGGTGACTGAAACAAAAAAGACAAAATCTGGTGAGATCTTTCTGAACAATAAATATAAAATGTTATTTTCAGGAAATGACGATCAAGGAAAAGAAGGAGTAGCCATAGTATTCAACACAAAATATGAGGCTAATCTTCTTGAATGGCAGGCAGTCTCAAGTAGAGTGATGTGGGCAAATATCAGAATGGGGAATTGGACAATGAGACTTATTTGTGCCTATGGTCCCACAGAAGATTCTACTAAGGTAGAAGTGGAAGAATTTTTTGAGGCTTTAGAAAAAGCAACTGACACAATGAAAAAGGAAAAGCTGATCCTTGTTGTGGATCTAAACAGCAGAGTAGAAAATGCTTTTCAGACATACAAAAATATTTTGGGAAAATTTGGAGAAAAGACCAAAGCTAATAATAATGGCAAATATCTGTTAGATTTCTGCTCAGGACATGGACTGGTTATTATTAACACCATGTGCCAACATAAATGTGCACAAATTCACATGGAGAGAAGATGCAAGGAATAAGAAAAGTCTCATTGACTATGTTATTGTTGATAATGATGTTTTCTCCCTGGTGCAGGACACCACAGTGTACAGAGGATTTGAAATTGGAAGCGATCACTATTTAGTCTTGAGCAGGATAAGATTGAATTTCATATTGAAAAGAATAACATGTAAGAAAGTTTTAAAGCTAATAAAAGTTGAGCAGCTCTCAGATGTGAACTGTAGACGAAAATACACAAAGATTATTGAAGAAAAAATGAAAGAGCTTGAGAACAGGAACCAAACCTGAGATTCAGTTGCAAGCCTTGAAGAAAAACCCTGAATTGATTCAGCCAGAGAGGCATGTGGTGAGGTTGTCTGCAAGGATAGAAAAATCAGAACTCCACGGTGGACACAGGAAGTTAAAGAGGCAGTAAAGGAAAAGAAGAAAGCATATCAAAAGTTCCTGGCAAATAAGTCAGCTTGTGCTCTTAGAGAATACAGAGACAAATGTAAGAAAGTTAAAGACTGTGTAAAACTAACTAAACAAAAGTCATGGGAAGACTTTATCAAGAACCTAGAAAATAAATATCAAGACGGTTTTAAGATATTCTGGAGGTTGTTGAAGAAGCTTAGAAATGGAGGAAAGAGTGCAGTAAAAGGAATTAGAGATGACAATGGTGACATGAAAACAGGAGAAAAAGATATCCTTGAAGTATGGAGTAATTACTTCGAAAAATTGCTAAATGAAACAAGCATGATAGCACAGTGGTAAAAAACACTGACCAGGCATGCAGTCAGGAATACATATCCATACTTGAAGTAGGAAAAGCCATCAATGGCTTGAAATGTGGAAAGGCAGCAGGAGTAGATGAAATTCGACTAGAAATGCTGAAATATGGTGGTATAAAAGTCTTACAGTGGCTGCACTGCATAGTTCGGAAAGCCTGGACAGAGGGACAAATTCCCAATGATTGGAGTTGCTCTCATAGTACCCATATATAAAAAGGGAAATAAAACCGAATGTCAGAATTACAGAGGTATTTCCCTACTGAGTGTTCCTGGCAAGATCTATGCAAGTATACTTGAGAAACAGTTGAAAAGAATTGTGGAAGAAAAGTTTGGTGAAGAACAAGCTGGATTCAGGCCAAATAGAGGCTGTCAGGATCAGATCTTCACTTTAAGACAAATAGTTGAGTAATCATGAGAATATAACAAAGATCTGTATTTAAGTTTTGTCAATTTTGAAAAGGCATATGAAAAGGTGCCAAGAAAGAAGCTATTCAATATGCTACAGTTATCTGGTGTCAATGGAGCATTATATCAAGCAATACTTAGTCTGTATTTGAGTTGTAAGTCAGCAGTTAGAATTGAAGGAAGTACAGGAAGATGGTTTAATGTTAAATCTGGTGTGAGACAAGGATGTACATTATCCCCTCTGTTATTCATTATCTATATGGATCACATTATGAAGGAAAGTGGTATTAAACATGATATCATAATTTGAGATGTTAATGTTAGCTCCTTGCTCTATTCGAATGATGTTATACTTCTAAATAAATCCGCTACAAGTTTGCAAGATTCCCTGACTAAATTGAATAACTGTTGTAATAGATATGGAATGAAGGTCAGCATTAAAAAGACAAAGACAATGAAAATGGGTAGAATTGTTGTAAATGTTGACTGTTTTGTGAACAGGGAAACCCGTGGAACAAGTAAAACTCAGCTGCTTAGGCACGATTTTTAGTGAAGATGGTTAAATAAATATAGAAATAGACAACAGAATCAACAAAGCTGGTATGGTAGGAAGTCAATTGAATAAATTCATATGGAATAAGAGAGAAATTAGTCAGAACACTAAATTAGATGTATACAAGACAGTGTTCGAACCAGTTTTAACTTATGGATGTGAGAGCTTGATCAGAAGTAAAACACTTGACCAAAGACTAGAGACCGCAGATATGAGAGTCCTGAGAAAGTTTTGAGGCTTGAACAGATATCATCAATGGCAATATCATATTAAAAACGAGGATATTAGGAAAGAACTTGACATTGTCGGCATCCAGGAATGCGTTAGCAGAGCTAATCTCAGGTGGTATGGTCACCTAAACAGAATGGGCGAGGAAAGATTAGCAAAACAAGTGTTCTCTGCCAGGGTGACAGCAAAACAACCCAGAGGAAGACCAAGATATAGGTGGATTGATACGATAGAAATATAAGATCTGATAATGTTGGAGTCTTGACAAGTAACAGACTGATTTGGAGGAAAATTGTAGATAGGAAATTAGTAATGATGTAAATTTTTCATGTAGTACTATCATATCCTGTACACCCCTTGAGAATAAATGTCAGGAATTTGATGATGATGACGACGATGATGATAATTTGAATAAGAATAACAATAAGAATAGCTAAAAACGCTTTTGTTAATTTTTAATAGGCATATAGTCTCCATTAATAGCCAAAACAGTGGTACATCTTGATTGCATGGACCAGATAAGATGATCAAACAGTTCTTGTGGGATGTTTCTCCACTCTTCTGTGAGAGCAATTTCTAGTTCTTGAAGTGATCTTGGTGGCACCAGTCAAGCAGAAACGTGCCTACCTAAAGCATCCTAGGCATGTTCGATTGGATTACAATCCAGTGAACACGCAGGCCAGTCGATTTGCTCGATACCTTCTTCCTCCAACCATTCTTGTACCAACTTTGCACGGTGTGGACGAGCATTTTCATCCATAAAAATGAATTCTTGGCCAGTTGCAGCAGCATATGGATGAACTATAAGTGCCAAAATCTCATCTCAATATCTTTGGGCTGTTAAGGAATCGTTTCTGATAAAATAGAAGTCCATATGGACGCCTATACTTATCCCAAACCATCAAACTCCCACCTTGATGTTGGGGTCTTTCATGAATAAACTGTGGATTATTTCTTGTTCCACTTTCATGCCATATCAAGATTCATCGATTATCTTGTTGCAGACTGAACCTAGACTTGTCACTAAAAAGTACACAAGCTCAATCCTCATTTATCCAATTGCGGTGTTCCTGCGTCCAAATTCTTTGGGCTCTTTTGTGATTTGTAGTAAGTGGAATGCAAACCATTGGTCTTCGAGCATATAAACCTATGGCATGAAGACAATTTCAAACATTTCCTGTCTCCAGAAAGTGATTCCAAAGTTGCAAAATTGCACTTTGAGATAGATGACATGCTTGAGCAACAACAACAACAACTTGCTGCGTTTATCCAGTTTCTAATCGACCAATGGCTCTCCACCCATGAATTCCGGGATACCATGTTGCTCTGTCATTTTTAACAAAATAATGGGTGGTAGGTGACAAGTTTATAATTGAAGTGATAATTATGTACTGTGGAAGTGAGCACAGCAAGCCATGCTTTTATCCATGCTAATACAGCTAAGACACGTTTAGAGAATATTAAGAATATTTTAAAATAAATGTGTTACATTTGTAAATTATTTTTATAACTTTATAATTTACAAGAAAACCAAAATATCCCCTTTTTTGAGTAGTATATATCAGATCATTATAATTTTTGGAGTATATCTTTGAAGTGTAATAGATATTATTCCAACACATTTCATGACTAGTTTGTGGTAAATCAGAGACCTGACAAATAATTTAACATTTTGCAAGAAAGTTGATGAGTTTTTTGAAAATGTAGTTGTGAAACTTGCATTTTGATCTTCTGAACCTACTTAACTGCATTGGCCCTCATGTACTTGCATGTTGGTCTTCCTCTGAACTTTTTTCTGCCATTTTTGCTTCAAACATGTTTTGCTACTCTTTCACTTACCGTTCCATTTAAGTGACCATGATAACCATTTTAGATTATCTCTGTTCTGCTTACGTATTCTTGAATATTAAGTATATCAAGTTTTCTGATATCTTAATTTTAACATGGCCATGCCATTGAAGTAATTTGATCTCTCTCTCTCTCTCTCTCTCTCTCTCTCTCTCACACACACACACACACACACACACACACACACACACACACACACACACACACACACACACACACACACACACACACACTATCTGTAGTCATCATTCTCAGCCATTTTTTTTTCTGTTCTAGTTTTGAGATCCATAGTTAAAATTGATTTGAACTCTTGTTCACTGTGGAGTTTTAGCTGATTTCTTTCTTGTTCCATATGGATTATACTGTTTTATTTCTCACCATGCTGATCTTACTTATTCTAATTTTATAATTTAATCTGATATTTTGCTAATTATTGTGCATAATTAGCTGAAATGTATAATCCATTCAGTTCTGAAAATACAGTTGATGTTTTATATTTTCTTGCCTTTTAGCTTTTTATTACTGATTTTCATACCAAAAGACTTGAAGAATTATCACAGGTTTAAGAGGATAACATCTGCATGAAGAGAGGAACAAAGCTTAATATCTCCTATTTGAATATTGTGTGTAATATCACTCTCCTTAATGGTGTGGTCCATATAGATGATAAATAAGAGTAGAAATTACTGCACATTACCATATACTGATTTTACATCAGAATGAACAACCTTCATTTTGCAGAGTATGTAATGTATTGCTCCGTATAGAGGTCCATTTAAACCATACAGAATTAATGTTTTCAATTGTTTTTCCTTTCATACCATATGATATCCTTTTTCTTATTTTATGATGATTTGATTGTTTTAAGATAAAAAGTTGGTCTTATTTAAAAAGTTTGAACTACTATTATTTGTAAAAAGTTTGGTTTATTATTATTTATTAAATGTTGGTCATTAATTGTGCCAATTGTAAAAAAGTAAGCTGTCAGTGATATGAGATTTCTGTACTGAAATCTAAGCACACAAGTAAGATTATAGATATACATATTATGATAATTATTTTGTATTCTTAAAAATCAATCTTAACTACAACAATAATTAAGTGAATTGAGTCTTCACATATCAGTATATAAAAAAGAAAATAATATTAAGATACATTTATAAAAAAAAAATTCTGGGTTCCATGAAAATTCACCGAAAACAGTTGATCGAAAGACAGTTTATTGAATGGCAATTAATTGAATGACAATTCATCAAATAAAGAATTCATCGAACAACAATTTAATGAATGGCAATAAACAATTTGTAGAACCACAATTCATTGCGCGACAGTTCGTTGCAAATGCAATTGATTGAAAAAACAATTCACTGATAATTTTTTGATGAACTCTTCCATGATTCATCGAAAAAGTAATTTTTTTGTGAAGTATTGTTTAAAAGTAACAATACCTAGAGTTATTCAAGATACAGACAACATAGGTAGTCATTGAGATGTAATAATTATTTTGTTATATTTTAGAACAAATTTTCTGTAAGTATACATACTGCTTCATTGTGTTATAGTGATTTGTCTCTGGACAAAAAATTTCATTCTACCTAATTTTTTTTTTTTTATACAAACAGTGGTCAGGTTGAAATCATCATCATGTGTATCAAGGATTTAGGCTTAGCATGGCTTGTTCCGGCCTCAGAAGTCATCGTTGAATCATTTAAGAGGACGTCTTGGTTTTCTTTTTCCTAATGGCTTGTACTTTAAGGTTTGTTTTGGTAATCTTTCTATTTTTATTCTTTGAATGTGTTCCATCCATTTATGTTTATATTTTTAAATTTTTTCTATTACTGATTCTTGGTTTAATTCTTTCATAATTTCTTCATTTCTTTTGTGATCAAATAGAGTATACTTTGCAGTTTTTCTCATAAACTTCATCATCATCATGAAATTCCTGACATTTATTCTCAAGGGGTGTACAGGATATGATAGTACTACATGAAAAATTTACGTCATTACTAACTTCCTATCTACAATCTTCCTCCAAATCAGTCTGTTACTTGTCAAGACTCCAACATTATCAGATCTTATATTTCTATCGTCTAAGGCACTTTGTACCGTATCAATCCACCTATATCTTGGTCTTCCTCTGCGTTGTTTTGCTGTCACCCTGGCAGAGAACACTTGTTTTGCTAATCTTTCCTTGCCCATTCTGCTTAAGTGACCATACCACCTGAGATTAGCTCTGCTAACGCATTCCTGGATGCTGACAATGTCAAGTTCTTTCCTAATATCCTCGTTTTTAATATGATATAGCCATTGATGCCATCTGTTCATGTCTATAATCTTTCTCAGGACTCTCATATCTGCGGTCTCTAGTCTTTGGTCAAGTAGCGTATTGAATAGCTTCTCTCTTGGCACCTTGTCATATGCCTTTTCCAAATCGACAAAACTTAAATACAGATCTTTGTTATATTCCCATGATTTCTCAACTATTTGTCTTAAAGTGAAGATCTGATCCTGACAGCCTCTATTTGGCCTGAATCCAGCATGTTCTTCAACAAGCTTTTCTTCCACAATTCTTTTCAACTGTTTCTCAAGTATACTTGCATAGATCTTGCCTGGAACACTCAGTAGGGAAATACCTTTGTAATTCTGACATTCAGTTTTATTTCCCTTTTTATATATGGGTTGTTACGTTTCTTTATTAGAGTATGTATTTAAGTATGATCCAATTTGATCCAGTTCCCTCTATATCTTTCTCATTAATATATAACCTGGTTTGGCTCCTAGGGATATTTCCTCTTCAGAAACTGGCAAATTTATTTTTTAACTGTGCCAGCCAGTTTCCTATAACATGAATATAATTCAAGCTCAGGGAAATATTCCTAGGTTTTAGGCATGTACGTTAATCTAGATTTCACAAACGAGTATATAGATCTCGGTATCTTGCAGTCGTGACATAAGATCTAATCTCAATTATATGATTATCTAAACTCCTTTCCGCTATTTGGTTCTGTTTTCACAAGTGGTAGTTTGACACCTCGAATTCAGGCAAGACTCAAGTTCAAGTAACAAAACATGTTTATTAATGCTAAAAGACAGGTACATTAAATCTTGTATTAAATTATCAAACTTCTTAATTACTAGCTGTGAATGTCTCATGCTAAGCTATACAAACTGTTCAATACTAATCTAGATACCTTCTTGCATAAACTGACATGCAAAATCATGTAATACCAATGGATAATTAAACAATATCACACTCAATTCGAGTTCCTTAATTCACATTTTTACTTTAAATGGATAATTAACAAAGGGTCTTCACTACTTCAATCATATACAAGTTAGAGATTTATCCTATACAATTCTTTATCTAATAGAATTGGTGTATTAATTACTCTATCCTGTCAAAGTTCTCTAAAATGTCCTCAGTCTTGTTTTATCAAGGCACAAATTCTACCTTCTAACAATCTCAAAATATAAAACAAAAGGATCTTTACTTTACCAAGTCCCTCTGAAGATCTATTAGCTGCCACGTGTTGCTTGGGTCATCCTTCGTCTTGGCTGGTTCTGGATCAGGTCTCATGACTGAGTTGTTCCGTTCTCTGCTACTGGACACAAATCAGGCAATGGCTGGAACTACGAGCCTTCTCCGCTCGCTCAGGTGGGCCTTCAGCGTTTGGCACCATTCTGCATGAGCTGTTGAATCTCGTACAGATCCCCATGGAATACTTCTCAGCACAAGTCAGGAACACGGCCGGCTATAAGACGACATAACACCTCGGCTCATCCAATCCCGATCACTCATCGAGAGTCCTCTATCTCCAAAATCCAAGAAGAAAACGGAAAAAAGCCTAGAGCTTGGTGCCTAATTCCTTAAGTATTCTTTCTCAGCGCCCTCTTTTTCTGTATTGTTTTTTTGCACGATCCATAACTTACATCATCCTGAGGTTGATCCCTTGCTTTCCCTCCTTGCTATTAGGTGTTGTTTTTGAGGAAAGGCACTTACATCAGCGCCTTCCCCGTAAGCTGCAGCCTTCGGCGTTACGACAGGCACTTGCTGCTTAGACGTGACCTCTGATCCTATTAGTCATTTCTTACCTAGCGACTCATAATTTTTGATAGCTTAACAATACATAATTTAAACCATTATTCCTTTACAAGTAATGCTAATCTGACATAATTTCTGATTTCAGCTTTCTGTTTGACAATAAATAATTCTAATACATCACACATACTGATATACACTTTCATATACAACAACTTAGGTGTTTCTCACCTTCCGCTGGTAAGCAGGTATTATGCAAATTTCTTTATTTTGTAAAGCTTACAAGTTAGATCCTGAATGAATAACTTGTCAAGAAGTTCGACATTCAATATCTAACAGGGTACTATGAGAGCTCTACTCCAATCATCTGAAATTCGTCCTTCTGTCAAGACCCTCTGAACTATGCAGTGTAGCCACTGTAAAACTTTTATACCTCCATACTTGAGCATTTCTGGTCTAATATCATCTACTCCAGCTGCCTTTCCACATTTCAGACTTTTGATGGCTCTTTCTACTTCTAGTATGGATATGTATTCCTGATTACATGCCTGGGCAGTGTTTTCCATCACTGTGCTGTCATCACTGCTAGTTTCATTTAGCAATTTTTTGAAGTAATTACTCCATACTTCAAGGATATCTTTTTCTCCAGATTTCATATCACCTTTATCATCTCTAACTCCTTTTACAGCACTCTTTCCTCCATTCCTAAGCTTCTTCAACAACCTCCAGAATATCTTACCAAAGTCTTCCCATGACTTTTGTTTAGCTAGTTTTACACAGTGTTTAGCTTTCTTACATTTGTCTCTGTATTCTCTAAGAGCACAAGCTGACTTATTTGCCAGGAACTTTTGATATGCTTTCTTCTTTTCCTTCACTATCTCTTTAACTTCCTGTGTCCCCCTGGGAGTTCTGATTTTTCTATTCTTGCAGACAACCTCACTACATGCCTTTCTGGCAGAATCAATCAGTGTTTTCTTCAGAGTTTGCCACTGAATCTCCAAGGTTTGATTCCTGTTCTCAAACTTTTTCATTTTTTCTTGAATTATGTTTGTATATTTTAGTCTACAGTTCATATCTGAGAGTTGGTCAACTTTTATTCGTTTTAAAACTTTCTTTTTAAAATGTTCTTCTTTTCAATACAAAATTCAATTTTATCCTGCTCAAGACTAAATGGTGATCACTTCCAATTTCAAATCCTCTGTACACTCTAGTGTCCTGCACCATAGAGAAAACATCACTATCAACAATAATATAGTCAATGAGATTTTTCTTATTCCTTGCCTCTTCTCTCAATGTGAATTTGTGCACATTTTTATGTTGGAACATGGTGTTAGTAATAACCAGTCCATGTCCTGAGCGGAAATCCAACAAGTATTTGCCATTATTATTAGCTTTGGTCTTTTCTCCAAATTTTCCCAAAATATTTTTGTATATCTGACAATCATTTCCTACTCTGCTATTTAGATCCCCAATGAGGACCAACTTTTCATTTTTCATTGTGTCAGTTGCTCTCTCTAAAGATTCAAAAAATTTCTCCACTACTAACTTAGGAGAACCTTCTGTGGGACCATAGGCACAAATACGTCTCATTGTCTAATACCCCATTCTGATATTTGCTGACATCACTCTACTTGAAATTTCCTGCCATTCAAGAAGATTAGCATCGTATTAAGTGTTGAATGCTATGGCTACTCCTTCTTTTCCATGTTTGTCATTGCCTGAATATAACATTTTGTATTTATTGCTCAGAAAGATCTCACCAGTTTTGGTCTTTTTTTTGTTTCAGTCACCCCTATTATGTCAATCTGGTACTTATCTAATTCCTCAGCTAGCTCCATTTCTTTGCCATTCAGGCTTCTTATGTTGATAGTACCGGTCTTTAACTCTGGTGATGTTGAGTAGGACTGTGTTTTAGGATTTGTTCCAGTAGCTGACTTTTCGCTGTTCGCCCTGCTTCCCTGGCAAAAACAATGGGGGCCTTGTTTAACCGGGCAGCACCCCAGCCAACATGAAATTTTATCATGTTGTACCATTATTTTGTATATTGGTTTATGCCAATGAGAATACAATTTGGTCGGCTAAATCCCAAATTTCCAGCCTATCCTTGTTCGCTCAGTATCCAGGTAGGTATCTAACATTTGTGCACCACGAGAAGATGAGGATTGGACATTAGGTCAGAAGCCTTGGTCTTTTCTCCACATTCCTTTAAAGGCTATGTGGAGGTCTCCTCTCAGTTATACAGCTTTGACCCTTAACCAACCCCCATAAATTTATTTATTATTAATCTTTTATTAATCAGCTGTTATTAATCTTTGTTTGTCTTTTTGTTTTATTATCCAGATTTCACTTCCATGCAATAAGACTGATAGGGCTAATGTATTGTATACTTTTAGTCTGGTTTGTTTTTGAACTAGGTTTGGTTTAAATATAGAGTTAATGACACCTGTTATTTTTAAATATTTTGCCAATTTTACATTTATATCTTTTTCATTTCATATGTGATCATACATCCTAGGTAGTTAAATGAATTCACCTGTTCTAAGATGTTATCTTAGAACCTGTTATCTTAGTTCTTGCTGGATCTTGTCCTTTAAAGGCCATGGTTTTTGATTTTTCTGTTGATATTATCATACCATAATCTTTGGCTATCTCATTTAGATCTAAAATAGCTTTCTGTAAGTTATCTTCAGAATTTGTAATTATTATTTGGTTGTTGGCAAAAAGGAGAGTGTTTAAATTCACAGTAGGAGAAAGTTTAATACCTTGATGGAAATTTTTATTCCATTTTATTATTATTTCGTTTAGGTAAATATTAAAAAGAGTTGCTGAGAGGGGACATCCCTGTCGGACCCCTTGGTTTATCTCTCTCGTATATGATAGCTGATGATTTAATCTTATTTGCATTTGATTATTTTCATATATACTTATGATAGCTTTTAGGATATTAATTGGTATTTGTCTTTCTTTAAATATGTTAAATTAAATGTTTCTTTTAACTTTGTCAAATGCTTTTTCAAAGTCAATAAATGCAATATGTGTTCCTAAATTGTATTCTCTTCTTTTCTCTATTATTAATTTTAGGCAAAAGGCTGGGTCTATACATGATTGTCTTATTCTAAACCCATTCTGTACTTCTAAAATAAAGTTTTCGGTATATTTCATTAGTTTGCTATTTAAAATTCTGCTATATATTTTGTAACAGGAATTTGGTATGCTTATACCTCTATAGTTTTTAGGGTCATCTCTATTACCTTTTTTAAAGATAGGAAGAATCACAATTGGTTTTTTCCATGCTATTGGGGGGTTACCAGTTGTATAAATTTTATTTAAAAATAATAGAAGTCTTTCTTTGAATCTTGTTCCTTATCTTCTCCAGGTGATTTTCCGTTTCTTGTTTCTTTCAGGCTGATTTCTAATTCTTCTTTAGTCATTTCCTTTTCATTTTCATTAAGTGTTTGCCAGTTGTCTTTTTTTTTAATATTTATCTGTCCACAATTCTGTGTAGAAATTTAGAAATTCTTCTAATTTCAATTCGGTGTTTAATTTTATGTTTTCTTTAGTATCTGCATTTAGGCGTTTCAAAATCTTATATACATTGGGTCTTATTTTATATAAATCATGTTCTAAATTAGAAACGAATTTGTTCCATGATTCTCTGTCTTTTCTGACTTCTCTTTTATCTATGGCTCTTATTCTTTTATATTCTATTTCATCTTCTAATCTTTTACTGCTTAATCATTTTGATTATTTCTTTGGTTGTATCATCCCATATCTTCAGTTTTTTACTTTTATTGAATTTTTGGTCTTTCCTAAGCTTTCATTTGCTGCTGCATTTAGTATCATTTTTATATTAAGCCATTCTATTTCTATTTCTTCATTTTGTTTTATTTTATCTAAATATTGGTTAATTCTTTGTTCATATAGCCATTGTATATTTTTGTCATTTAATAGTCTAGTTGTGTGAACAAATGTTTTAAATTTTCTTTCTGTTCTTGTTACTTGTAGCCATTTAGGTGGTAATCTTAATTTTATTTTAACAAGGAAGTGGTCACTACTTATTTCATATCCTCTATGAACTGTATCATCTAACAAAAACTTTGATGTCTTTTCATTTAAAGTGAAATAATCTAATATTGATTTCCATCCTCTTGCTGCCCAAGTATATTTATGTATGTCTTTATGTTTATAGAAAGAATTCATTATTTTTAGGTTATTATATACTACAAAGTCAATCAATTTTTTATCATTCCTGTTTAGAGTATGTTCTCCATATATTCCTATATTATTATTAATTTTCGTGTTTCCTATTGCATTTAAGTCTCCTGCTAAAATTACATAATCATTTTTATTATTTTATTATATATATTTTGCAGCTGATTATAAAATTCAATATTATCCTGTTCTCTTCCTTCTTCTGGAGATATAAACCATTTATTGTTAAATAGACTGTATCTATTTTTATTCTATCTTCTATTATTCTTTCATTCCATAATTTATAATGTTTTAACTGTTTTGAAAGGGAGTTATGAATCCAAATCATGACCCCTGCTTGTGTTCTTTGGTCTCTGTCAACTCCACTGTATATCACATTAAAATTTTCGGTTCTCATCGTTCCTTTTAATTTCTTTTTTTGTTTCAGTGATTACTGCTATTTTAAAATTTCTTTCATTTAATATTTGGTCTAATTCTATGTCTTTATATGCTATTCCTCTTACATTCCAGTTTGCTATATGTATTATATTTTGTTGTTTCCATTTTCATTTTACCTTTTCCATTCCAGGATCGTTTTCCATAGATTCATTCCGATTACATTTTTCTGTCAGCTCATCATCATCATCATCATCAAATTCCTGCCATGTACCCTCAAGGGGTGTACAGGATATGACAGTACTACATGAAAAAATTACATCATTACTAACTTCCTATCTACAATTTTCCTCCAAATCAGTCTGTTACTTGTCAAGACTCCAACATTATCAGATCTTATATTTCTATCGTCTAAGGCACTTTGTACCATATCAATCCACCTATATCTTGGTCTTCCTCTGGGTCGTTTTCCTGCCAACCTGGCAGAGAACACTTGTTTTGCTAATCTTTCCTCTCCCATTCTATTTAAGTGACCATACCATCTGAGATTAGCTCTGCTAACGCATTCCTGGATGCTGACAATGTCAAGTTCTTTCCTAATATCCTCATTTTTAATATGATATTGCCATTGATGCCATCTGTTCACGCCTCTAATCTTTCTCAGGACTCTCATATCTGCAGTCTCTAGTCTTTGGTCAAGTGTTTTACTTCTGACCCAGCTCTCAGATCCATAAGTTAAAATTGGTTTGAACACAGTCTTGTATACAGCTAATTTAGTGTTCCGACTAATTTCTTTCTTATTCCATATGAATTTATTCAATTGACTTCCCACGATACCAGCTTTGCTGATTCTGTTGTCTATTTCTATATTTAGTTTACCATCTTCAGTAAAAATTGTGCCTAAGTAGCTGAAATGTTTTACTTGTTCCACAGGTTCTCCATTCACAACACAGTTGACATTTTCAATGATTCTGCCTATTTTCATTGTCTTTGTCTTTTTATTGCTGACCTTCATACCATATCTATTACAACAGCTATTCAATTTAGTCAGAGAATCTTGCAGACTTGTAGCGGATTTATTTAGAAGTATAACATCATCCGCATAAAGCAAAGAGCTGACATTAACATTTCCAATTTTGATATCAGGTTTAATACCACATTCCTTCATAATGTGATCCATATAGATAATGAATAACAGAGGGGATAATGTACATCCTTGTCTCACACCAGATTTAACATTAAACCATCTTCCTGTACTTCCTTCAATTCTAACTGCTGACTCACAACTCAAATAAAGACTAAGTATTGCTTGATATAATGCCCCATTGACACCATATAACTGCAGCGTATTGAATAGCTTCTCTCTTGGCACCTTGTCATATGCCTTTTCCAAATCGACAAAACTTATATACAGATCTTTGTTATATTCCCATGCTTTCTCGACTATTTGTCGTAAAGTGAAGATCTGATCCTGACAGCCTCTATTTGGCCTGAATCCAGCTTGTTCTTCACCAAGCTTTTCTTCCACAATTCTTCTCAACCGTTTCTCAAGTATACTTGCATAGATCTTGCCAGGAACACTCAGTAGGGAAATACCTCTGTAATTCTCACATTCAGTTTTATTTCCCTTTTTATATATGGGTACTATGAGAGCTCTACTCCAATCATCGGGAATTCGTCCCTCTGTCCAGGCTTTCTGAACTATGCAGTGCAGCCACTGTAAGACTCTTATACCACCATACTTCAGCATTTCTGGTCGAATATCATCTACTCCTGCTGCCTTTCCACATTTCAAGCCTTTGACGGCTTTTTCTACTTCAAGTATGGATATGTATTCCTGACTGCATGCCTGGTCAGTGTTTTTTATCACTGTGCTGTCATCACTGCTTGTTTCATTTAGCAGTTTTTCAAAGTAATTACTCCATACTTCAAGGATATCTTTTTCTCCTGTTTTCATTTCACCTTTATCATCTCTAATTCCTTTTACAGCACTCTTTCCTCCATTCCTAAGCTTCTTCAACAACCTCCAGAATATTTTGCCACCTTCTTGATATTTATTTTCTATATTCTTGCCAAAGTCCTCCCATGACTTTTGTTTAGCTAGTTTTACACACTGTTTAGCTTTCTTACATTTGTCTCTGTATTCTGTAAGAGTAAAAGCTGACTTATTTGCCAGGAACTTTTGATATGCTTTCTTCTTTTCCTTCACTGCCTCTTTAACTTCCTGTGTCCACCAGGGAGTTCTGATTTTTTTATCTTTGCACACAACCTCACCACATGCCTCTCTGGCAGAATCAATCAATATTTCCTTCAGAGTTTGCCACTGAATCTCCAAGGTTTGATTCCTGTTCTCAAACTCTTTCATTTTCTTTTCAATAATATTTCTGTATTTTAGTCTACAGTTTACATCTGAGAGCTGCTCAACTTTTATTCGCTTTAAAACTTTCTTACATGTTATTCTTTTGAATATGAAATTCAATTTTATCCTGCTCAAGACTAAATAGTGATCACTTCCAATTTCAAATCCTCTGTACACTCTGGTGTCCTGCACCAGGGAGAAAACATCACTATCAACAATAACATAGTCAATGAGACTTTTCTTATTCCTAGCCTCTTCTCTCCATGTGAATTTGTGCACATTTTTATGTTGGAACATGGTGTTCGTAATAACCAGTCCATGTCCTGAGCAGAAATCCAACAGATATTTGCCATTATTATTAGCTTTGCTCTTTTCTCCAAATTTTCCCAAAATATTTTTGTATGTCTCACAATCATTTCCTACTCTACTATTTAGATCCCCAACAAGGACCAACTTTTCCTTTTTCATTGTGTCAGTTGCTTTTTCTAAAGCCTCAAAAAATTCCTCCACTTCTACCTTAGTAGAACCTTCTGTGGGACCATAGGCACAAATAAGTCTCATTGTCCAGTTCCCCATTCTCATATTTGCCCACATTACTCTACTTGAGACTGACTGCCATTCAAGAAGATTAGCCTCGTATTTTGTGTTGAATACTATGGCTACTCCTTCTTTTCCTTGATTGTTATTGCCTGAATATAACATTTTGTATTTATTGCTCAGAAAGATCTCACCAGTTTTGGTCTTTTTTGTTTCAGTCACCCCTATTATGTCGATCTGGTACTTATCTAATTCCTCAGCTAGCTCCATTTCTTTGCCATTCAGGCTTCTTACATTGATAGTACCGATCTTTAACTCTGGTGATGTTGAGTTGGGGTTTGTTTTCAGATTTGTTCCAGTAGCTGACTTTTCGCTGTTCGCCCTGGTTCCCTGGCGAAAACAACGGGGGCCTTGTTTAACCGGGCGACGCCCCAGCCAGCATGAAATTTTGTCATGTTGTACCATCATTCTATATTTTGGTTTAACCAATAAGAATACAATTTGGTCGGCTAAATCCCAAATTGCCAGCCCATCCTCGTCCGTTCAGTATCCAAGTAGATACCCAACAGGGTGCACCACGAGAAGGTGAGGATTGGACATTAGGTCAGAAGCCCTGGTCGGTTCTCCGCATTCCTTTAAAGGCTATGTGGAGGTCTCCTCTCAGTTATACAGCTTTGACCCTTAAGCACCCCTTTTTCTGTCAGCTTTAAAGTAGAATTATGTTCTCCATGTCAGGTGACTAGCCTGATGATGGAATAGTTCAGTGGTAGCGCTTCTGAACTAGCCTTCTTCCAAATTTAAACCCATTGGATGAATAGGTTATATTGAAGGGGAAAGAGTAGATTATTGGAGAATAGTGTAGATTATAGGAGAATAGAGTAGAATTATAGTAAAGGTTTATAGAGGGGACATAGTTGTAAGGCCAGAAATGGAAAGACCCCATGGCCCTCGAATACTCTAATAGCATAAGGGTCATAAAATAAGAAGAGTTGGCTGAATAGGCCTTATAGGAAAGATTAAAGTGAGTGGATCTTCCTCAAAGTAGAAGAAGAAGATAGATCCAGTTAGGGGTCCATGGGAGTGCCACTTCCCTTACAATCAAGATGATTGCCCTATTATGGCCCTGTTGGTCCATGAATCCTTATTCAGTATATTCGGACCACCCCACCATACATATACACACATGATGGGCTTCCCTATACGCCACTCAGGGGACGTGCTCTCTAGGGGTTGCAGGGTCCCCCAAAACTGACAAATGTTAAAATAGAACTTAACTATGAAATTTTATTAAATTTCATCCAGATAGAGCAGAATTACTAATCTTCTTCTTCATATAGCTTCCTCAGTGAGAGGGTGCAGCACCATGTCCTTCCATTTCACTCTGTTGGTGGCTTTCCTTTTTGTTTCTGCATAGCCATGTGATCATGTCCATGATCTTATATCTTCATGCCATGTCCTTCGTTTTTTGCCTCTTGATCCTTTTCCCATAATTTTTCCTTCTAAAACTGTTAATATCCTCTGTCCTGCTGAACCTCTCAGTACATGTCCTGCCAATCTCATCTTTCTCTGGATCATTTCCTGTAATAAAGATCTCTGTGTTCTCATTCTCTGTAGGACATTTGTATTTGTCACATGTTCTGTCCATGGGATTTTCAGAGCTCTCCTATAGCACCACATTTCAAAGGCATTATCTGTTGCCTTATTCTCTTCTTTAATATCCAGGTCTCACTTCCATATGCGAAAATTGGTCACACTAATGTTCTTATCATTCTTTTCTTTGTCTCGATACTCACAGAACTTCTGAGCAGATCTTTATTTTTCCAGAATGCATCTTTAGCTATGGCTGTTCTTATTTTTATTTCTTTATCTTGCTTTCCATCTGCAGTATAGTAGGTCCCTAAATATTTGTATTCTGTTGTATGTTCAATTTTCATATTGTTTATGAATATTTCAGGCTCAGATCTGCTTTCTTTTGAGATTTTCATAAATTTTTTTTTTTTTTTTTTTTTTTTTCATTAATATCTAATCCAAATTCTTTACCTTCAATTAGTAGCTGCAGTAATTTGATTAATTTGTTTCTGTTTTCTGCTATTAGAATGGTATCATCAGAATATCTAAGATTGTTGTATTTTATACCATTGATACTAATTCCTGTTTTTTGTTTTTCAATCTTTTTCATCACTGTCTCACTATAGATATTAAATAGATTTGGTGAAAGGATACAATCTTGTCGAACTCCTCTTTTTATTTTCACTTCAGAAGTCTCAGAGTTAAACAGCTGCATTTTCTGTTTGGGTAAATTATTTTTATAATCTTAAGTACATGATCTTCTATGTCTAATTTATCTAATATATTGGACATTTTATTATGTTTTACCTGGTCAAAAGCCTTCTGAAAGTCTATGAAGCATATGTAAATGTTCCTATTTCTTTCAAGTGATCTTTCTATTAGTATTTTTAGTTCCAGGATAGCATTAATGGTTCCCATTCCTCTTCTGAAGCCTTTCTGTTGTTCACTCAATTCACTGCTTATGGCTCTTTCAGTTTGTTTGTTAACGAAGGTTAAAATAATTTTAGATGCATGAGATATTAGGCTCACAGTTCTGTAATCCTCCCAATTTTGTGCGTTATGTTTCTTTGGAATTGGTATGCAGATAGATGTTGTAAAAACTTCAGGTAATTGTATTGTTTTATAGATGTCCTGAATGGATTCCACTAAATAGTTGTTATTATTGCCAGTCAAAGCTTTCAGCAGCTCAGCCAGAATATTATCACACCCAGGGGATTTATTATTAGGAAGATTCTTAATTACATGTTCTACCTCCTTTCTTCTGGGTAGAGTGGTATGTGTTGTTACGTTTAACTTAAGGTGTCGTGAATCATCTAACATGTTACCATTATCATCATCATAAAGATCTGATAAGTACTCCACCCATCTTCCATTTATCTTTTCCTTATCAATGAGTATGTTTCCATCTTTGTCCTTGATGTTATTAGACTGTGTGCATTTTGTTTTTCCATTAAGTTCTTTCACTTTCAGGAATGCTTCTCTGGTTTTGTTCCTATTTTGTAATTCTTCTATCTCAGTGCACTGCTTATTTATCCAGTTTTCTTTCAGTCTTTTACATAACTGTTTGATTATTTTATCCAAAGTTTTATATCTTAACTTTTCTTCTTCATTTGCTCCTCTTTTCCATGTTCTTCTTTCATCAATAAGGTTGATTACCTCTTAAGTTATCCATGGTTTTTTTCTTTCTTTCTTCTTGTTTATTGATGGTTTTTAGCAGATGTTATGATAGCTGCTTGTAGTCTATTAAACTGAGAGGGTTCATTTTCGTGTTGCAACTGTGCAGACAGCAATTCTGAAATATTTTCATTAAATTTTGATTTTATAATCGGATTTTGTACCATTTGCAGATCCCATTTTAGTGGTTGACTTCTTTTAAATTTTATTGTTTTCAGGCAAATATTCATCTTCATTAAGACCAGTCTATGATTAGATCCATATTCCGCACTTGGCATCACCTTTGAGTTCCGTATTCCATTGAAGTAACGTTTACTGACTACAATATAGTCTAATTGATTTTTGTATCTTCCATCTGGACTTTCCCATGTGTATCTTGTTGTTGGTTTTTGCTCAAAATAAGTGTTAGTTATGATGAGATTGTGCTTGTTACAGAAATCAATCAGCTTTTGTCCTCTCTGATTCCAAATTCCTAGTCCAAATGGACCCACGTGTGTAGATGTTCTCTCTGATCCAACTTTTGTGTTCCAGTCACCCATAGCACAAATAACTCGATCTTTCTTGCCTCCGACTTCCGTTATACACCATTCTATTTCATCATACATGATATCTATTTCTGCTTCCTCATTTTGTTCTGTAGGTGCATATATTTGGATGATCAGCATATCTCTAAGTTTAGATTTCACTAGAATTGCCATTACTCTATCTGATTTTTTGATTATATGGATAATGTTTTTATTAGTTTTCTTCTGTACAATAAACGCTACACCTCTTCTTGATATTTCACCACCTGACGTATATATTTTATATATCTTGCCATTTGGAAGTTTCGAACTCAAAATCTGATGATCCTTTCCAAAAAGTTTCACTTATTCCTAGTATACTAATATTCAATCTCTCCATCTCTCTCATCACATTAGCCAATTTCCAGCATTTATTCAATTCTCTTGCATTCCAAGTAGCAACATTCAAGCAATTTCTGCATCGAGTTTCTTTATAGCAGTCATGGACTGACGATACTGCAGGGCCTGCTATATCACCCTGACACCACTGTTCCGGGCTTATTGAGACTACCTGGGCTTTTATTCTTTTCTGTGTAGACATGATGCTTTACACAGCGGCATTTTTTACGGAATGGGCCGCCAGAACCATCCAACCCCCAATATGAATGGAGGACCACAGCTGTCGTTGGTTAGCGGGTCTCATGGACCTAGCCAGGAGGCCTACAAAGTAGTGCCACCGATCATCCCCCTCATCCACCACCGAGGGGATTGCGTGACAGCCCAGCGACCAGTATATTCAATATATTCAGACCACCCCACCATATATACATATACACACATACATGATGGGCTCCCCTATCCGCCACCCAGGGGACGCACTCTCTAGGGGTTGCAGGGTCCCCCAAAACTGACAAATGTTAAAATAGATCTTAACTATGAAATTTATTAAATTTCATCCAAATAGAGCAGAATTACTAATATTATTTCAAAATCTTTTTACGAAAATGTTATAATAAAAGTGATCTTGGAACAGACAACTTCTCTGTGCAGACAACTTCTTCAAATGTTACAAGTCAGAGAGTTATTGTAATATATAATTTTGACACATTGTTTCTTTGTAGTTCTGAATATAGTTCAACTGAAAAATGGAATGGTTCAACAAATTTTTGTAAAAATTTCAAATACTATATCAGAGCAAAATTTATTCCATATAACTGGTGTGTGTGTGTGTGTGTGTGTGTGTGTGTGTGTGTGTGTGTGTGTGTGTGTGTGTGTGTGTGTGTAACATAAGTAACATACTACTATTATTAATAATAATAATGTATCCTGCATAGTTCAGTTGGTATAAACGAAGCCCTTTATTTGAAAGACATGTTCAAATCCTGTCTATGACACGAATAATTATCAGTCCTCTTCAGCTGAAGACAAGTTAGCAGGCCTCATACAGGGTTTTCCCTCCAGGAAATAGACAAACCAGTTCCATGAACACACACACATTTACATACAGGAAACACTTATCAGACAAGAAAGACAATAGGAAACCATGTTGTTCTATAGTTATTCCTTAGCATTGTTGCATTGCTATCCCACCAACTATTAGGATGATGAGGGGAGGGGAATAATAATAACCATTATTATTATTACTACTAACAATAATAATAATGCACCTACTATTAATCATTAGTAGTAATAGGTGGCTTTAAATAAGAATGCAAAGGATTCCATGCAATTAAGTATCCATATCAATATAAAGATTTTTTTACATAATATTTTCCGGATTGTGTAAAACACACATAAAATACACAAAACACGTATATTGACTGAAACTTATGATTAAAAAAAAAAAATTACCACACACACACACACGCACGCACGCACGCACGCACGCACCATCTAATATATATAAAGGGGATATCATGCTAAGCTTGATAAAATAGATCACAAGTTAATCCAAACTACAGTTCTTATTGATAAGTACACTTCACTTCACATGCCCTAATTCATTTTTTAATGAACTTTTCATTCAATGATTTGTAGTTTTGACGGATTGTTGGTTTTCGATTAATTGCCTTTCAATAAATTGTGTTTTTGATTACTTGCCATTAGATGAATTCGTTTTTTTTTTGAGTAACTGCCTATCGATTAATTGCTTTTTTCAATTGACTGTCGTTCGATAAACTGTCTTTCGATAAATTGTTTTCGGTGAATTTTCTGGATACTAATATTCTGAACTTTACTTCTACAGAACTTGTCATAAAATCTAAAAAAAAGATAAATTAAACAAATCGCATCTTATCTGATCCCTAAAATTATGCTAGTGAAGAAGAAAGCTGAATCTGGACTATTCTTGAAAAAAAAAAACAGCTTCTTTATTTCTTCAGCAGAAACAGTTCTTTTTCTGGAAACCTCTTTTCTCTTACAAAATCTTGAAAATAACTGTCCTATTCATAGAGATATATTCTAGCATTCCTCTTTTAAAAACTTCAATATGAATTCATATTTATATTCCTATTCATTAGTTATTTCTATTCATAGTAAGAGATACAAACCCCAACTCGACATCAGCAGAGTTAAGATTGACACCATCAACATATGAAGCATCAAAGATAAAGAAATGAAGCTAGCAGAAGAATTGGATAAGTACTAGATTGACATAATAGGTGTTACTGAAACAAAGAAAGCAAAAACTGGTGATCTTCTAAGCAACAAATACAAGATGTTATATTCAGGCAATAACAATCAGGGAAACGGAGTACCTATAATATTAAACACCAAATATGAGGATAATCTTCTTGAATGGCAGGCAATATCAAGTAGAATAATGTGGGCTAATATCAAAATGGGGAACTGGACAATGAGACTTATTTGTGCTTATGGTTCCACAGAAAGTTCTACTAAGGAGGAAGTGGAGGAATTTTTTGAGGCACTAGAGAAGGCAGCTGACACAATGATAAAGGAAAAGTTGGTCCTTGTTGAAAATCTAAACAGCAGAGTAAGAAATGATTACTAGACATTTACCAATGTTTTGAGAAAATTCAGAGAAAACAGCAAAGCTAATAATAATGGTAAGTACATGCTATATTTTTGCTCAGGGAATGGGCTAGTTATTACTAACACCATGTTTCAACATAAAAATGTACACAAATTCTCATGGAAAGAATAAGAGGAATAAGGAAAGTCTCATTGTGACTATGTTATGTCAATGGTGATGTTTTCCTACTGGTTCAAGACACAAGTGTATGCAGAGGATTTGAAATAGGAAGTGATGACCATTTAGTGTTGAATAGGATAGAATTGAACTTCATATTGAAAAGAAGGATGTGTAAGAAAATTTTGAAACTAATCAGAGTTGAACAGCTCAGATGTGAACTATAGACTCAAATACACAAACATTATTCAAGAGAAACTGAAAGAGTTCGGAAACAAGAATCAAACCTTGGAGATACAGTGGCAAACCCTAAAGAAAGCTGATTGATTAAGCTAGAGAAGCATGTGGTGAGGTAATCTGTAAGGACAGAAAAATCAGAACCCCATAAGTGACTCAAGAAATTAAAATGTAGTCAAGGAAAAGAAGAAAGCATATTGAAAGTTCCTGGCAAGTACATCAGCTTATGCTCTTAGAGAATACGGAGAAAAATATAAGAAAGCAAAGCATTGCGTAAAATTAGCTAAACAAAAATCATGGGAAGACTTTGGTAAGAACATTCAAAATGAATATCAAGATGGTGATAAAATATGGTGGTGGAAAGGGCTCAGTACTGGGACCTATATTGTTCAACTTTTATACCAATGATATTGTCAATGGATTACAAGGGGACATTCAGTCCCCTTGTAATCCATTTGTTTGCGGATGATGTGAAGCTGGGAAGAGGTTATCAGTAATAATAGTGGATGTGGCAGCCCTGCAAGAGGATTTGAATAAACTAGACAGATGGGCAAATGAATGGGGGGTATCGGTTCAATGCAGCAAAATGTAAAATCTTGAGGTTTGGGATCCATTAATGGGAGGATGCATACTCGATTGGAGAAGCTGTACTGGAGGAGGTAGGGGTGAGGATTGATAGAAATCTGGGGGTAAGGATTGATAGAAAACTGAAATTCAGGGAGCATATTGCAAAGGTGATGAGGGTAACTCAGAGGATCGCTGCAATACTGAGAAGGACGCTGATTTGCAGAGATAAAAGAGTTATCATTCTGTTGTATAAGACCCTGATCAGACCACACAGATTATATTTGAGATATTTGGGCCATCCCTGGAAGTTACGAAAGGAGGCTGTGCGCAAGAGGGTGAGGAGTGGTTTCTTTGTGTGGAGGGTGGTTGAACCTTGGAATGCATTGCCTGAGAGAGTGGTTGGAGCAGAAACGGTCAATGGGTTCAAGGAGTGGTATGATAAACTTTGTGTTTCCTAAAAACGACCTCCCATGATGAGGCTTTTGACCCCATGGAGGCCTGGATGATGATGATGATAATAATAATATTCTGGAGGCTATTGAAGAAGCTCAGAAACTGGTGAAAGAGTACTGTAAAAGGAATTAGAGATGACAAAGGGGACTTCAAAACTGAAGATAAAGATATTTCTTTATGTATGGAGTAATTACTTTGAAAGATTGCTAAATGAAACAAGTAGTGACAGCATGGTGGTAGAAAACACTCAACAGGAATGCCATCTTGAATATATCTGTACTTGAAGTAGATAAAGCTATCACAAACCTGAAATTTGGAACAGGAAGCTGGAGTAGATAATTTGATCAGAAATGCTCAAATATGGAGGTATAAAAGTTTTACAGTGGCTGCATTGCATAATTCCGAAAGCCTGGTAAGAGGGCAGAATTAAAGGAAATAAAACTGAATGTGATAATTACAAATGTATTTCTCTGCTGAGTGTTCCATGTGAGATTTATGTACTTGAGAAACAGCTAAGTAGGATTGTGGAAGGGAAGCTTGGTGAAGAATAAGCTGGGTTCAGGTGAAACAGAGGTTATCAGGATCAGATTTTCACTTTAAGACAAATAATTGAGAAATCATGGAAATATAAAAGGATCCATATTTAAGTTTTGTAAATATGGAAAAGCCATATGAAAAGGTGCCAAGAGGAAAGCTGTTCAAAACACTCCAGTTATATGGTGTAAATGGAACATTATATCAAGCAATATGTAATCTCTGTTTGAGTTGTAAATCAACAGTTAGAACTGAAGGAGGTACAGGAAGATGGTTTGATGTTAAGTCAGTTGTTCTACACATATGTACATTATCTCTCCTGTTATTTATTATCTATGTGGATCACACTATGAAAAGTATTAAATCTCATGTTGAAAATTGGAAATGTTGATCACAGCTGTTTACTTTATGCAGATGACGTTATACTTCTAAGTAAATCCAGTACAACTATAAGATTCATTGACTAAATTGAATAACTGCTGTAATAAATTTGGTATGAAAATCAGCATTAAAAAGACAAAGACATTGAAATTGGGAAAAAACATTGAAAACATCAACTGCATCCTGAATGGAGAACCTATAGAACAAGTAAAGCATTTCAACTATTTAGGTACAATTTTTAGTGAAGATGGCAAATTAAATTTGGAAATAGAGAGCAGAATTTGCAAAGCTTGTATGATAGGAAGTCAACTGAATAAATTTATATAGAATAAGAGAGAGATTAGTCAAAACAGTAAACTAGCTATATACAAGATAGTGTTCAAACCAATTTTAACTTATGGATCTGGGAGCTTGTTTAGAAATAAAACTCTTGATCAAAGACTGGAGACCACAGATATGAAAGTCTTGAGAAAGATTAGACAGCTGAACAGATGGCATCAATGGTAGTATCATATTAAAAACAAGGATATGTTAGGAAAGAACTTGCCATTGTTAGCATTCAGGAATGTGTTAGAAGAGCTAATCTTAGGTGGTATGGCCACTTAAACAGAATGGAAGAGGAAAGATTAACTAAACAAGTGTTCTCTGCCAGAATGGCAGCAAAAAGATCCAGAGGAAGACCAAGATGTAGATGGATTGATAAAAAGTGCCTTAGAAGATAGAAACATGAGATCTAATAATATTGAAATGTTGACAGATAAGAGGCTAATCTGGAGGAAAATTGTTGATAGAAAGTTTGTAACTTATCATGTAGTACTATCATGAGATGCTGTATGGCCCATGAGGATATACGTCAGGAATAATGATGATGATGAGTAAGAGATATGAAAAGTTCAGAGTGAAAGTAAATTCCCAATTTCAAACACTGTCTAGCAGTCCTCGTTTAATAACTTCTAGAAAAATTGCACGAAAACATTCCTTTCTTCTACTTTTATCTTCAAGTTTGACAATCTTTCTCCTCTTCCTGTACAAAGGAAAAATGATTGAACACTTAAAATCAACTCTTGCTATATGTAATTCCTGAAACATCCAAGAAGTCATTGTTCTAATGGAACTTTTAATATTCTATGAACATTTCTCCTTCTTTGTGAGAAACTTTATTTATCGAGTTCCAAACTTCCTTTAATTTCTTTCACAACTGTTATCCCAGTTATCTTTATAACATAACAGCTAAATAACTTTTAAATTTCTTTTATTATGAGAGATTAATACTAATGAGCTTTCCTCTAACTCATTCCAAAAATACTTCCATATCTCTGCATATCAGTATCTCTTTTACTCATATAGCTGCCTCTTCATCTGTTTACTAGTTACCATGTTCCTTTCACTTATAGCATGCTCCAGTGTATATAAAATTTCCACATCAGTCATGAAGTGAGACAAACCGCCTGCCATTACGTGTTTATCTTAATGACTCTTTGCATGAAAGTGATTAAAATCTCAGTTTCAGTCAGTTAAATATTTTTAACTTATGAATTAATGTTTGTGTGTTTAAAATACATAATACTCATTTTGGCCAGGCTGAATTACAATTAGGTAAATTCACTTAGTTAACACGTTTGCTGCCAACTACGAGTATACTCATATGATGCTTACTGCCGGCAACGAGATTACTGTACTGACCTTGAAGAAGTGAAAATGATTGGCTTATGGAGCTAGCAGCAAAACTGTGTATACCCATAGATGGTATGTGCTGTGCACAAGCCAACTACGAGTATACTTATATGACGCTTACTGCCGCAACGAGATTACCATACTGACCTTTAAGAAGTGAAACTGCTCGGCGTATGGGAACAGACTATGCTGAAGTAGCGCGGAAGCGAACATGTTAAAAATTAGCGCTACATGTAAACTCTATATGTTAACTGTGCACAACTACTATATATAAATAATCAGTTGTACTTCTACACACTATATGCATTAACAACAGAAACTGATAATTTGAAAGAGAATATTTAAGTTTACATTTATTTAATTAAATAAAAATACTGTAGAACATCTACATTTGGCAACATATTTTTGCTATATTCAGCTTGCTCTATTTTTATTTCCAATCCAAGACATCCAAATTATCCTTATCCTCATCATAACATCTTTCTCTTCTTGATTCGTTTTGCAGGCACTCTTTCCTTCATTTGTAATCTTTCTTAATATTAAGTTGTGAAAACATTTTGCTGCCTTTGTATCACCCTTCTCAACTTGTTACCATGAATAAAGAATTGAATATCCTAAACCATTCTTATTGTCTACATATATATAGACTCTTCTAATGCTGCTTGTCAACTTGCTCATTCGAAGCTTATGTTTTCCTGATATTGAGAAAAAATGAAGTTTCGTCTGAAATTCTCGTAATTTATTCTCTACATATTCATGTACATTGTTACAGTTCTTGTATTGTGTCCTCAAAATTTTCTAGCCTACACATCTCGATGTGGCACAGATGTTTGTGATTATCTTTAGGCAGGAGATGAATTACATTTCCTAATGTGAGCTCATCATCCTGTTTATTGGAGACTTGAAGGGCTTGGAAAAAAGTTCCATTTAGTCTATAGAACAGGGTTTTCCAGTTTATGTAAAAAATAAAAATACAAACACTAAAAAATATATAAAATTAATAAAAAATAGATAAAAACATGCATTATTTTGGCCAGAGAGAAAAATCCATTGAATTACTGCTAAAGAAACAAAAAAGAAGTCACATGTGGCAGAAACATGGTTCAAAGCAGAACTCTTTGAACCATGTCCTGAATTCTGATGACGCTAACGATGAAAACTCTATCATTCATCCAGTCATATGGAAAAAATTGGAAAATATCTTTCATTACTATGATGAACTGGAAAGAAGAATTGTAGAATCTAAAGAAATCATCCTCCATTCAGTACATCTCGACACTTATCCCAGCTATAATCTCTCAGACTATCATTATGTTGCTACTCAACTTTGGCATTCACGAGACCTTGAACGCATGCACACACCCAACAATGAAGAGATACACAGAACAGCTTCAAACATTAATAAGTTAATGCTTTAACGTATATATTTTTTTCTCTTGCAATGTTTGTTGGTAGTTCCCTCAAGTTATGCACCCGAAGAAGACAAAACTAGTCGTGCAGTTTACTTAAAATAGTGTTCTATTTTTTTATCTCTCGGCTTATAGTAATTTAATCTGTTTCGAAAATATGTCTCTCAGCCAAGTAAATCAATTATATATTGCATTTTTTTATTTATTTTGTACATAGTCTAGATACCCTGCTCTAGAGACTAAACATGGAAGTTTTTCAAGCCACTTCAGGCATGCAATAAGCAGAGCAGTGATCTCACACTGGGCAGTGAAATTCTTTTTCCACCTAAAGACAATCACAAGCATCCATCCTCGTGGCAGGATTTGAAACCCACACAACCTGTTGGTTGGAGAGTGGATACATAAACCACTTGGCCAACCCAGGTGCTTCACAGTATAAGCATCAAGTTCAATAAATTAAAAGTAAATTTTAATTTATTGAACTTATTAATATTTCACTAGTTTTATAACCAGCATCTTCAGAAAAAGTTATAACTGTGAAAAGTACTGGTAATCAGCACTAACTAAACTGGATCATTAGAAACAAGTCAAATTATAACTGAAATAGAGCTGCTAAAGTCCTAACATGGCACCCTGTAACAGCCAGATAACCATAAAGTTAATTTTGATTAATTTATGGTTATCTGGTCTCAGATAATCAGTCATTCAGAGACCAGATCGCATTTGATCTGGTCTCAGAATGACTGTCTCCCAGATCTTTGGCAAATTAATGTAACTATACTTGTTGAGGTTTGGAGGAGTGCTTCATAGCAGATGCTGATTCTAAAAATAGTCTTTCAGACCTATAGCGACTTCTGTGTAATGCTGGTATCTTTCTCTATTTAATCCTATGTAAAGGAGCGTGCAGAGGATGGTCTGCTGGTTCTGACTTGCCATATAGATGATTGTGGATGTTAAGTAATCTACCAGTCTGTTCAGAGTATGCCAAACTGCATCTGCGAGGAACTGTATGTACTCTGCACTCCAGGATTTGCATGATGAAATTGATCTTCAGAAGAACTAATCTACTAATGTGAGACCGACATCCTGTTTATTGGAAACCTGAAGGACTTGAAAAAAAAGTTCCATGTTTGGTCTTTAGAACAGGGTTTTCCAGTTTATGTAAAAAATAAAAATACGAACACTAAAAAAGATATAAAATTAATAAAAAGAGAGAAAACATGACTTATTTTGACCAGACAGAAAAATCTATCGAATTACATCTAGAGGAACATAAAAAAGCTAGCTGAATGAGTGGTTTAAAAGTGGCATGGAGATTATATTTGTGGAGAACTTTAGCTATGGTTTCTGATATGCCTTTAATATATAGGATGGGAATAGTTTTGCTGTGATCCTGTGTGTTAGTTGTAGGAAGGATGGGGTGCATGTAATATTTTATCTATTTTATATGGGCTGTAGCGATTGGCTTCATTCATTCATTCATTCATTTCTTATGGTGATTCAACGGCTGTGAGCCCCTTTTACGGGGAGGTATGGCACCACTTCAATCCTCCCTATTTTTATCCGGGCTCGGGACTGGCATGGCTGACAATTCAGACCTATGGCTGGGGGGATTGTCTTAAGTATTCCTGACTATCCGTGTGTGTTCACGGGGCCGGTTTGCCTGCTTGCGGGATGAAAAAATCCCAGATAAACTGGGGGAAAAACCCTGCTATCCACTCCCAAGATCAGCTAACTTGGCTATGGCTGAGGAAGATCCTTAAGCTCCTCACGTCGTTGACAGGAATAGAACCTAGGACACTCCTTCCCCAGGCATATGGTTGCAAAGTGCATAGCCATTAGGCTAACCATGTGGACTAGCTATTGGCTGAAAACGTGCTACAAAGATCCTCAAGTTCAGTTCAAGTGACACAGCTCTTAAAACTGAGCCAAGGGACTTTTTGCAACACCTTATGAACACTCAATCAATCATTATCCTGAGTAATGAATCTATAAATGAAGTATATAGGCAGAAGTTAAATAATCATAATAATAAAGCTATATATGAAAAATTAAAAGAGCCTGTGTAGCTTAGTAGAAGTGGCGTTTGCACTCTACGGTGCTTGACCGCATGGAGAAAGGTTTTGGTAGTTCAAGTCTAGTCGCCGACTAGAGGAAATTTTTCTAAGCCTTTTTTCGACCGGTTCCCGAGTTAGTTGATCTCTGGCACGGGCTAGCGGTTTTTTTCTCTCGGAAACTTGGGTTTTTCGTCCTGTAAACTCAAGAAAATAGACCGTCGAACTCGCACTATTTTCAGACAAAAAAATATTGTGTTAAGGTTAGGGACCACGAGATGGTGGCACTAGCTTGCCGCCTTCTTCACTACGTACCGATGAATCAGTGATAGCCTTGGGCCAGCTATCTCTCTGATTGGCTACCAGTGCAGATTGAACTGCCCACTCAGTCTCCAAAAGTTAGATAGGGTAAACGTCCCAGCCTACTCCCTATATGGGAACAAATAGCTGTTAGCTGTTTTTTTTTTTGAAAAATTAAAGCACTGGTAATATATAAATTAAAGATACCAAGAAATTATATACTTGGTTTAATCCATTATCCAAGTGTAAGCAAACAAAGTTTGGCCCTAAAGTATCTTTCAGGACTGGGACAACTCATGTCAGAGGTGGTATAACTCCTCATCACCTGCCTTAGTATCCCATAATGCAAAGCACATCTCCTTGCAGACATGTATAATGCTATGCATTAAGGGAAGGGTCACCGCCCAGATCGGTGTCGACCTTTATTGAGGTCTCATGCAAGTTGCCCAAGTACTCTGAAAGATATTTCAGCTGCAAACTTTGTTTGCTTACACTTAGATAATAGATTAAACCAAGTATATAATTTCTTGATATTTTTAATTTATAATATAACCAAGTGAAAAACTTTCAATAACCACTGATAATATGGTTAGGTGCTATCCCTTTTTTTAATGTTCAGACCTATAATGCGTTATCAATTTCTTTAATTTATGATTTATTTGATTTCTAAGAATACATCTAAAATAAAACAGAGGTTTCACGATATGTTTTTATATAAATTTCATTTTTTTTGGCAGATTATATAAACCATTCATTTTTTTTAAACCAAAACTATTCAGATATGATTTGTAATAGATTTGGATCTTTACAGGGATATATTGCACTAACTGGTTTTACAGTTGAGGTGTTAGCTTGCTCAACCAAAGAACTAGAAACATGTCAGTTGCTTTCTGTTCAAGTGCTTGTCCAGCCATCATCTAAACTGATGACTCCTCCAGGAAAACCTGAAATATGGGTAGTGTATCTTTGACTATGTCTTTATATATAAGGCTATAACTCTGGTTTAGGAGTGTTTTCACTGCATTGTGTGTGTGTGTGTGGGGGTGGGTCCAAGCCAAACTCTCATTTTTTTTTAAAGTTGTTGTGTATGAATGCAAATGTTTTTCTGTTTGTCTGAGTGCTGTATGAACAGATGTGTGTGAGGAAATGCTCCTGCTTATCAGTTTGAAGGTAATTGTGACAATTATTTAATTTTATTTAAAAGATTTCATTTGATTCACTCTCATATACACAATTATCATTTCATCAAAATCCGCCTCCTTATATGTATATTAGGCCTAGTGGCTCATTACATTTGTATTAGGCATGGCCTATTATTATTTGAAAAATTTCAAGAATAAGGTGGTTAGCTTTATGCATCCCAGTGTGTCCATGGGCCAGTTTGCCTGTTCTGTGGGTACGAAAAATCTGAGTTTCCGAGTGAAAAAAACCCCCTACCTCCATATGAGACCAGCCAACTCACCTTTAGTCGAAAGAGATCAGATACAGGTTCCTCATGTCTTGGATGGGAATCGAACCCAGGTCTTTCCAACCAAAGGGTTTTGTCTATACTGACTGAGTTATGGAGACTCTTTCATCAAAATACTTAAATAAATTAATGCTTAAAGTAGCATAAAATTAAGTGAAAAATCATAATAGTACTGAATAATTTCTATGTTGTTTTATTTATTTACATTTATTACTTTTTTTATTATTCAATTCATAGCATACATATTATAGTATCATAGATTTCAGAGGCTTCAGTATTGTATTTCATTAAAGTATTCTACTGACATACTTACTGTAAAACATACATTAATTTATGTGAAGTTAAGTAATCTCTACCTCTTGACCTCATTGAGGCCATCATCAGAAGTCTAAACATATACTTGCAAATGGTGCAGAGGAATGGATTCATACCTCTCACACCTATTCATGGCCAAGAGAAATTTCCTATTGATAGTACTGGCCAATTTTGTTTCTTTTCATCTTCTTTGCTCTCTCATTGGTGTGTTTTATTACTATCCTGATATTCAGACCAACATAGCAGAAATCCAACACCCTGCTGCCATCTTTTGCTGAGCAGTACAACCCAGCTCTGTCAGCATACTGTTAATCATTTCCTCACTGTCTAAGCTTGTTTATTTTCACACATATCCAGCACAATGCTGCCTTGCACAACATACTTTCTTCCAATCTTCTTAATGAATGAGTACGTCTGCATAATAGTGGCATTAGCCTATTCAGCTGGCCTGGTTGGCCAAGTGGTTACCATACCCACTTTCCACCCAACAGGGTGTGGGTTCAAATCCTGCCATGAGCATGGATGTGATGTGTGTGATTATCTTTGCAAAGAAGAATACATATCAATATTTGAGGTAGATAAGCTATCAAAAAATTGAAATGTGGAAAGGCAAGTGGAGTATATGATATTCGACCTGCAGTGGCTACGCTGCATAATTCAGAGGGTTTGGTCAGAAGGTTGTATTCCAGATGATTGGAGTAGAGCTCTCATAGTTCTCACCTATAAAAAAAAATAAATAAATAAAGCTGAATGTGAGAATTACAGAGGTATATTTCAATAAGTGTTCCCAGTAAGATTTATACAAGCATACTTGAAAAGAAGTTGAGAAAAATTGTGGAAGAGAATTGTGAAAGAGAGAGGTTGCCAAGATCAGATTTTTACTTTATGACAAATATTTGGGAAATCATGGGAATATAACAAGAATCTGTATTTAAGTTTGTTTGATGTGAAAAGGCATTTTGCAAGGTACCCAGAGGAAACCTTTTCAAAACACTATAATTACATGGTGTAAATGGAACATTATATGGAGCCATATATAGTCTATGTTTAAGTTGTCAGTTAGCAGTTAGAATTAAAGGAAATACAGGAAGGGGGTTTAATGTTAAGTCAGGAGTAAGATAAGGTTTTAATATCAGATTTAATGCCACATTATGAAAGAAAGTGGCATTAAAACTAATATTAAAATTGGAGATAACAAACTTAGCTCTTTACTTTATGCAGATGTAAATTAAAGATTCCAAGAAGTTATATTCTTGGTTTAATCCTTTATCCAAGTGTAAACAAAGTTTGTATGTAAAGTCACTTCACAACTGGACTACTGTATATAGAAGCTAATGACCTCACATCATTTGCCTTAGTATCCCACAATGCAGTGTACATATCCTTACGGACATATACAATCCTTTGATATAATGATGGGAAAGGCCACTACCCTTTCGACCTTTGAGGTCTCAAATAAGTTTTGAGATCATTTCTGGATCTGGCTCCCACTGATGTGATCTCAATAAAGGTTGAAACCCAGTCTGTGTTTCAACCTTCACCCCCTTCCCATAAATCAGAGCATTATACATGTCTGTAAGGATATGTGCATTGCATTATGAGATACTAAGGCAATAGATGCGAAGTCATTATCTTCTATATACTATTAGCCCACCCATGAAGTGACTTCACATGAAAACTTTGTTTGCTCACACTTGGATAAAGTATTAAACCAAGAAACACTTGACCAAAGACTAGAGACCACAGATATAAGAGGAGTCCTGAGAAAGATTAGAGGCATGAACAGATGGCATCAGTTGCAAAAACGAGGATATTAGGAAAGAACTTAACATTGTTAGCATCCAAGAATGTGTTAGCACAGCTAATCTCAGGTGGTATGGTCACTTAAATAGAATTGGAGAGGAAGGGTTAGCAAAACAAGTGTTCTCTGCCAGGATGGCAGGAAAAAGACCCAGAGGAAGACCAAGATATAGGTGGATTGATACAGTAAAAAGTGCCTTAGAAGATAAAAATATAAGATCTGATAATGTTGGAGTCTTGACAGGTAACAGATTGATTTGGAGGAAAATTGTAGATAGGAAGTTAGTACTACATGAAAAACTTACATCATTACTATCATATCCTGTACACCCTCCCCCCTTGAGGGTACATATCAAGAATTTGATGACGATAATGATGATATAACTTCTTGGCTTCTTTAACTTATAGTATAACCAAGTGAAAAAACTTTCAACATTTATGCAGTTATGTTTAAGAATATGACATCATCATCTCCAGAGTTGTCTAACTCAATTGCATAACAGATGTAACAAATTTGGCATGAAAATCAGCAATTAAAAGATCAAATTATGAAAATATATGAAACTATAAAACATTTGCTATGCTAGATTTCCTCAAGTCTAGATACAGATCCCAGCTTACCGACATAAATTTAGAGGCAGAGCTACGATGCTCCTTGAGCATAGATATTAAGCCTAATTTTATGAAACTATGAAGGGATAGGCAGAACATAGTAAACTGCTGTTGCATTCTCAATGGAGAGCTTATAAAACAAGTGAAATATTTCAGCTATTTAAGCATATTTTTTTAAATATGGTGAATTAAGTTTGGAAATAGACAACAGAATAAGCAAAGTTGGTGTGGTGGGGAACCAGTTGAATAAATTTATATGAAGAAGAGAGAAACTAGCCAACATAGCAAACTAGCAGTATATACAAGACAGTGTTCAAACCAGTTTTAAGTTGAGGATCTGAGAATTGAGTCAGAAATAAAGCACTCGAATAAAGTCTAGCATTCAGAGATATGAGTGTTCTTTGAAAAATGAGAGGAGTGAACAGATGGCATCAATGGTAGAAGCATATTAAAATGAAGATATTAGAAAGGAACTTGGCATTGTTAGCATTGAAGAATATGTAAGCACAGCCAATCTAAGGTGGTATGGCCACTTAAATTTAATGAGTGAGGAAAGGTTAGCAAAACAGGTGTTTGATCTCAGTTTGCAGGAAAGAGACCCACTGGAAGACAAAGGTTTACGTACATTGATTGTTACAAGTGCCTTAGAAGCATAAAATGTTAGATACCACAAGTAATAGACTAATTTGGAGGAAAATTGTTGATAGGATATTAATAATATAATGTAAACATAATCATATAGTGCTGTTGTAAAAGTTTGAACACCCAATCCAGAAATTGATGATGATGACGACTTATGCTAGTCATTGCTAATACTATATTCCAACATAAAGTTGTACAGAAATCACATGGAAAGAAGATAAAAGAATCAAGAAAAGTCCCATTAACTATTTGAGATGAAATATGATTATTGAAGTTTTTCATGAAGCTCCCCTATTTATTAATCAATATAAAATAACACGCTTATTTTGTTTGGGTGCATCCCTAAGTTTTGAACTCGCTGGCTTATGCCTGTGATTTAGTGATTAAAACTATGAAAACTGCATTAAGTTACCCTTATTAATATGAGGGTGGTCTGAAAAGTTATTGACCTAACAATGAAAAAACATTTATAATTTCCAAATTATTTTTATTGTTCAACATAATCTCCCTTAAGACTAATATATTTATCCCAGCGATGCTCCAGCTCTATTATCCCATCCCTCTAGTGGTTCTCAGTAAGATCTGCAAAATATCCCTCTATAGCTGCAATCACCTCATGATTTGAAGAAAAATGCTGACCAGTGAGGAAGAGTTTTTAGTTTTAGAAAGAGATAGAAGTCAGAGGGAGCCAAATCTGGGGAAATAGGATGGTAAGGTGCACAATAGGGTGGTAAAAAAATAAGGTGCACTATATTCCAATTCATAGTGCAAATCCCTTAATTTTCCCATTGCTGAAACACCTTTGTGCATTGCCCTGATGAAAGATGATTTTTTTCTTCTGCAAACCAAATCTTTTCTCATGAATATTTCCATCTGGTCTGGTTAAAAGATCGGAATAATGTTCCACAGTTATTGTTTTACCCTTTTCAAGATATTTAATAAACAGAATGCATAAATAAAACATGTTTATGCCATGACCTTTCCTGCTGATGGAACTGACTTTGTATTCTTTTGGCACTGAACATCCGGCTTCTGTCCACTGTTTTGACTGCTGTTTGGATTCTGGTGTGTAATGGTGAATCCAATTCTCATCCATAATAATAAATCGATGCACAAAATCCATTTTATTCTTGTTAAAATGCTTTAAGCACTGTTCAGAGATTTTCGTGCAATTCCTTTTTTGTTCTACGCGGCACCCATCTTGTGCAATGCTTTTTCATTTACAATTCTTCATGCAAAATATATCCTACACTTTCTTTTGAAATGCCTATAATCTCAGCAATTTCATGCACTTTGACTCGCTGGTCATCCAATACCATATTGTGCTTGATCAATGATTTCTTGTTGTTACACTTTTTGGACGTCCTTCACGTGGATCGTCTTCAAGGCTGGTATGGCCATGTTTAAACTCGGCAGCCCACTTCTTAATTATCTAAAAAGAAGGAGAAGAGTGCCCATAAATTTTTAAGAACTCTGCTCCTTCTTTTTAGATTTTTTTATTTTTGAATGAATTTCTTTTGGTGTTAAACCTTCTTTTACAAAGAATTTTATAACTGCATGATACTCGATTTTATCCATTTCAAGGGATACAGACAACACTTTTGCTTCAGACAGATGTATAAAATAAACTACTTGATAGATTGGCTTGCAATTTCACATGGATGCTTATGACAGATGTACCAACTTAGAAAAAAAAATCTTGCCGATAGTGTTGCCATCTATGGTCGAGGCCGAGAACTTTTTAGACCACCCTTGTGCATAATGTATTTTTAAATTAAAAGCATACCTTGAAATTGTATTAAGGGTGGAACTTCAGTACTTCTATCTTCATAAACCTGATAATTTAGCTGAGACAGTATATTGATAAAATATCTTAGACTTAAAAAGGGAGCCAAATTACCATAAAAGAATAAATTAAAAATGATAAACTGTGAAGGCTTAAAAATAAAGGTTAAGAATAATTTAAAACAACAGAAAAGGATGAATAAATAAAAATTATCTCATAATTATGGTTTATGGGCCTTTTCGATGTGGCATCATCTTCAGAATTATGAAGAGTTCTCTCTTGAGGGAAGGAGATGAAAGTTTTTCATTTTTCTTTTACCTTTTTTCACCAGTCTCATTCTGCTGAACAATCAAAAAAGACCAGTTGAGATTAAAATCCAGAGATGACTAGTACACAGGTTGTTAGCTTTATTTAAGTTTCTGACTCGAGTTGGTCTTCTCTTTGTAGGATCGCTCTCCAGTCATCCCTGCAGTTGATCATAAGACCACAGTGAACCAATAGGATCAAACTGTGTGAAAAAAACCTCTCATAACAAAAATAGATAGAAATTTATTTCTCTCATGTTAGTATTACATGATGGGGTGTTCTATACCACCTAACCAAAAATTTGGTATCTCCTAGAATGCATCTTTCTGGATATAAAAATTGTCAGTTGAACAATAAAATTTCCATGATACAATACTGTAAAAAAATGTATGTCATATTGCTCGTTTTCAAAGCCATGATTTTTAATATAATAAATCATAATTTAATTCTCATTAATTATAACAATCAAAATTCTCTTTCCATTACTGACAGATGTTTTTGTATGTGTTTGTGGAGAGAAGTATTGAAGAAAAAAAAACTTTCAAATATACAAGGCAGGAAGGCAGTGTAGAATACATGTTCTACTGTTTCCAGTCTGCAACAGATGTCACAGGTTGAATATTCAATGTTTAAGTACCTCAGTTTGATGGTGCTTACTGGAAGATGACCATATGCAATTTTCTCCTTCCTATTAAGGTATCCTTGAAACTTCAATAAGTTATTAAACAGAGTGTCATTGTTAGTATCCTACTGTGGAAGTTTATAGCAGAAGAGGATAAAGATTTCCTTGTACGAAGTTCTGCTGTTATTAATGGAAAGAATGTCAGTTTTAGAATGCTGTATTTAAGCACAATGCTGTAGTATTCAATAACAATCTCAGCTCTTGGGGGCCATTGTAGTCAATGGTAGGAAATGAAAACTCAGATAGTATCAGAGAAGATTTGAACAATGTTTGATTTGTCTGCAATATTTTATGGAATTTTGAGGCTGTATTGCTTAAATAGCAGAATATTAAATTAACATATTTATATTATAATATAATAATTAAAATATTTATAATGAAGATTATTAACACACAATGAAAATTGCAACTTAGGATGTAAGGAACATCGCACACAAAGAATAAGAACCTGATGAAAACTAAACCAAGCCAATGTAAACATGTGCACTAATGGAAACAAAGCAAAAAAGTTACCAAAGAAACAAATAACTATATACAAATCATCAGAGTAAGAAAGAGAAAAAAAAAGAGAGAAAAGGCAGATATAATGATAATGATACATAAATCTATGAAGAACAATATTGTGTATTATAATTACTGGACTGAAAGACTAATAGAAATTAGATTCAAAACATTAAGAAGTCATAACAATAATCAGAGCATGTGCACCAAAAGAGGGAAAAGAAGAAGATAGTAATAGCTTTTATAAAGTACTGCAGAAATTCATATTCAAACAGATTATTTACTGCTAGCAGGGAATTTAAATGCCAGAACAGGAAAAATACAAAACAAAGATGGTTAGATTTGGTGAATATATATGTAATCAAAATGGATACAAACCGTGAAATTTGTCAATTCTTTCTTTTAAGGTTACATGGTAGTCAGCATTCATAGTGAAGAATTTATGGAGACAAAAACACCCATTGGAGTAATTACTTTATTTATAATTAAGAAAATAACACTCAACATTTTTACCTCTGCATCCAAGGTCATCATCAGGAAAATGTATATATGCACAGGAAACAAGCTACATGACACTACCTTTGTAGTGTCGTGTAGTGTCATTTAGTTTGTGTCCTGTGCATATGTGTTTTCCTTATGATGACCTTGATACTGAGGTCGAAACTTCGTGTTATTTTTTTAATTATAAATAAAGTAATTACTCCAACGTATGTGTTTTTGTCTCCATAAATTATTCACTATGAATGTGAAATTTTGTCATTTATTATATGAGAATGATGAACTCGGTATTTGAACATAAAGAAATACATAAATATTTATGATCAGCCAAAGGATGTAAATTGGTTATTGAAGAAAATTAGCTTAGTTATTCATAGATATATCGAGGCTTTGAATAAAACTTTGATCATTATATGGTATTGGAAAAAATTTACATAAAACCAAAAGGCTAAAAATAAAGTGAAAAATTGCTATCGACCAAGTTACAAAATTTCTTTATTACAAGATCCCCATGTTAGGACAATCTCAAAAATTAAAAATAGAAACTACACGTGAATCAAATGACATAGAAGAGGAATTGAAAAATCCGAGACAAAGCCTGACAAAAAATAGTAACAGAAAGCTTAGGAATAAAGAGCAAATGAAATAAAAAAAGAGGACTAAGACACTGGAACAAAGAAATAGAAAAGATATAAAAAAAAAACAGTTACCAAGAAATGGCTAAATTCCTAAACAATAGAAGCAGAAATAGTTCAAAAGAAACAATGCAATTGCAAAATGAGAAATAAGGAAGAAACAGAGAGAGAGAGAGAGATGGAACAATTTTCTAACAGAACTAGAAAATTATATATCTAAGCCACAACCAAAAACCTATAAAATAATAAAAATACATGTACAAAGAAATAAAAGAAAAGGTTAAAATATAAACAGTAGGTTTTGAAAAATGGTTAACTTATTTTCAAAATATCTGTTATTGTGTGTTAGCTACATCAAAAGATGATTTACAAAGATCAGTAAAATCATTAAATGAAATTTAAGAACAATATGAGAATATCTAAAACAAAGACAAAAATAATGGCTTTCAAAGAAGATAATCCAATATTGAACAAGTTCAATGACATATTCCCAAAGTTTTAAAGAAACAATCAAGGCATTCCCAAAGTTATATAGTTTTTTACTATATAAAATTATATTAGTATGGAATAGTATAAGATTTGGTATACAGATAAAGATAGATACGATGTTATTTCCAGATGATCAAATTGTGTTATCTACATCAGAAGATGATTTACAAAGATCAGTAAAATCATTAAATGAAATTTCAGAACAGTATGAGAATATCTAAAGTAAAGACTTTCAAAGAAGAAAATCAAATAAGAAGTAAAATAGTGATAGGTAATAAAATATTAGAACAAATAAATATTTCCAAATACCTTTAATGTGGCTTATCATGTGAAGATGAAAAAGATATAGACATTAAAATGTCAAATTTCATTAAAATAAATGGCATAATAAATAATATATTTAAGCCATTCCTGGTACAAAAAACACACCAGAATCAGGCTATATTATGTCTTGTCTAATCCAACTTTTTCATATGGAGACAAGAAACATGGACCATATAAAAAAAAAAGATTCAAAACAGCAGAAATGAAATTTCTCAGAAAAACAGCTGGATATACCAAGTTGGACCATAAAACAGTCAATCTCTAAATTTAAAAGCAATTAATTGCTGCATAAGTAAGTTTAAACAAAAATGGTTAGAACATCTAAATCAATTGGACGGATTGCTAGAAATACTGTATGGATATAAAATATGAAAAAAAAAAAAAGAAAAAAAAAAGTGGAAGATCAAGAAAGTGATGGCATAAAACCAGAACAAGTCACTTGGTCTAAAATCCATAATAGGAAGAAGAGCAGAATTTTAATACTGGAAGTCTTAATCCTCCTTGCTTCTTTGATAGTTAAAGAAATTTTCTTTTTAACTTCCTGGTATCGGCTCGTTCCAAAAAAATTGCACATGTTTACTATATAATTGTGTTTCTTCAGCTTCTTCAATGTCTGTAATATTTATTATATACAGCTGACCAGGGAAGATTCTAGTTAAGTATGGTTTTAGGAGAAAAGGGAAGTTGCCTTATTTTCCAATTATCCAAGGCAGAGGTTCTCAACCTTTTCCAGTGGTGTACCACTATATTTAATTCAAGATATTAGATGTACCAGTAAGGCAGTGGCTCACGTACCACCAGTGGTACGTGTACCATAGGTTGAGAATCCCTGATCTAAGGTTTTACCGTTTTTGCGTATAAGTTCTTGAACTGGTAATATTTGACAGGTGATGAAAGGAATTCAAAGCATGTTGAGAGGTTCTCTCAGGAGTTAATCCAAAGGGAATGCCTCCAAGATTGTACTTTCCAAAATTTCTAATTTTTTCATACCAGTTTGTCATTGGCAGTTAGTCTCTGATTTTGCTGAATTCAAAATACCAAAAAAAAAAAAAAAGTATATTTAATCATTATTTCTAAAAAGTGTCTACTACATTGTCTGCATATGTTAATACTTTATTTTCCTTCAGGGTGGAGAGAATTGTTATCCCTCATACCAGCATGCTTTCTTCCAAAAAAGGTTTCAGAGCAAGGGACTAATAGGGCAACCTTGCTTGACTCCTTTTTGAATTTTGACTAGGTCTGATAGAAATCTGTTAACTAAGAGGTGGGTAGTTGAATCGGCATAGGCTCCTTTAATGATGGATAGCAGCTTAAAATGTGTACTCATATGAAATTGGCACAAGTATATGCAAATGCATTCATGATTTAGGCTAAGGAAATTCATTGTGAATAACCTCATCATGAATTTAATTTCATACATACAGTTTGCTTATGTTTTTTTTGGGGGGGGGGCATAAAACTAATTTTCATTTACTATAATTATTTTTAATTTACGGAGGAAAAATTTCATTTGTGTTAGTGACAAGTGCTCTTTAAATGGCCTGAAAGCTCTCTAGATTTAGTGCAGGGATGGACAACCCCATGGCCAGTGGCCATGGGGTTGTCCATCCCTGCACTAAATACATAGTGTACATAGGTAATTGTGTGCCTTTTCATGCTTTTGCAAACATATTTGATTTGTGCAGCTTTAAGTGTTTACATAAATTTTATTTTAAATCCATAGCATGGATAAGTGGATCCACTTATTTTGTTAACCATACTATGGGTAAGTGGAAAACAAAAGAATTCAGATGAGGACAATGAAAACTCAAAAAGTAAAGACAATTTAATTAATTCTCACATTGCTGCCAAAATGAGAATGCTGCGTGACTGGAAAAATGTGAAACAAAAATTTTATGGAAGTTTGGAGTTGAAATTTGCAGTGACCAAAGTAAATGATAAGCCAGTGTATCTTTTTAACAAAGTTTTTAGTGATAAAAAAATTATACAACACTTTAAGCAACACTTTAATGATTTTTATAGCAAATTTGATGGAAAATTTCAAGTTGAAAGCCAAAATTGGTTTAATGAAATTAGCAGCCTCAAAGCACAACTTTGTGAACAAGGTTGGCCTAAAAAGATTTTTATCATCAATGGAACTGGTTACATTTAGTTAGCTATAAAGTAGTTTGGAGTCTAACTGAAAAAAGAAAAGAAAATGAAATTGTTTTCCAATGCTGAACTAGTAAAAGATATTGATTGGGGTAATTGAAACTGTTAGAGAATTATGATTCAAAAATAAAAGATATTATTCTAAAGGTAAATCATTTATAATTAAGTCAAAGAATAATTGTCCACAGAATGCCAGAGGTAGGCGAAAGGCATATAAATCAGTTGCTTAAACAACTAAAACACTGTTTTTATTTTTCTTTAGCACTAGATGAGTCAACAGATCTTAGTGACACTGAGTTGATATTTTGGTTTCAGATCTTCAATTTAGGGAAGAAAGGTTGGAAATGTTTGGCATTTGTGGATTATGAAATCAAACATGTGGGAAAAACATCTTTGAAACTTTCTTGAAATGTTAAAAAATTTTTATCTGGTTTTAAAAAAAAAACTGATTTCTGTCACAAGAGACAGTGCTCCACCATGATTAGGATGAAATTATTAGGATTTGTTTCTCTTCTGAAGCAGCAATTATAAAACAATGTGAAGTCCATGCTGCCATCTTTCCATTGCATTTTGCATCAGGAGAATTTGTGTTCAGATGTCTAAAAGCGATGAAGTGAAAAATTTGATGGACATTGTTGTAAAAATTGTGAATTATATTAGAAGTGGAAATGCTTTCATTCATTGACAGTTTGTTGAGTTTTTGAAGAAAAGTGGTGACTGTACTTTTTGGTGATCTTACTGATTTTACAGATGTAAGATTTTACAAATGTAAGTAAATAATCCAAAACTTTTCCTCTACTTAAATAGAGGAAAAGCTTTGGAATCATTTACTTCCTCAAATAAAAGAGCATCTTGTGGAAAACGGTGAGAGTGAAAATTTCCCTAAAATTGAAACTTTTCATGGCAGTGCAATTTGCACTTTCTGTGCAACATGACCTGCTTGAATAATTTGAACACAAAGCTTAAGCTTCAGGGAAGAGTTAATATAATAAGAGGGCAATCACATGCATGATTTTCAGTTAAGGCTGAACCTCCTTGCAGAACAATTTCAAAAGAATGATTTGACATATTTTGCAAAGTTGAATCGTTTTCTAGAAAATAATAAGGATAATAATTTCTCTGATGCTTAAGATAACCTCTATGTAAACTAGATCAAAAATCTACCAAAAAATTTGAACAACAATTCTCCGAATTTGAAATTGATATTTGATTTTTTGCATGATTCATTTCAGTTTGATTTAGCAAATTTCAGTGAGGAAATTACAATTTTTTTATCTTTAGACAAGTGTTGATTTTAAGACAAGATGCTTATCCTGCAAAGTTTAGAACACATAAAAGTTAAACAATGTTCTATCAAAGAGACAGGGTCACTATTCTGACAAAAGTCTTACAAATTTTAATATAGCAATTCAAAATTATTTTCCATGTTTGGGTATATGAGTCAACATTTTTTATGCTAGATTTCCTCAAGTGCTAGATACAGATCTCAGCTTACTGACATAAATTTATAGTCAGAGTTATGATAAGATGCTCATTGAGCATATATATTAAGACAAATTTTGTGAAACTTGTTGATGAAAAAATCTCATCAATTTGAAAATTGAAGAGTTTCTCCTCTATAAGTTAAATAATGAAATGCAGATATTTTGTTTAAACTAACATGTTTCAATTATTTTTTATTTTTGCATCATGTGACCAATGTTGTTTTCATTTTGCACAGTTGTAGCCACTATGAAAAATAAGTTCTCCACCTCTGGTTTAGTGTAATCAGCTGCAATACTGTTGCATTGTACCCAAGAAACTGATCTCTCACATGGAGATATGATATATTGTAAACAATGGAAAATATCATAGATTGAGTGAAGAAATAGCCTCAAAACAATAACATTCTAATATGTTTTTAGTCATTTCAAGCTTTAATTACTATAACACTGGTTTAACTTACAAAGTTTTTTTTTTTATTATTTAAGCCATTTGATTTTGAATATTTTAAATGATGAATAAACTTATAATCATTTGCAAAATATCTATTTTACCATAGACGATAAAAATTTATTTGAACCACAGGTAGCAAATAGGAATGTGATTGAAGAGAGATTGCAAATGACAAAACCAGTACCAGTACCTGTAAGTTTTTTTTTGTATATTTTGTTACTTATCAAAGTCATATATAATTAACCTATAATGATTGGAAACTTGTTATAGATTTCTTTTGAGCATCATTCATGACACCAATTTAACTTATAGAGGAGAAACTCTATAAGGCCTCTAGAGGAGAGTTTCTCCTCTAGAGCCCAAACATTGGAACTTTTTCAAGCCACTTCACACTTCCAATAAGCTCATACTTCCAATAGGCAGTGGCCTCACACCAGGGAGTGAAATTTATCTTCTACTGAAAGATGATCAAATATATCGATACCCATGGCAGGAGTGAATGTGCAGTTAACTTTTGCTATAGCAAACACGCTATAGCTACGTAATGTAATAGTTTTGTACTTCCAAACAAACAATCCTGTTTTTTCAGATTTGGATTCAGGAGTCTCCTTGATAGTGAGGCTAGTGCTTAGATTAAAGCATGAAAGTTTTTTTTATTCATTTATGTAAATCTCATCCATGAATGGTATAAACCTGTCATTAAGTTAAGGGAATAATAAATCCCTCATTATTTTTCAAGCCGAATAAGAAGATCGAGATCTAAGAGTTTCATGCCGAAGAACTTTCGGCGAATCCAAGCGTAAGTCATCACTTGGTAGTACAACATCAGGGCAACTCGGAGAAAAGGTAGAGCAAGCTACGATCACTATCCTTAATATTTTCTCATAAACTCAGCTCCTAGGATACATATTGCTGTTTTACATTATGAGGAAGGTCTATCTAGGTCTACCTATTCACTGATGAGACCTCAATAAAGGTTGAAACCAGTCTGAGTAGTGACCTTCCTCATAATGTAAAACAGCAATACATCTCCTAGGAACTGAGTTTTACATTATGAGAAAATATTAAGGATACTGATCGGAACTTGCTCCACCTTTGCTCTGAGTTGCCCTGGTGTTGTACTACCAAGTGATGACTTACGCTTGGACTCGCTGGAAGTTCTTTGGCATGAAACTCTTAGATCTCGATCTTCGAGTTTCTTATTCGGCTTGAAAAATAATGAGGGATTTTTTATCCCCTTAACTTAATTTACGCCACCGGAAAAAAATAGCCTCTTGGTTCTTTATTATAATAAACCTGTCATATTAATACTCTGGGTGGGTTGGATAATTCTGGTTGAAAGGCTTATATATTGGCTATTCATACCTATTATTTTTCAGGAAATAATGACGTATATGAAATATTAATTATAATAACTTTAATTAATATTCCCTGTATTTCAGAAACATTACATTGCCATCATCAGGGATCACAAAGTAATGACGTGTATGCAGGCACTAACCTTGAGTAAATGAGGCTGAAGAAAGGCAACCAAAGTTGTGCCTAGAGTCCTAAATGCCCCCCCCCCCCCCCCCCCCGGTGCACTAAGCTAGGTAGTCTTTACAATTGTGCTAAGGATCTGAGGATGAGTGCTTCCCAAATTTGGGGAATTTCATTCAACCAAATTTGTTGAGGTTTGGAAAGTTTCTCAGGGCGAGGCAGATTCCAGGAATAGCTTCTCATATTTGTATTTGTAGAAGTGCAAAAGAGTGACCATCTTTCATTGTATTCTATGGTGAGTGTCCAAAGCATGATCAACAAGTCTAGAGCAGCTGTAATAGTGGAAATGGTGCAATTGCAAGGGACCTGATAGGTCTAGGTAATGTGACTGGTCCTTGATGGAGCAGATTTATTATGTGATCTTTAAGTGTTGTAAGGTTGTTCTTTCTTTTAAGGTTACATGGTGGTCAGCATTCATAGTGAATAATTTATTGAAACAACACATGTTAGAATAATTACTTTGCTTAACATTAAGCAAGTAACAATTGACATTTAGACCTTATTGAGGTCATCATCAGGAAAACATACATATGCATAAGATACAAGCTACGTGTCACTGCACTATACAAAAGTAAAACGAATCTAAATGTTTGTTAATCATTTATCCTAGCCTGACCCGTCTGGTGGGGGAAAAAAAACGGAACTACATTAAACAATTTCTATAATCCTTTTGTATTGAGATTTTCTTCTGTCTGGGGTTGTTCTGGTTGCTATATGTTGAAGATGGGTCCTCCACATTCTCGGAATAATTCATCCATCATTTTGTTTGGATTTGGATGATGTTTCAGCACTTTACACGATTCTTTGAATTTTTCATTCAAACCGGGTTTTGATGCAGTGTAGGGACTTTGTGCCTTTCCGGTCAATTCTGTGGCTTGTTTGGAATGTGTGATCTGATAGGCCTGTTTTACATAGTGGAGATATTTAATATGGCATTTGTGTTCATCTTTTCTGATTGGGACGGTGCATCTTGTTTCACCTATATAAGGTAGGTTACAGGTACATCGAATTTTGTAAACCCCTTGGTGGGCAAGGTATGGAAGAGGATCTTTGGAGGAGCTAAGTAAATTCCTTACTTTTGCCAGGGGGGGGGGGGGATTGAAGGTTGTCTTGATGTTGTATTTAAGTAGTGTTCTATATATTTTTTCTGAAATGCCCTAATGTAGGGTATGGCTATGGCATTCTTGTAATCTTTTTTTTTTTTTTTTTAATGGCCGTTTTATGGAGGATCTTGTGAACTTTTTTATTGTAGCCATTGTTTTAAATGTTTGGTTAATGATTTCAAATTCTTGGTTCAGAGCTTGTTCATTTGAGCAAATTGTTAGGGCTCTGTGTTTGAGGGTGTTGATGACTCCTAGTTTTTGTATTGGGTGGTGGTATGAATTTTTATGTATGTATTGGCCTGCGTTTGTAGTAAACAGTGAAGGAGAGGCAGCCTGAGGGAAGACGTGACAAGTGTGTCTAGAAAAGGAAGAGATTGTTGTTTTCGATGGTGAATTGGATACATTTGTGTTGTTTATTTGTTCAGGTGGCTTAGTAATATATTTAATGTTTCTCAGCCGTGAGGCCAAATGACAAAAATATCAACATATCTGAGCCAGACTTTGGGTTTTAGGCTGGCTGAATCTAGAGCTCGTTGCTCGAAGTCTTCTATGTAAAAGTTAGCTATTGGGGTAAAAATTATTTTGTCACACAAAATACCCAGAGCAGAGTATGTGGACAAAGAGGGCCATGATATCAGGTGGAAATATGTTTTGTAAGAGAAGAATAGTATCATTGATCAAGATTAGTGAAAAGGGCAGTTATGTCAAAGCTGACTAATAAATCTTTGTTGTTGAGTGTGATGTTTCTAATCTTGTTTATGAAGTGTTGTGTATTTTTTATGTAGGAGTGTGTGTGTGTGTGGGGGGGGGTGACCTACCAACTCCTTGAGTGTGGCCGCTAATTTCTTGGCCACCAATTTGCTTTTGTATAATGCAGTGGCATGTAACTTGTATCTTATACATATGTATGTTTTCCTGATGGTGACCTCAATACAGAAGTTGAAACGTCGATTGTTACTTGCTTAATGTTAAGTAAAGTAATTATTCTAACACGTGTTGTCTCCATAAATTCTTCACTATGAAGGTTGGAAGGTTGTATTTCTTTAGGATTTTTGTTAATTTTTCCAAATATGAGAGACTGTTCTTGGAATCTGTCTCAACCAAGAGAAACTTTCCAAACTTCAACAAATTTGAGTGCATGAAACTGCCCCAAATATGGGAAACACTCATTCTCAGATCCTTGCCCAGTGGTAGTGCCTACATGCACGTCATTGCTTTGGATCCCTGATGATGGCAATGTAATGTTGCTGAAATATAGGGAGTATTAATTAAAGTTATTATAATTAATATTTAGTATACATTGTTATTTCCTGAAAAATAATAGTTGAGGATTGGATAATTTGGTTCCCCTGTTCTAAAGACCAAATGGAAAATTTGCAAGCTACTTCAGGTCTTTAATAAGTAGGGTGATTGCCAAACCAACTGATGAAATTCATTTTCCATCTAATGACTTTCACAAGCATCCATATCTGTAATAGAATTTGAAGCCATAACCTAATCAGGCCACGAATAAACAATATTTTTTCATGAACAGAGGAAGGAAAACTCAATGTTCTAAACATGAACTATCAAAGCTTCCATATAAATTTACTTTTTCTGTTACAGGGCAGCGGTCTTGTTCTCTACTAGAAAGATGATTTAAAGAATTTGCTAAGGTGATTTACATCCTGAAATAAAATTATTATTATTATTATTAACATCTGACCTCCATGAGTCAGACTCATTGTGGGAAGTACACGCTATTGCACTCAATGCTCACCTAACCATGCTTAAACTGGTTCAATGTGTTTACATTCACAATAAACTCAGGCAATACATTCCACTCACCATCCACTCTCCATGCAAAGAACCTTCTCCTCACTCCTCTGCTCAAACCCTCCTTGTACAGTTTCCAGCAATGACTTCTTGTTCCCCCCCCCACTATTCTATTTCAATAAGAATAAACTCTTCCATGTCATCCTGATAACAACACCTGACTAGTGAAAAGACAAAAAGTGCTTGCCAGTGGAAGCAGTAGTAGTGTGAGAGATGAAGAGAGAATGGGAATGCAAGAAGAAGAGGGAAATGGAGAGAAAGCCTGCATGGACAGAGAGACATAGCATGGGAGAGTGGATGTTGGAGAGTAGCAGTGAAGTATAAGGATGATCAGCATAGAAATGGAACAGATTGCGATGCAGGTGGGGAAGTTGAGACTGAGCGGATATATGTGGTAAGTAGCGATAAAGGTGATTGGGCAAGGACAGGTGATTGGGGAAATCAAAACCAACAAGTAGCTTGGAAATAGGACTGGTTACAGATCTAAAAATGAACTGCTGTGTTTATTTACAAATGTCAGAAGTATTAGAAATAAGGGAGATGAAATGGTTTCACTGATTGAGTTTATTCACTCGAAAATCATTGGAATAAGTGAAACGTGGTTGAATGAAGATGATCCTAACAGGAATAGAATTGGAAAGATACAGTATTTTTCACAATGATAGAAAGGACAAGGGAGAGGGGAGCACTGATGATAGCAAGGGAATTATGTCCACATACAGTAGACATGAAAGAGGGAAATGGTGGCAATGATTATGAGGCAGTATAGTGTGAGGTGGAGGTTGACAGACGACATATTTAGTTGGATGTTGCAATATGCCAGATAATGTGGAGGATGATTTTAATTATGGCAGTATAGATTGGAATGAAGAGATGGCATTTGGGAATAAGGAAAATGAATGTCTCGAGTTCTTGACAGCATGACAGATAACTATATCAGGTAGCATGTGAGGAGCAAGAGTTTTAGATCTGATCATTTCATCAGAGGATGTAACTGTGAGTGGGGTTTTGCACTTTCCTCCAGTTGGTGAGAGTGATCATGAAGTGATCACCTGAGTTCCGTCAACTAGCCATGTGCAGACTTCTGTGAGGAAAGGATATATGTGGAAGTACAGCTGGTGGATTATGGCAAACTTAGGAGACATCTTGAAGCTATAGCATAGAATGAGTGGTTGAGCAGTAAGAAAATTAATGCTGCTTGGGAACTGACAAAGAAATAAATAACAGCATCAATGTGAGAATATATTCTGAAGGCCAAAAGGCTGAATAAGGTAGCATGAATGTTAGCATGAAATTTAAAAAAAATGAATAATGGTATTTAAATACCATTATTCATTCCACAAAATGAATAATGGTAATAATCAGTTACATGCAGAGTATAAAGAACAAGCTAGGAGAGTGACTCAGTAAGGAAAACATAAGTGCAGCATAAGCAGAAATTGGCAAATCAGGTGAAGAAAAACCCTAGAGAGTTGTCTAGACATGTGCCAAGTAGAATAAAGAACTTTTATTATTAAAAGACCAGAAGATAAATGATAAAATATACAAAGAGCCAACAAGTTTCACTAGCCACTGTCTAGCATTTTCAAGGCTGAACTGGTGTGAAAACACCACTTCAGCCTTGAAAATGCTAGACAGTGGCTAGCATTTTGAAACTTGTTGGCTCTTTGTATATTTTATCATTTATCTTCTGGTCTTTTAATAATAAAAGTTCTTTATTTTAATACATCAGACCAAATATGTACAATTTATGTGCCAAGTAGATTGAAGAATGATGATGTTAATGGTGCTGCAGAAGATATTGTTGAGATATTCAGTGATCAATTTTTAAGGGTGTTTCATCTTCATCAGGGTGGAATCATGAGGAACTTAAGTGTAGAGGACGCTTAATTGGGAGCAAGCAGGAGGTATTTGAGGAAATAAATAACCTTGATGTCAATAAATGATAGGATTTGATGACATATCACCACACATCTTAAAGGAATGTTCCAGGGAATTGGCATGCCTGTTTAATACAAGTCTTACAACAGCACAGGTTCCAAAGGAGTGGAAAGAAGGTAAAATTGCTCTACTGCATAAAAGTGGTGATAAGGCTGTGGCTACAAATCATAGGCTAATCTGTATATCTGTGATAAAGGTACTAGAGAAATTGGTGAGAACTAGGATACAGAAATCGAGTCAGTGACTGGCTGTCAGATAGGTATCAGAAAGTTGTATATGGGGATGCAGAATCTCAAAAGAGTAGAGTCACTAGTAGTGTGCCCAGGGGTCAGTTTTAGGACAATTATTGTTCAGTTTGTATATTAATGATATTGGGATGGGTTTAACTGGTGATATGTAGTTATTTGCAGATGATGCAAAATTGAGGAGAGTAATGCAGACTCAAGCAAATGTTATTGCCTTGCAGGAGGACGTGAATAGATTGCATGAATGGGCAGGTAAATGGAACTATCAGATCAGTGTTGCAAAGTGTAAGGTTTTGAAATTGGGTATGCAATGATAGGATGCCAAATATACATTTCGTGGGGAAACTTTAAAGGAGGTAGAGGAGATGAGGGATCTTGGAGTAGTGGTGGACAAGGACCTGAAATTCAGGGGGGGGGGGGCATACATTGCACAAGTTGTAAAGATGTCACATCAGATTATGGCAATGATGCAGAGGACTCTGACATACAGAATAAAGAAGTTATGATGGCACTATATAAGGCCTTGATCAGGCCTCATATGGATTATTGTGCACAAATTTGGTCACTAGGTTTTCATGGTGATGAGGATATGTTTAGAAAGGGCCAGAGAAAATTCACAAAGGTGGTCAGTGGCCTTAGGAATGTGGAGTACGAGGACAAACTGTGAGAATATAAGTTGCAAAAGCCTTATGAATAGGAGGAGGAGATATGATTGAGAGATAAGATAATCTGTTCCATTTCTATGCTGATCATCCTTATACTTCACTGCTACTCTCCAAAATCCACTCTCCCATGCCACGTCTCTCTGTCCATGCAGGCTTTCGCTCTGTTTCCTTCTTCTTCTTGCATTCCCATTCTCCCTTCATATTTCACACTGCTACTGTTTCTGCTGCCAAGCACTTCTTGTCTGTTTGCTACCACCACCCACCTGATCTTTCATTTCATCTCTTACTTCTGATCTCTTGCTTGCATCACAAACACTGCACTTCCAATCTAACAACACTTTCTCCAGTGCACCCACTTCAAAGCCATTCAAATGCAGTCCGTATTGCCTGTATAATTCATTTCTTCCCTCAAACACATGCCATACATCCACAAAATGTACTCCCTTCTCACACAGGTTTGATAGCATGCCATTCGTGATTCTGGCTGTCCATCTCAACTCATTATACATCCCAATCATTAAAGTTGCTGAACAAAATATTTTTTCATTTAAATATTTTGTTGTAATTCTCATGTTTTTTTAAAATATAATGAATAGTTGTGTTATTTCATTTCTTAAACAGGTTTCCAGAAAGTCATTTTATGTTTCATTTTTTATTATTTCTTTTTAATCAGAATGTAATTTGCAGTTGTGCTTATTTGCTTGAAAAAGAAAAGGTTGCAAAAGCTTTTTTTATTTACATATTCTTTATTAGAACACTCTGTCATTATAATAGCAACAGATATTAATATTTACAGCTATTTTGCTTATTTTCTTAAGGAGTACCCCTTGTTTTATGTCATTGGCTTTTTACTCCAATTAACTTAAAACATTAATAGTATTTTAAAGACATAAATTAAAAGAAATGTATGAAAGGATTAATTTTTGAAATACCTTTGTAGAATCCTCGAGATTATCTTTTTCTTTCTTTTTTTTTATCGAGCAGCATCATAAGTATATTGATAAAAATTATATAACTGAACTTGAGACCTTTAGAATGAGCTCTGGATAATATTTATAGCAACACTTGATAATTTTATAGAAATTATCAAGTATTGCTATAAACTCATCCCATTGCTTATAGATCATTAAATTCACTTACCACAACAATTTTTCAGTTCTAATTAATCACAATAAATAGACACCCATCCATATCCCTAGAAAAGGTCAAGATTTATCTTCTAGAAATATCTCTAACTACCAATCTTTCTTGTAATAGTCGTATTACAAATATGACTTCCACACCCTCCAAGAAATTAGGTTCTCTTTTGTTCAGGATATTACACTTCTGAAAATTCTATACAGATTACAAATCCATCCAATTATTAAATACTGTTGTCATATTTCAGGTGGAGCATTGTCTTTTTTTTAAGCCTCTTTAAAACTCTAGGAAGTTAGTAATGATGTAAATTTTTTCATGTAGTACTATCATATCCTGTACACCCCCCCCCTTGAGGGTACATGTCAGGAATTTGATGATGATGATTTAAAACTCTTTCCTCAGAACAGAAGAGAGAAAGCAGTTGTGTTGCTTTGCTTTTTCTATCAGATATTTCCATGGTAACTTTTCATCTGATTTGCATTAGTAATTCTCTCTTTCTCCTTTAAATTTTTATAAACACCTCAAGTGGACTAATAAAGACCTGTTGAAATCCAAACTCGCAGAACACATTTTTTTTTGTTGTTGTTTATTGTTGTCTTTTGGAATGCCTCCCTCCCACTTTATATATATCAACGAACACAGGAGATGTCACAAAACCCATAACACAACAGTGAAACTGTTTCTCATATTGAGCCTTGTGCGTTTATCCTGAATGAAATGTTAAAGCCAAAACAGTTGAAGAAATATTTTAATGTGTTTCTTGAAGAGCCAGAGGTTGAACAAAAAACAGAAGTAGGTGGAATGAAAACAAGGAGAGATTGGTTTGATTTAGAGCTGAACTGTGTAGAGATGCTGACAGGCACATTCTTATATTCGTATATGATCATGGAAAAGTGTAGGAATGGTGATCGTGGCCAGTTCAGTGAAAACGCACCAATCAAAACACCTCTAAAAAAAATGCCATACAGAAACAGGATGTCTATGAGAAAATGATTGTACAGAATCCATCTTGTACAGATTCGGAATTTATGGGGATGCACACCCAAGAAGTAATGTTTTGAACAAAAAAAAGGAAAAGAACATGGCTTTTATGGTGACTGAAGAGACAGCTATGGATATGAGGAGTTTGTCAACACAACAAAAACTGATCTTGGCTGAAAAATTAAAATGTTATCAAATGTAATTGAATTTCATATTGAAAAGAATAACATGTAAGAAAGTTTTAAAGCGAATAAAAGTTGAGCTGCTCTCAGATGTGAAGTGTAGACTAAAATACACAAAGATTATTGAAGAAAAAATGAAAGAGTTTGAGAACAGGAATCAAACCTTGGAGATTCAGTGGCAAACTCTGAAGAAAACATTGATTGATTCTGCCAGAGAGGCATGTGGTGAGGTTGTCTGTAAGGATAAAAAAATCAGAACTCCCTGGTGGATACAGGAAGTTAAAGAGGCAGTGAAGGAAAAGAAGAAAGCATACCAAAAGTTCCTGTCAAATAAGTCAGCTTGTGCTCTTAGAGAATATAGAGACAAATGCAAGAATGCTAAACACTGTGTAAAACTAGCTAAACAAAAGTCATAGGAGGACTTTGGCAAGAATATAGAAAATAAATATCAAGAAGGTGGCAAAATAGTATGGAGGTTGTTGAAGAAGCTTAAGAATGGAGGAAAGAGTGCTGTAAAAGGAATTAGAGATGATAAAGGTGACATGAAAACGGGAGAAAAAGATATCCTTGAAGTATAGAGTAATTACTTTGAAAAACTGCTAAATGAAACAACCAGTGATGACAGCACAGTGGTAAAAAACACTGACCAGGCATGCAGTCAGGAATACATATCCATACTTGAAGTAGAAAAAGCCATCAAAGGCTTGAAATGTGGAAAGGCAGCAGGAGTAGATGATATTCGACCAGAAATGCTGAAGTATGGTGGTATAAGAGTCTTACAGCGGCTGAACTGCATTGTTCAGAAAGCCTGGACAGAGGAACGAATTCCCGATGATGGAGTAGAGCACTCATAGTACCCATATATAAAAAGGGAAATAAAACTGCATGTGAGAATTACAGAGGTATTTCCCTACTGAGTGTTCCTGGCAAGATCTATGCAAGTATACTTGAGAAACGGTTGAGAAGAATTGTGGAAGAAAAGCTTGGTGAAGAACAAGCTGGATTCAGGCCAAATAGAGGCTGTCAGGATCAGATCTTCACTTTACGACAAATAGTCGAGAAAGCATGGGAATATAACAAAGATCTGTATGTAAGTTTTGTCGATCTGGAAAAGGCATATGACAAGGTGCCAAGAGAGAAGCTATTCAATAAGCTGCAGTTATATGGTATCAATGGGGCATTATATCAAGCAATACTTAGTCTTTATTTGAGTTGTAAGTCAGCAGTTAAAATTGAAGGAAGTACAGGAAGATGGTTTAATGTTAAATCTGGTGTGAGACAAGGATGTACATTATCCCCTCTGTTATTCATTATCTATATGGAACACATTATGAAGGAAAGTGGTATTAAACATGATATCAAAATTGGAGATGTTAATGTGAGCTCTTTGCTTTATGTGGATGATGTTATACTTCTAAATAAATCTGCTACAAGTCTGCAAGATTCTCTGACTAAATTGAATAGCTGTTGTAATTGATATGGTATGAAGGTCAGCAATAAAAAGACAAAGACAATGAAAATAAGCAGAATCATTGAAAATGTCAACTGTGTTGTGAATGGAGAACCTGTGGAACAAGTAAAACATTTCAGTTACTTAGGCATGATTTTTACTGAAGATGGTAAATTAAATATAGAAATAGGCAACAGAATCAGCAAAGCTGGTATGGTGGGAAGTCAATTGAATAAATTCATATGGAATAAGAGAGAAATTAGTCGGAACACTAAATTAGCTGTATACAAGACAGTGTTCAAACCAGTTTTAACTTATGGATCTGAGAGCTGGGTCAGTAGTAAAACACTTGACCAAAGACTAGAGACCACAGATATGAGAGTCCTGAGAAAGATTAGAGGCGTGAATAGATGGCATCAATGGCAATATCATATTAAAAACAAGAATGTTAGGAAAATACTTGACATTGTCAGCATCCAGGAATGCGTTAGCAGAGCTAATCTCAGGTGGTATGGTCACTTAAACAGAATGGGCGAAGAATGATTAGCAAATCGACCCAGAGGAAGACCAAGATATAGGTGGATTGATACGGTACAAAGTGCTTTAGACGATAGAAATATAAGATCTGATAATGTTGGAGTCTTGACAAGTAACAGACTGATTTGGAAGAAAAGTGTAGATAGGAAATTAATAATAATGTAATTTTTTTCATGTAGTACTATCATATCCTGTACACCCCTTGAGGGTACATGGCAGGAATTTGATGATGATCAAATGTAAGAAGGAAACAAAGTCGGATTCTTCTTTCAAGAAAAAAGACAGGATTGTGTTTGCTAACATTGAAATTCACTAGATTATCTTCATCTCATTAGAAAATGGTGAGGAGATTAGGTGTTTAAGACATTATTTATGGGAAAACTTGGATCATTTTAGCACTTCACGATATGTCAGATAAAGAATAGAAATGGAAATTATTGTCATTAACAAAACCATGGACAGGATTTGAAGTTGGAGAAGTCATTAATATATAGGAAGAAGACAGTGGGTGAAAGCACAGAATAGAGATTCCCTGGTATTGACAGAGAAGTCTGATGATAAGAAACCAACCATTATGCATGCAGCAGATAACAAGAGAGGACACAGGTCCAAGTCAGGAGGGAAACCATAAGTTGATGGCCTGGTAATGACAGGAAAATGAGGCCGAAGCCTTTGCAACCAAAGGTGAGCCTAAAGTCCTACATAGTGCCTCCCAGGAGTCTAAAATGAGTATCCTTGGCTGTTGGGCTGAAGTAGAGTGGGAGAACTTCCCACATTTGGGGCAATTTCATGCAACTCAATTTGTTGAGGTTTGGGTAGAGTCTTGATGACTGAGGCAGATTCAAGGAATTGAATTCATGTTGCTGCAGTGCAGTAGTTTGGACTTCTTCCAGCATGCCCTGTTATTGATCAAATAACAGGGCAAAAAGCATTCAATAAGTCCTCAGTGGCTGTAGTATTGGAAACAGATTCCAGTATTGGCTGTCTTGCCTGGTTGGCCATAGTTGGATAGTTTACAACTACAAGGGACTTGGTAAACACCTGGCTGGTCTTGGGTGGAGTGGTTAAAAATGCTAAATTTTTATATGGTCTGAAAAAGAGCATATCTGAAAAATTTTATCTAATTTTTCAGATATGTCCTCGACATACCAAAGCTATCACCAGAATGTTGATAGCTTTGGTGTAGTCTCTGTTCTGGAGGAGGAGGAGGGAGCCTTGAGGGTTTAATATTTTTTAGATATGGTGGAGATTATAGCCATTGGCTAAGGGAGTTTTGCAGATGTGGTTTCAGATAACAGTGGAGAAGGCACTGTTATCTGAACTAATTAATTTTATCCTGTTATATAGAATTTTAATAATCCAGACTGTTGGGGGGGGGGAGTTCTTGGTGGATTTATCTGCTGAAAATATAGGCTAACAAAAATCTACAAACAGAATGTGCCGTTACACCCAATTATAGATGGCATTGATTCACCCATATACAAATTATCAAAACATTTAGCCAAAGTATTTTCCCAATATACTGGCAACAAACACCCCTTCATTCATTAAAACTTCGGCCCACTTTAAAGCTAGTATAGTAAACCTCACACTCCAACACACTGACATATTGGTCAGTTTTAATGTCCCTTCTCTGTCCACTAATGTCCGACTTAAAGACACTAAACCTTAAGCTGATTTTCCTCCCAATATCTTAGCCCTGTTTAAGTTCACCATGAACTTGAAAATTCCACAAACAAATACAGAGGATGGCCATGGGCTCTTCGCTTTCTCCTCCTGGTTAGCTACTTTGTGGTGATCTCCAAAGAGAGAGCCTTAAACTCTGCCCGACTTAGCCATATGGCCTAGATGCTCTGAATATTTTTAACACATCTAAACAACCAATATCCCAGAATCCAATTCACCTTAGAAAATTAGAATTACAAATTTCCCCAATTGTGGATGTTTTGGTTATATGCCAGCTTGATGGATCCCTGGTATTCTCAATTTCCATCACTACACCCACTCAGGACTTGCTAATTTGGACCTGCCGCAGGATATGATGGAAGAAGGTCATTTCACTCCAGCAAATATAAATATGAGAGACTATTCCTTAACCATAAATAATCTCAGTGAATTTGGTTGCATATAACTGCCCAAATTTGAGAAGCTCTCCTCTGTACTTCAGGCCAACAGTTAAGGACATCAATTTTAGGCCATTATGGGGGCACCATATATGATTTTAGGCTAATTTTAGATTGACATGCTTCAGCTGATTTCTCAGCATAGTACCTGCATTCAGTGCTGGCGGTAGGGTCTTTGCTGTCCACATGCAATTTCTATCTAAGCGCCCTGTAACGATTTGGGCGTGTGTGGCGATAATAAAAATTTAAATTATTTCTTAAATAAATTTTGACAGAGCAGCCACACGTTGTTTCACTAAATGTAATGAACTGGGGGTGTTAACTTGGCAGGATAATCGTTAAAAACCCGAATATTCAAAAAATTCTCAAACGTTAAAGCAAAACAACGATTAAAGTCACTTTAATCGTTGAATATAATGATACATCAATAATTAGAACATTTAATATAAGTATTCAAAAAATAAAATCTTTACAGAATAACAGAAAATAAATTAATTTACATAAATATACTTGAAATTTTTTATTAAAATTTTAGGGTTCTTGATTTTATATTCACAAAATTAGAAATAATGGTCTTAATGTCTAATTCCTCACATATAATTTTCAATAGCTATTAATGCCAAAACAAGCTTTTTTGTGACCTAACTTGTTTGTTCTTGAGTAGATTTTAATCAATTTCAACTTGGAAAAGGAACGTTCACCGCTCACTACACTAACAGGTAAGGTTAATAGTATTCTTAAAGCAATTGAAAAGTTAGGGAAAGATAAATTATTGGACACAATAAAATTAAGAATATCGAAAGGGTGTGAATATTTAAATTAACCTTCCGAAAAATATCCCGGAAAGCACAAAACTCATCACATAGTTCTATTGCATTTACGTCTTTTGTCGCAGTCCTTCAAGAGAATCTCTAAATCGTCACAATTTTTTTGTAAATCTTCTTTGTTATTGTAGTAATCTATACAATAAATTGAAATTATCATAATATGTTTTTAGTTGTTCAAAACGTTCTATTAACGAACACATTGCAACGTCTAGAAGTGTATAAAACACATTAACTCTAAATTTATCTTCTGGTGATTGTGGCGTTTTGTCATGATGCTCGTAGTCAAATTGTCGCATCTTCTTTCATCGTTGCACTTATGTACCAGTTTTAAATTCTTGTTCTCCATGCAGTGCAATTTAAACGACACTTACTCTTTATTGCATGGTTTTATTATGAGTAAACAGTAGAGTACTGTTAACTAAATAACTCAATTTAATAAGGCTGTCGAAGGAGCATTCTTATGACTCCATCCACCTCTTCACTCAGTTCTTTGCCGTTTTTAGAACTTCTTTAAAATTTGTATCTGATCGATACTCTTGTAAGAATATTTTTAAGTTTTCGATAGATTCTAAAGCAAGTGTAATGTTCATATTTTTGTCTTGAAGCATTTTACTCACAGGCTTTATTCTGCTAAGTAAATCATGCCAAATTATAAGAGAGCAAATAAATTTGTAGTCCTTTATTTTAGCACATAATGTTTGTGCTTCATGCTGACTTTCTTTATTAAAATTTTCATTATTTAAAATTTCAAAAAGTGCATCGTAAATTTCTCCTAACTGATATCGTAGAGTGCAGATTACATTAATTTTACTTTCACATCACGTTTCTGATGGCTGTTTCAATGTTAATTTTTTTACGAACTTTAAAAGGATTGCCCAACATTTGTAAGAGAATGAAAAGAAATTGTATATTTCTTGAATAATTGCAAAGAAACTAATTGTATCTGCATTCAATTTGGCTGCATCGTTAATGATTAAATTTAGAGTATGAGTAGCACATGGCACGTAAAAAGCTTGAGTATTTTTTGTTCAAAAGCAAATTTTGAGCCCATATTTTTTCCCTTTCATATCTGCCCCATTGTCATACCCTTGACCTCGCATGTCTTCAATGGGAATGTCCTAGTTGTTCCATCATTGTTGTATATAAACCACGTCCTGTGGAATCTGATACATCTGCAAAACCTAAAATGTCTTCCCTGATCTTGACAATTCCATTGTCACAGGAAACAAAGCGAATAATAATGGCCATTTGTTCTGTTTTATTTGCATTAGGTGTGTAGTCTAAAATTATGGAATAATATTTAGATTTTCGAATTGATAATAAATTTGTATCCCTGATTGCGTTACTTAAAGGTTCCAATATTTCATTTTGACTGTGTTTACTCAAATAGTGTACCCTATTGTTTCGTTGTAGGGCCCTTTCAACATGATTTTCCATAATGGGATCAAACTTCGCAAACAGTTCGACTAATTTTAAAAAATTGCCATTATTCCTTTCATATAATTTATCAGATGATCCGCGAAAAGCTAAATTTCGGCTACCAAGGAATTTTATAATTTCAATCAAGCGTTCTAAAACACTCGTACAATGTTTCTTTTCCATTTCATACATGCTTTGAGTTGGCAATCAATAGTAGTTTTGTTTTTTAAATTTTTATCAGGTTCCTTCCATTTTAAGAAATTTTTCATGTGAGTTAAACTAGTCTCATGTCTATGCAAAGTTGTACTTACATTTCTCCAATCGTTATAACCCTCAACAAGATTACTTGATTCAGTAGGTGCGAAAAGTTTGCAACAAAAGCAAAAAACAGAATTTAAACTTTCGGAATAAATGAGCGATGTTCTTGGCAAGAGCTCCCCGTTTTCCATTTTTCTATTATAATACGTGTCACCAAATTTACGACCATATGTATCTCTGAAATATATTATATTTTTCTTTTGAACAGGCCCAATTCCAATTAAAACAACTCGTAATTTTTCATCAATATTTTCCCATTCGCCTGGATCTTCTAAATTTACAGAGACTAAAAATGTGTTAGTTTCGTGGTCAACTACAACTAAATCTTCTAACTGTTTTTCACTTAAATCTTGCATCTTGTTATCTTGTTCGATAGTTGCAATTGTACTTTCATGCAAACTGGATGATGTATCAACTCTGATTTCTGATCTGTCGAGTTGGTTACAATCTGCATCAGAATATTTTAATATTTTAACAAATTTATTAAGAGCCACAGTTTGTTTCTTAATATCCGCTTCTTTCACAGCATGACGCTCACGATTTTGTTCACCGGCTAACTTTTTAATTTTTGATTCCATTTCTATTTTATACCCACAAGAAATTATTACACAACATGACACAGAGACAAAACAATAGTCTGCACTGCACTACTGTCAGTAGCCTACTGAGATGCATACTGTTATAAATCTACTGTTGCTATCCTGTCATTACTGCGACATGGTAAACTTTTATTATTATTTAACTTTGTATACTTGTACTTTCTCTATTAATTACTTGTGATGTCTTTTTTCTTTACTTTATACTTTATTCTCCGTTATTCTAATGTAGTTGTGCGCGTTTTCTCTCTCTCAGAATCTCTCTTGTTTATATTATACATGCTATGTTTACAAGAAAGTCAAATAACATTTATTTACATTACTATGAAATGTACACGAATTTAAACATTAGGGAGAATTGCTTTCTCTATCCTTCTGTAAAAACTCTTAGCAAAATTTAGAACTTTTTTTTCTTCAACTTTAAATACTTTCTTTAACATAAAAAGTTATCTACTCTCAGTTTTACAAATTTTACTTATTAAACTCCAAGCTTACTCGCAAAGAGGTTACCTAAATCTCTCTGTTAAGTTATCTTTACAAATTTGATATCAACTTCTAACATGCCAATTGATTCTCTTAAGGACACTTCTTAACCTTATTAAACATATATCTTAAAAGTCTATTTATACAGAAAACAGATTACCTTCAATTGTCATCATTTACGTGGTCTTTTTCAAAGTAACTACTGTGAAACACGATGCATTTGTCCCAACGTTACGTCCACTATTAAACACATGTGAAAGTCCGTTTTTTGAGAGTTCTTTCAAAACCACCTCTACAGCTTTTACACATGCTTTGTTGCTTTCGAAATAGCAGCCTCTAAGTGGTTTCTTGAGCTGAGGAAACAGCCAGAAATCGCACGGTGCGAGATCAGGACTGTATGGAAGGTGTGGTAGGATATCTATGTTGTTCTTCTGCAAAACGTCCACTACACCACCAGCAATATGTGGCCTTGCATTATCGTGGTGCAATAAGAAGCCATTCTTCAGCAATGGACACTTCCTTTTGACGTGCTGTACCATTGTCCATAAAACATCTGCATAATATGAGCCGTTTACAGTATTCCCGGGTTCTACAGCGTGTTGGTAAACAATGCCTTCGTAGTCAAAAAACATTATGGTCATAACTTTACCAGCCGATTTTACAGTTTTTACTTTCTTGTGGGTAGGCGAAGACGGATGCTTCCATTTACTGCTTTGTTGTTTCATTGTAGGGTCATAGTGATACAACCAAGCTTCATCTGCTGTAATGATACGTTTTAAGAAGTTGTCGCCTTCTTGTTCCAGTCTTTCTTTCCATTCTGTGCACACATCCACTCGATGCTGCATTTGCTCCAGTGTCAAGACTTTGGGAATCCATCAGGCGCAAACACGTTTCAGTCCCTAATGTTCAGCCATGATTGAGTGAACACTTCCCACAGAAATATTCAGGACAACATGCAGCTGGCGTACTGCAATTCTGCGATCATCCTTGATGATAATCGCTGCTGTGTTGATCATTGTCTCTGTGATGGACGTTGAGGGTCTTCCCTCACGTTCAAGATCTTCCACATTTTGCCTTCCTTCCTTAAAAGTTTTATGCCGGCGAAAAACACTTGCCCTCGACATTGCTTCATTGTGGAAAGCTTTGCGTATCATGTTAAAAGTGTCCGGTGCCGATTTTTGCAAATGCACACAAAATTTAATCGCATAACGCTGTTCCGAGGACGCTTCCATTTCGACGACTGGTCGCGGCTCGTAGGCATGCCACAAGCTTGCGTTTAGTCACGTGACACTCTGGCACATCAGCCCGTATATGCCATCTATCAACCTCTTTTAATACAGACAGCAACATTTCTTTATTCCACAGAAATTAATATTGTGATGAGTGGTTTTGCGACAGTAAAATTAGTCCTATTACTGCTTAAGGGTCAAAGCTCTATAACTGAGAGGAGACCTCCACATAGCCTTTAAAGGAATGCAGAGAACCGACCAGGGCTTCTGACCTAATGTCCAATCCTCACCTTCTCGTGGTGCACCCTGTTGGGTATCTACTTTGATACTGAACGAACGAGGATGGGCTGGCAATTTGGGATTTAGCCGACCAAATTGTATTCTTATTGGTTAAACCAAAATAAAAAATGATGGTACAACATGACAAAATTTCATGCCGGCTGGGGCGTCGCCTGGTTAAACAATGCCCCCGTTGTTTTTGCCAGGGAACCGGAGCGAACAGCGAAAAGTCAACTACTGGAACAAATCTAAAAACAAACCCCAACTTGACATCACCAGAGTTAAAGATCAGTACTATCAACGTAAGAAGCCTGAATGGCAAAGAAATGGAGCTAGCTGAGGAATTAAATAAGTACCAGATCGACATAATAGGGGTGACTGAAACAAAAAAGACCAAAACTGGTGAGATCTTTCTGAGCAATAAATACAAAATGTTATATTCAGGCAATTACAATCAAGGAAAAGAAGGAGTAGCCATAGTATTCAAAACAAAATATGAGGCTAATCTTGAATGGCAGTCAGTCTCAAGTAGAGTAATGTGGGCAAATATGAGAATGGGAAACTGGACAATGAGACTTATTTGTGCCTATGGTCCTACAGAAGGTTCTACTAAGGTAGAAGTGGAGGAATTTTTTGACGCTTTAGAAAAAGCAACTGACACAATGAAAAAGGAAAAGTTGGTCCTTGTTGGGGATCTAAATAGCAGAGTAGGAAATGATTGCGAGACATATAAAAATATTTTGGGAAAATTTGGAGAAAAGAGCAAAGCTAATAATAATGGCAAATATCTGTTGGATTTCTGCTCAGGACATGGACTGGTTATTACTAACACCATGTTCCAACATAAAAATGTGCACAAATTCACATGGAGAGAAGAGGCTAGGAATAAGAAAAGTCTCATTGACTATGTTATTGTTGATAGTGATGTTTTCTCCCTGGTGTAGGACACCAGAGTGTACAGAGGATTTGAAATTGGAAGTGATCACTATTTAGTCTTGAGCAGGATAAAATTGAATTTCATATTGAAAAGAATAACATGTAAGAAAGTTTTAAAGCGAATAAAAGTTGAGCAGCTCTCAGATGTGAACTGTAGACTAAAATACAGAAAGATTATTGAAAAGAAAATGAAAGAGTTTGAGAACAGGAATCAAACCTTGGAGATTCAGTGGCAAACTGAAGAAAGCATTGATTGATTCTGCCAGAGAGGCATGTGGTGAGGTTGTGTGCAAGGATAAAAAAATCAGAACTCCCTGGTGGACACAGGAAGTTAAAGAGGCAGTGAAGGATAACAAGATAGCATATCAAAGTTCATGGCAAATAAGTCAGCATGTGCGCTTAGGGAATGCAGAGAGAAATGTAAGAAAGCTAAAGACTGTGTAAAACTAGCTAAACAAAAGTCATGAGAAGGCTTTGGTAAGAACATGGAAAATAAATATCAAGAAGGTGGCAAGATTATTCTTCTACGGCGAAAAGAAAAACTTATGACGAAGGTACTTCTGGAAATTTGCCTTGCCTTTTCTCCTCTACGTGAGCTCACCAAAAATGCCTGAACGACTGCCATCTCAAGTTGCTTGAATTGCCACCTCTAAGAACTGAAAATTCCGCCTCCAAGAAAAATGAAACTGCCGTCACCTGTCAATCAGCATACCTCTCTGGACTGGAAACGTTTCTCTTCTACGGAGTTTGGGAGTTCTCCTTTTGGCAATTTGAAAGCCCTCTCTGTGGCCTAGAAGTCGTTTCTCTCTTAGCGACGTCTTGAACTGAGAAGCTCCTTTCTGGAAGCGGAAAACTCTTCTCTCAACCAACGTCTGGATCTGATGATGTCTGGAACTGAGCAGCTCTGTCCCTCTTCAGTAACGTCTGCGACTGGGAAGCTTTAGCAATGTCTGGAACTGGGTAGCCTCTGGAACTGAGCACCCTCTCCTGTCTCTCTGTGAATGTCTCTGGAACTGGTCCCCCCTCTACTTCTGCAGCAATCTCTGGATCCGGCAGCCCCTTCTGTTTGCTTCAGTTCCTTTTTATTATGCCTCCTCTGAGACCTTGCATGAAGTTTGGCAACCACCCAAAGGATCAGCATGATTCTTTCATCTTAAGTTTCAAGTTCGGCATACCTTTTGTTCTCCTCCGCTTTCTTTTAATTGTAAGTTGCTAGTCATCAGAAAGTTGTTTGAACCTTTCCTACTGACTTAGCAGATGTTTACACTTAGAGCCTGCAAGCCTTTCCCATACAATCAAATTTAATAACAATCGTTCTAATGCCGCCCTGTAGATCTATTACATGCAGCTTCGGCGATAAAAACATAGCCTTTGTTTTTAACACTCTAACATATTCTTATTAAAGCAGTATATACAGTTAACTTCCAAAGTGTTATTTACAATAACATCTAAAACAAACTATACAGAGACAAACAAAGTTTATTTTTACAATGTACACTTGGGACTTAACCTAAGTAAACAATCGAGTTTTTACAGTACCATATGACTGGTTACGTAGCAACAAATGTTTTGTACGAAAATTCGTTTCTGCACATAAAAACTGTTCACCGTTTCACTTTAGATTCTGCAGGCAAGCATTTAGCCTGCTCTTGATGCAAAATTGTAAACAGCCGGCAATATACTTTTTTTTTATTATTCGGTGTATCCGGCCTTATTTATTTTAATATTGATCATTCTAAGAATTTTTTGTTTTTATGATAAAAATATTTATTTCTTAAAAATGAACTTATGAACTGTGCCCATGCGGGTGCCCCCTTCGTAGCAGCGCCTGCATGCGCTGCATGCCCACTTCCACCGGCCCTGCCTGCATTCATGTATATATTGTATTGTGTTCCCTGATTATGGCATAACTTTGCCAAAATTATTCGAAATATTGATTAATTTATTGTAGTTAATATTAGTCTACATTGTTATTTGTTTAAAAAAATATAGTTACACATATTTCTGCTTTAAAAGACTGTATTGTAGAGTAGTGAATATTGCATGAATAAAATTGTTGAAAATGTTTTAACCTTTTTTAGGAGTGCCCATCGCGAACGTATCAATATTCAACATTAAAACAGGTAGAGGAAACATATTCTCCAGGAAAAATTCAAAAATTTCATATATTTGCCATCGTTGTTAATTGTAAAATGAAATCAGTTCAGAGTAAGTAAGTTGATGATTCTCTTTATCACTTGGTTGATCTCCATTTCCATGAACATTTATTAGAAAAAATAATTATAATAATTTTTTTTTTCAAATAAATTTAGCGTTTAACACGTTCACTGCCAACTACGAGTATACTCGTATGTCGATTACCGACCTCCTATACGAAACACGAGTTGACCCTTAGTATAAGTACCTTAATTTGGACCTTTTGCTTGTGAATAAAGCAGAGAGCACGTCTGGGGACTTGGTTGAAAGGAAATAATTTCAGCTAAAATATAGTATATTATATATGTGCCTCAGAAGCCAACTACGAATATATTCGTATGTCAATTACTGACGTCCTATGCCAAGCACGAGTTAACCCGTAATTTGCAAATCAAATTAAAACTAATAAAATCAATAAAAATAATAAAATGAAATCAATAAAATAAAAACCAATTTATTCAAATTACGAATGATACACTTTAAAACAATTTTCCACGCACAATGGTGGTTTTTCCTGGCAAACAGGACAATAATAACGTGTTTCACGTTGTTGTTTGTTTCGTGTACATACTCGACATGGTTTTGTCGGGTGATTCTTTTTTTCTGTAGGTGGTAAAATTTCCAAATAATAAAGATCCTGAATCCCGCTGATATTCTGTGATGCTGTAAGCTCATCCATTCCAACAAAAACTGAGATAAATTGATCTCTAAATTTTATCGCAGTCATTGCATTTCCAGTAATTATATTATAAAATATATGCGCATTTTGAATGTATATATCAAAAATGCATATTACCAATTTCTTTGGCCATCTAATTGTCTTTCGTAAGGCAGAATAGTAAGAAAGCATTTGATCAGAAAGATCGATGCCTGACATACCCAAATTATAGTCCTGAACTATATTTGCTTTTAATTGCATTTTACCATTCCGATTTTTCGCTTCAACCATTTCAAATTTGTGCATATTTGAAATGGAAAGAACTTCCCTCTTATCCTTCCATTCGCAATGATATTCATCATCGCTCATATTAGCGTAAGCTTCTAATTCTTTATCAGTAAGTTTTCTTTTACTGGTCAGTCATGGCAAAACTGAAGGTTTTTAGAGACTAGATGCAATAAACACAGTCGTCAGTGCATGTAATATATAGGTGGGGGTATACGAGATTACTCGTAGTTGGCTAATGAAACAAAATTCTGTCTGATACGCCAGATACGAGATTACTCGTAGTGACCTTGAAGACGCAAAAGCGCTTGGCGTGCGGGAACAAACTATGCCCGAGGAGTGTGGCAGCGAACATGTTAACATTTGTTGAATTGAAATAATTGCTGGTTATTAAAAAAAAAAGTTCTACACTCAACGGTATTGAAATGGCAATCTATTAAAGAAAAATTAGTGAATGAACAATTTATCAAATGATAGTATATTGAAATGGCAACTTTTTAGATGAATTTGCTTTATAATTCATTGAAACAGTTATTTTTTGTCAAATATTATTTTAATGCTTTTATAAGTATCCCTAACATTACCAGAGATGAAAACAACATAATGAATAGCCATATCCATCATGACCAGGAGAAATATAAAGAAATTTTTGCAATGTGAAAAGATGGCTGAAGTAGATGATCTTTGACCTAGATATGCTGAAATGTGAAAGTAAGCATCTTACAGTGATTGCATTGAGAAGCCAAATTAAATTAAACTTGCCTAAAAATTATATTCTTGTTTAAACCTTTATTCAAGTGTAAGCAAACAGTTACAACTTGGCTGCTTACATATAGAGGCTGATAACGTCATATCAATTTCCTTAGCATCTCATAATGCAAAGCATACTTTCAGAAATGTATAATGCTATGCACTATGTGAAGGATCACTACTCAGAACAGTTTCAACCTTTATTGAGGTCTCCGCAGTGGGAGCCATATCCAGAAAAGATACCAGTTTGAATTAATGCAGAAGTCATATATTTCTTTAATTCAACCTTGGTATCTCTTCTGAATCTGGCTCCCACTAATAAAACCTCAATAAAGCATGAAACCAATAAAACCAAAAATCAATAAAGCATAAAAGTAAATTAACACCATGGGCCAAGGAAATTATTGGAGAAGAACAATGCAGCTTTAGGAAAGGAAAATCCTGCACAGATCCCACATTTATACTCAAATTATAGAAAAAAGAATAGAATTTAACCTGCCAACATATATGGCCTTCCTGAATTATGAGAAAGCATATGATCAAATCAACAGAATAAAATTAATCAATATACTGTATGAATTGAAAGCTCCACCTCAAACCATAACAGCAATAGCAAATATAATGGAAGAAAGCTATATTAAAATTAATAATGAAACAACCAAAAAAATTAAAACCAATAGAGGTCTCATTCAAGAAAATGGATTATCACCAATACTCTTCAATATATATCTAGGAAAAAATTTCAAGAGAGTGGAGGAAAAACAAAATCATGGGAATTGAAATAGGAAATAAAGAATTAACCAGCCTTTTATATGCTGACGATCAAGTATTTTTACTGAAAATGAAGACTAATTACAGAAAAAATCTACACGTATTGAACAAAACAATAAAAGCAGTATGACATGAAAATGCAAACTAGTCATGCACAACAAAGTAATAGAACAAGTGAACAAATTTAAATATCTAGGAAATTACATAAGCCCCAATAGAGAATTTTGCATATAAAAAGCAAAAATTCCTAGCAGTCATTCGAACTTTGAACAGACATTTCAATAAACAGATGTTGAGAACAACCCAAATAAAACTATATAAAATAATAGCCAAACCACTTCTGAAATATGGCAGTGAAACATGGACTTGGGGAGAATGAGATAAAAGACAAGTGGAAGCTGCAGAAATGAAGTTCCTAAGACTGCTCACAGGCTATAAAAGAATAGACAAGATAAGAAATAAGAAAACAATTATCCATAATTAACATAACAGAAGACAACACAAACTATAGAAAGAACTGGAAAAATCATGTAGAAAGAATGAATGAAGACAGTTGGCCAAATATTGCCTGGAAATATAAACCAAATGGACACTTATCCAGAGGAAGGCCCAGGAGGAGATGAGCAGAAGATTTTCTAAATCCTTGGAAGAAGAAAGCATGATACCATGGCTAGTGACCCTTCCCATAATGCATAGCATTATACTTGTCTGAAAGGATGTGTGCTTTGCATTATGGAATGCTAATACAATTGATATGAAGTAATCAGACTCTATACAAGTAGCCTAGTTGGTGAAGATACTTCATGCACAAACTTTGTTTGCTCACACTTGAATAACGGATTTAACAAGAATGTAATACCTTGGCAAGTTTAATTTGTAGCCAAGTGAACTTGTAACTTTCAGCATAATTGAGAAGCCTTGTCAGAAATTCAAATTCCAGGTAATTGGAGTGTAACTCTTAAAATACCATCTATAAAAAGAGAATAAAACTGAATTTGTGAATTAGAAGAAATTTGCTGCTGAGTGTTCTAGATCACTTTTATGCATGCATACTTGTGAGGAGACTATAAAAAATTGTTGGGGGAAACTTAGGTAAGAGTAAGTCGTTTTAAACCAAATGGAGCATTGACACTACTTCATTTGGTATAGATTGGGCTTTTATTTTAAGACAATTAGTTAAGAAATCCTAAAACCCACCCCAACTCAACATCACCAAAGTTCAAGATCAGTGCTATCAACATAAGAAGCCTGAATGGCAAAGAAATGGAGCTAGCTGAGGAACTGGATTAGTACCAGACCGACATAATAGGGGTGACTGAAACAAAAAAGGCAAAAACTGGTGAGATCTTTCTGAGTAATAAAACAAAATGTTATATTCAGGCAATGATAATCAAGGAAAAGAAGGAGTAGCCATAGTATTCAGCACTAAATATGAGGCTAATCTTCTTGAATGGTAGACAGTCTCAAGCAGAGTGATGTGGGCAAATATGAGAATGGGGAACTGAACAATGAGACTTATTTGTTCCTATGGTCCCACAGAAGGTTCTACAAAGGTAGAAGTGGAGAAATTTTTTTGAGGCTTTAGAGAAAGCAACTGACATAATGAAAAAGGAAAAGTTGGTCCTTGTTGAGGATCTAAATATAAGTAGGAAATTATTGCCAGCCATACAAAAATATTTTGGGTTAATTTGGAGAAAAAAGCAAAGCTAATAATAATGGCAAATATCTGTTGGATTTCTGCTCAGAACATGGACTGGTTATTACTAACGCCATGTTCCAACATAATAAATTGTGTACAAATTCACATGGAGAGAAGAGGCAAGGAATAAGAAAAGTCTCATTGACTGTATTATTATTGATGAGGCAAGAAGTCTGGAGGTGTCTGAGGGAGAAGAAGGTGCCGGAGAAATATGTCAGGTTGGTGCAGGAAATGTACAGAAATGTGAAGACAAGTGTTCGGACCTGTTTGGGACAGACAGAAAGTTTTCAAGTAACAGTTGGCTTGCATCAAGGGTCAGCATTAAGTCCGTTTCTGTTTAATATTGTGATGGAGGTGGTAACAGAGGAGGTGAGAGAAGATGCACCTTGGACAATGAGGAAAATGCAAGGACTCACAGAGGAGATGGGCAGCCTTCTGAGGGGATGGTGCAGAACATCAGTAGAATGGAAGTGATGGAGGCCATGAAGAGGATGAGGAATGGAAAAGCGGTGGGCACCGACAGAATTCCAGTGGAGGCATGGAAGGCACTGGAGGAAGAGGGAATTGACCTGCTGTGGGACCTGTTCATGAAAGTTTGCCAACAGGAAAATATACCCGAGGAATGGAGGGAGAGTACTCTTGTTCCCATCTACAAGGGTAAAGGGGATGCACAAGACTGTAAAAATTACAGAGGAATAAAGTTAATGTCCCACACAATGAAGATCCTAGAAAGGGTTCTTGATGGTAGATTGAGGGAGGAGGTGGAGATTGCAAAGGAACAATTTGGCTTCATGCCTGGTAGATCAACAACAGATGCTATCTTTGGGTTACGACAGATGATGGAAAAATATCGAGAGAAACAAAGGGAGCTACATCTGGTATTTATTGATCTGGAGAAAGCATACGATAGAGTGCCAAGGCAAGAAGTCTGGAGGTGTCTGAGGGAGAAGAAGGTGCCGGAGAAATATGTCAGGTTGGTGCAGGAAATGTACAGAAATGTGAAGACAAGTGTTCGGACCTGTTTGGGACAGACAGAAAGTTTTCAAGTAACAGTTGGCTTGCATCAAGGGTCAGCATTAAGTCCGTTTCTGTTTAATATTGTGATGGAGGTGGTAACAGAGGAGGTGAGAGAAGATGCACCTTGGACAATGTTGTATGCAGATGACATCTTGCTGTGTGTAGATTCAAGAGAAGAAGCGGAAACTAAACTGGAAAGATGGAGAAAAGTACTGGAAGAGAGAGGTATGAGACTGAGCAGAAGTAAGACAGAGTATATGTGTTGCGCAGTGGGCGGTGGCCAGGAGACAGACCTGGAGCTGGAAGGAAATGTCATCAGGAAGGTGAGAGACTTTAGATACTTAGGTTCGACAGTGGAAGAAGATGGAGGAGGTGAGAAGGAAGTGGGATGCAGGATACAAGCAGGTTGGAGGAACTGGAGGGAGATGGCTGGAGTGTTATGTGATAAGAGGGTGCCGATCAACCTGAAAGGCAAAATTTATAGGACAGTAGTGAGGCCAGCTATGACATATGCTATAGAAACTGTGGCCCTGAGGAAAAATAACATTAGCAGGATGGAAGTAGCAGAGATGAGAATGCTTAGGTGGATGTGCGGTGTGACCAGAAAGGATCATCTGAGAAATGACTATGTCAGGGGAACAGTGAAAGTTACGAACTTAGGAGCGAAAATACAGGAGGCAAGGTTGAGATGGTTTGGTCATGTGATGAGGAGGGAGGACGAATATGTGGGAAGAAGGGTCATGCAGATGGATGTGCAAGGAAGGCGGAAGCGTGGGCGGCCAAAGAAGAGATGGAGGGAGCTGGTAGAAGAGGACTTGAAGATGAAGAACTTGGATGTGGTGACAGCCCAAGACAGGAAGATGTGGAGGAGACTCATAAGAAACAGTGACCCCACTTAAGTGGGAGAAGCTGCAGAAGAAGAAGAAGACTGTATTATTATTGATAGTGATGTTTTCTACCTGGTGCAGGACACCAGAGTGTACAGAGGATTTGAAATTGGAAGTGATCACCATTTAGTCTTGAGCAGGATAAAATTGAAATTCGTATTGAAAAGAAGAACATTTTAAAAAGAAAGTTTTAAAGTGAATAAAAGTTGAGCAGCTCTCATATGTGATCAGTGGCAATATCATATTAAAAATGAGGATATTAGGAAAGAACTCGACATTGTCAGCATCCAGGAATGTGTTAGCACAGCTAATCTCAGGTGGTATGGTCACTTAAACAGAATGGGAGAGGAAAGATTAGCAAAACAATCCTCTGCCAGGTTAGCAGGAAAAAGACCCAGAGGAAGAACAAGATATAGGTGGATTGATACAGTAAAAAGTGCCTTAGAAGATAGAAATATAAGATCTGATAATGTTGAAGTCTTGACAGGTAACAGACTGATTTGGAGGGAAATTGTAGATAGGAAGTTAGTAACGTAATTTTTGATGTAGTACTATCATATCCTGTACACCCCTTAGGGTATATATCAGGAATTTAATGATGATAATGATGATAGTTAACAAATCGTGGGATTATAACAAGTATCTGTATTTAGGGTTTGTAGATCTGAATATCTATATATGACAACTGTCAAGAGTAAAGCTTTTCAAAACTGCAGTTATATACTATAAATGGGACATTATACAGAGATATTTAGAGCCTCTAATAAGTTGAAACTTAGCAGTTAGAATTTAAAGGATGTATAAGAAGATGGTTTCATGTAAAATTAGGTGTAAGACAAGGATGTATCATATGCACTTTATTCATCATCTATATGGATCACGTAATGAAAGAAAGCAACATTATACCTGATATCAAAATGAGATTCTGCATGATGTTATACAAATCTACTAGTTTTTCATGAGTCTTTAACTGAATTGTAACCAGTTTCATCTGAAATCGAGCATTTAATAACCTTGAATGTAGGCAGGAACATGAAAAACTTTAACTTTATTCTAAATGGTGAACTGTGGAATGATTACAATACTTGGCTATTTAAAGAAAATTAGAGTTTAGAGAAGATTATTATTAGATAGGCTTCTTTAGGGAGTCATGGTCTCATTGATGAAGTCTTCCTGTTTTCCACATACTGCCTAAATAACTGCCATATCTTTGAAAACATTCACCAAAGATGCATACATAACATTCACTAGTAGCTCATTCCACACAATCGACATATGCCGTGAGAAATACCTGAATCCTTCATGCTTCCAGGCCACATCTTCAGTTAGAGTCCAGGCATGACCCACAGTTCTTCCCTCACCTGCTAGAAGCTGTAAAATATTACTTGTATCTATATTGTAAGATCCCCTTAAACACATATCCTTTCTCCAGTCTGTTACTTAAACTTAAAAACCATATTTCCTTAGTTTTTTTTTTCTCATATGCATGATTTCATAAGCAAAATAAGTTATCCTGTGTTCTGAAACCCAGGTTACCATATATGATCACAGTGGTCAAGATGTGGTCTTATCAAAGCTTTGTACAGTGGAAGAATAGCTCTTTATGTATACAAGTAACATTCGTATAATGCAGTTTCGGTATAATGCTGTCTGCAAATTGTAGTAACCTTTTATCTTTTCATATATTTTTCACCGTGCTACTAAAAACTACATTTTATCTTCGTTAAATTTGTCTGCCCTTATTGCACATGTAGTTATAAGTAGCGAATTTATATTAGGGGAAATACCATTTAGCACACATGTACATATTTTTTTTGTGTAGCATCAACTGTTTACCATATAAAGAGTTTATTGTTGAAAATTGTCTTTGTTTTCTGCCAGGAAAACTCATTAAAAATCATAAGTTTGTTAATCTCAAGCTGAGCACTTTATTTTCTGGTGAGTTACATACATAATTAATATGTAATGTTTTTTTTTTTAAATAAAAAAAAATTATTTTTATGCTAATGGCCACTGAAACTGCAATGAAAGGGAAAAAACCAGCATTGAAAAGAAAATTAATTTCTCTCGAAGAAAAAATTAAAATCTTGGATCGGTTGAAAAATGGAGAAAAACCATGAGTTGCAAGGACTTTGAATTTAAATGAATCTACAATTTGAACAATTAAACGAAATGAACATAAAATCCGAGACAGTGTTATTGCTGTGTCAACAGTAAGTGCAAAGAACGTTGCTCGTGTACGTGAGCAACACACTTTGCACTTGAATAAAAATTTCAAATTGTACACGTACAATTTGCGACTTTTATAATTTTATAGTACTGTATTTGTTTCATAGTTTATGTTTTCTTAACTTACATGAATTACCTGAATTAAATAAAAATCTGTTTTTGTTGTATATGCCAGATTAGCCTAGTGGCTGTGCACTTCGCAACCATATGCCTGGGGAAGGAGTGTCCCAGGTTCAATTCTTGTCGGTGACATGAGGAGCTTAAGGATCTTCCTCAGCCATAGCCAAGTTAGCTGGTCTTGGGCGTGGACAGCAAGGCTTTTTCCCCCAGTTTATCCTGGGGTTTTTCATCCTGCAAAGCAGGCAAACCGGTCTTGAGAACTCAACAGTACAGGACATAGGATACACCAGGGCATAGGGCTTGACCACCTTGTCCTCTGAATGGTTTGAGGTCCGATGATTAATAAACCCTCAACACTGCAATGTAAAAGAGGGTAAAAGGAAGATGAGAAGATGTGATATATATATATATATGTGTGTGTGTGTGTGTGTGTGTGTGTGTGTAACGATTTTGAAACATAACCCTACTTTTTCTATCTGATTTTAGTCTCACATGACGCGATTTATATAACGCAGCATTTCTATGGAACCTAACATCCGCGTTATACAAGGGTTGCCTGTATATACAAGTTAGTGTTCTGTTCAATATTGCAGTTGTCTTATGTAATGAATGAACCACTTTTGCAATTTTGTGTCTAATTGCTCAAAGATTTTTCTTTGAGCTTGCCACCCTTTCTAGCTTTGTATTCAGCAGATAATTGTATATTACTATCCAGTCCAATCTCAGTATCATTAAATATATGAATTAAACAACAATGGCCAAAGCACAAAACACTATAGGATTTGACTTGTCACCCTTCTTCTCGTAGATTCAGCACTTTCATATATCACTTTTTGATCTGTTACTCAGCCATTCTCGTATCCATGCCACAAGTTTAATTTGTATATCCACCCTTTGAGTTTGTTTAACGACCTATCTCACATGTTAAAATATCCTGTGAAATGCCTTGTCAAGATCCAAAAGTATTGTGGTATATTCGCTCCTCTTATCCAACTCTACAGGTACTCTGTTATAAAAATGTGCAGATTATTAAAGGAAGACCTACCTTTTAACAAGCTGTAGAGGATCAAGATGTCACTGCCCACCTCTTGGTGTATCTCCTGATCACCTTCTCCAAAGATACCTTCTAGACCACTGCAGAGATATTGGCTGCTTCTGTCCTAGCCCTACCCTTGTATAATGGAATCATCTTACTCTTCTCCTGCTCACTAGGTGTGCAACAATTTGAAAGGTTTAAAAAGATGGAGAATTAAATATGAAAATAGATTATATGAAACAGGAGAGAAATAAGCCAAATGATCCAATTTTAATGTATTTTTGAATTGGGTTAGAAATAAAAGAACCAATTGTAGGCTAGCAACTAAGAAATAAGAATTCTAGAAAAAAAATGAAAATTAGAAGAGTAAGCAGGTGACACTCTTGTCAGAATTATCGAAAGGAAGATATTGGAAAGGAACTTGACATTGTTAGTATTCAAGAAATGTATGAGCAGAGGTAAGGTAGTATGGTTACTTAAACAGAATGAAAAAAGAAAAGTTTGCAAAACCATTTTTTGCAAACTTACCAGCCAACTTTCATTGGATGGTAAGGAATAGTCCAAGATTTATTTTGATTGATTTAGTTTTTAGTGCCTTAGGAAACTGAATGTAAGAGATCTGCATTAAAGACCCAACAAATAATAGATTAATTTTGAAGAAAATCGTTAATAGAGAGTAAATAAAGCCAACTCTCATTATAGCAAACACCATTATAATGAACTCGCTCAGTAACTGTAACAAATTACCAAAAACTAAACAGCACTAAAGAAAATTCACTATAACAAACTACTCCTGTAGTGTTTCAGGTTTACTATATTGAGATTCATTGTAATGTAAATCAAAGTTTTTATAATGCTATCATAGTATCTTATACATTCCTGGAGGTCATAGATCTCTCTTCTGAATAGCATCAGTTACAGCAGAAATCCTGTGCCACAATTTGTATCATGCCTTACTCACTCCCCCCCCCCCCCAATTAACCAATACAATTCATGATAATTCAACTTTGTCCAGCATGAACATGTTAATAAATAAGAAAAAAAGTTCTTGTTATGCAAAAATAGTTTGATTTTTCCCTCCAGTATTCCAATTTTCCCCCCTCAATTTATGTAACTTCTTAAAGAGTTAGATAATTGTTAGGGCTAAAGGATAGTTTAACGAGAAATCTATCTTAGTTATCTAATTTGGTGTTATTGAAGGTGAGTGGAAGAAGATAAGCTACAAGAATGAATATACATAACTCAACTTATATATGGTTTTAGTGACAAACCATGTAGTTTCAATATATCAAGATCATCTGCAACACTTTTCTAACATCTGCTATAGCAAATTTCTTCTCATTTGTTGCAAAAATGTAGCATTTTTTTTTTTTAACTACAACAAGAGAATAGTAGAAACATTCTTGGATAATTTTTCCATCGATTGCTCAAGATTTCATTCAGAATAGTTAAAACTGAAGTACGTAAATATTTATGTACTTTATTTTATTTTCATTTGGGCTCACTTCCAGATATTTCCTTGAGAGCTAGGTATATCCTGAATCTATTGTTCAAACATGTTGGGATTCTTCTCAAGTTATGTCATTTCATTGGAAGGAGAACAGGCCTAGTGCAGAATCATGAAATTTTTATTTTTGTACTCATGAATGATTTTCAAAAATCTTCTAATATAATCAGAAGTGTCATCCTCTTCAGTTGCAGGTGTTTAGAGTTATTTCAAATTTAGCTACATATTTTTCAACTTCATTCTTTATGGATAATGAAGTATATTATTATTTTATATAATATTATAATATAGAAGTATAATATTATTTTTCAAACCTAACCAAGTTCAAAAGCAAACAAGAATAAGAGTTTATAGAGTTTTGGCAAGACCTCTACCATATGGAAGTGAATTATGGACCATAAAAACTGCAAAAGAAAAAAAAACAGAAACTGGAGAAATGAAATTCCTGTGAAGAACAGCAGGCTATACTCTCTGAAACAAAAGAAGCAGCACAGAAATATGTAAAGAACTAAAAATAGACTATTGGACAAAGTATATGAATACCGAAAGTGGATTGAACATATCGAAAAAATGAACAGTTCAAGATTACCCCAAAAAATGCTCTGATATGACCCAGTTGGAAGATATATAGAAGTCAGGGATGATCAAGGAAAAGATGGAAAGAGCTCGGAACAGGCCACTGGGCCTAAATTCCTGAAAGGAGGAGGAGGATGATGAAGTATATTATATACAATAAATTCTTTGAAGATACTTATCATTATTAATAATAAGTATCTTCAAAGAATTTATTCTGTACTGTGATATTATTACATGATTAAGTTAACATTATTATAGTATACATTTGCCTTTAGCAAACCCCTGATGACCAAAGAAAGTTTATTACAGGTATGACTCAGTTTACTCTGCTTCATCTTACACCTACTTCACTTTTGCTTATCTCATAGATCACAATTGATAGGGATGATGAGTCATGACTGCCTGACTTCCTAACACATGGTCCTGACATTGTAATAAAACTACAATACTAGATGATTAAACTCTAAAATTTAAATAATTAAACAAAAAATGGAATATAAAATGCAATGAGAAAAATGAAATTACATTAACCACAGGCTAAGAACTGCAAGTCAACTGACAAACATGCACTGGTGTTTACCAGACAACAGGATGCTGAAAAGTTAAGTCTGACTGGTCCTACTCTTGCCCTTGATGGCCACTCCTATTCTCCAATTCCTTTATGGGATGTGAGATCTTCTGTAGCAACAGCCATGACTGGGAGCAGAGCTCAACTGTTTAGAGAGGAATCGAGACAGTTCTACAGCCATATTATAACTGATTATCAGAAAAGAAGAAAACCGAATAGACATCTCATAAGGCATATTCCGGTAATTGGACCACATTTTTTTATTAAGCTAAAACACAATAAAGAAATAAAACCCGACAAGTTTTGTAAGTCATTTGACTCGCATCTTCAGGGGTAAAAGGCAACTTAAAGTCCAAAACACAAAAATAAAAAATTATTCAAAAATAGTTCATATTATACAGTTGTAGCCATCTAACTGTTCATAAAATTAAAAATTAGAATGCAGATTCAAAGCAGTGCTAAGTTTGAACCATGCTGGATGATGCCACGTTCTGTTGTTCACGTTCATAATGTCCGAGGTCTGACTGAGGTATATTTTTTATCAAAGCTGACCAAACTTGGTGCAGAATTAGGCCCTGGTTTTTATTGCATTGTGTTGGAATTCTAAGCATGTTTGCAGCTTCTTTAATTTTTCTTATGTAACAGTTTTTTTTCTATGTAAGACATGTTTGTTTTCTGCTGGAGTGCATTGTGGCTGGTGGAAGTGGTATGGAAAGCTAGACCTGATTTGTGTTCTCTTCTGTTTTGCACATCTTTTTAGTGTTCGTTCTTGCGTATTTCCCCGGATCTTCCTGTCTGTCCTACGTAGCAGATGGCACAAGAACAATAAATTTTATAAACGCCTGGGTTTTTTAAAGGATGATGTGGAGGTTTCGGGGGATATAGAAATCTCGAAATTTTTTCCAGCAGCAAAAAGGCTACTTTAATGTTATGTTTGTTTAGTAATTTAGCCATCTTGTCTGTAACATTCTTGATATATGGAAGCGTGATAGCGTTTTTGAAATCTTGTTTCTGAGATGCTTGTAGGAGGTGTGTGGAGGATTTTTTTGATAGTCTTGGGTTCATAACCATTTTTTTGAGGATATGTGTTAAATATTCTCATTCTTCATTTCTTTGTTTTTCTGTGCTGGAAATATTATAAGCTCTGTCCCTCATGGTTTTTATTAGACCTATTTTTTGCTAAGGGTGGTGGTGTGAGGCTGCATTAAGAAGTCTTTCTGTGTTGGTGGGTTTTCTGTATATTGAAAAAGAAAGTTTATTATCTTTTTCATTGACTTCTATTAGGACAGAAACAAGATTTCAAAAAAAAAAAATCAAGCTGATAATTTTCAAGATCATAATCTTCCATTTCTCTCTTTGTATTATTTTATGTTTCAAACTTCTACTGAAGTTCTTTTCTTTGAAAATTCATTCCATTATCGATTTCTCAGATCATATAATTTTATTTTTGTTTGTCTTAACACAATGTTGGAAAAGCTAGATTTAGATCTACTGATGGTCATTTTGCATTTATTGCATGCTTCAAACATAGTCTGAGTACGAAGTTGGGTTTTTTCTTTTTTCAACTGCTTTGGTAAACTTTATGATAAACCAGTGCTTGGAAAGTGGCTGAGAATTTTGAATACAATGGGGAATGATAATGATAGCCTTCATGCCAATAAGGATAATTTCTTGACTCGATGATAGGGTGGAAGCAATAGTCAGACCATGGAAAGAAAGAGTTAAAATTCTGAAAGTTGTCCTGCTTGGCATATTTGTAGTGCCAAAGGACATGAGGTTGAGTTAAGAAAGGCATTCTGGTAGAGAGGAAACTTGCACAAGATTGTGATCTGAGGTATTAAGAGGAGAGGTAACTTCTGGAAGGAAGGCAAGAGTTCTCCTTCCTTATAGAAGGAAAACTGGTTAAAAGTGATATCATGAGTATTGAGAGAATCAAGAAGGTTATCAAGAATTTGGGTGGATGGGTAGGTAGATGTACTTCTAGAGTCTGAGTAATGATCACTCTAGAGGTACATGTAGGTCATTGCTTATAGCAAAAAATTCTGCATCTTAGTCAGTAGTACAGGAAAAAGGGAGCAAGTTGGAATTGTGGACATCAATATCACCTCAGAAGATGATGTCACCATTTGGATACCTGGATTTCAGATGGAGCTTTGCTTTGAAGGTCAGAGTGCTTTTTGGAGTTTGGAGGTTGGTAAATGGAGCAAGGAAACCTTGATCTAGAGGAAGTCAAAAGCAGGGTGTCTATCAAGAGTAACAGGTGTTATGTTGGTGTTTATATCTCAGATATTAGTAAAGTGTATGTGAAAGTGATTTTTTATTGTGGAGATTCTGGCATAATTTGTAGGGTGTGCTTGGGCTGTCTGTTTTGCTGCGATTGGTTTTTGAGGAAGATTTCCATTTGTTGTAGTGTCATCAGTATTTGTATATTTCATTATAGGTTCACTTATGGTTAGGTGGAATATATTATTAGGGATATCCAGTGAGAGAAACTCTTGTACATTGCACCCATACAGAGAGTGATCAGTTCTCCTTTGCCACAATGTGACCCTTGACAGGCTTCCCACATGCCATTACGCACTCTCTCCACGACTTGAAGAGTATGTTGCAGCAGAATTATGCAACAGTTGACTAGGAAACCTCCTGACTTGTTTCTGACAAGTTCAGGTCCATACACTTTCTGGTAGCTGGTTTGCTGTATTCTTGATGTACCTTTGAAATGGAAGTTTCTGGTGTTCCTAAGTATGCAAGTATGATGTTTGAAATGTCCTTGAAGGTATCACTCATACTACATAGAAAAAAAAAAGCAGGGGGGGGGAGAGAGAAACCAGAACCCTTACTCTACAGACCAGATAAGGCATTTGTCACTTCTGGCCTCAATAAGTCAGGTGGTGGGTATATCGCTGTGTAATGAAGGTCATCTACCACCCATTGGGTTTCGTATTAAGTCCAACTAGAAAGTTGAAAGTTTTTCACTTGGTTGTACTATAAATTAAAGGTGCCAAGAAATTATATTCTTGGTTTAATCTTTTATCCAAGTGTAAGGGAACAAAGTTAGTGCATGAAGTAAATGATCCCAAAAACTAATTGGTGAAAAATTTTATATTATTATTGACTGCCATAAATATGTGTCTAATTGTCAAAAAAAAAGTGATTTTTTTTTCATTTCAACTTCTTCATGATTCTTTTTCCTTTTATATTTTAGAATATCCCTCATGTAAGGAAGTAGATTTTGAAAGCAATTCACATGTATGTGTGTGTGTGAGTGGCCTTATGTTGTCTCTGTTTTCTTGTTCTTTCATTCGTTACAGTTTAGTATATAGTGATGTTCAAAGTTCAGTTTCTTTTGTTTTAATCTTGTATGCATTAATTTAATTTTTTGAATTGAACTGAATTTGCACGCATCAAAAATTTTAGATGCGTGAAATTCTCTACTATTGAATTTCACTGAAGGCGGAATTATAAAAACCTTGTAATTCTCATTGCCAGTTTACAAGGTTTTTATAAATCTGTCTTTAACCCAGACTTGGATCAATCAGACTTATTTCCTAAACTGAAGACACATCTTAAGGATATCCATTTTAATCCGTCAAAAAATTTTATCCATCAAAAGTAGAGATGAGAAAATCTTCTAAAAACAACCTGGAGAGAGGTTTAATCACAGCAGCTGAAAAGCTTATTACATACTGAAGAAAATTTATTGAAAGGGAATGTAATTAATGTTGAAAAATAGTCTAATGAAATTAAGTAGAGATATCAAACTATATTTTGTTTTATTAACAGTTCATTGACTTATTTGGTTACAAGTTATTGACAGTAGATGCTTCTGTAATGTGTCCCTCATCGTTACAGTTTAGTATGCCTTTACACATATAAATGTTTTAACCAATATTATATATATATTCCAATAAAGGGGTGTGAAGTACAAGAACAATTATATAATGCATGGAAGTGCAATTTCAGGAGTCAGTTCTTCAGGTTTGAAATTTGATAGATCAAAGTTTTGAAGGTGAGATAATCAGTAGGTTATTGTACATTTTGCTTTGTAAATTGAAAGTTGTCTTCTGTTTCATGTCCTGTTAGTGAAAGGGAATGCGCTTAAATGATAATCACTGTTTACGAAATTTACATACATATCTTTTGAGCAGAAGATTTCTTCAGTTTCATACTGCAGACTAAAGGATTTATGCAATAAGAGGATAGTTCAGGGGTGCTTAAGGGTCAAAGCTGTATAACTGAGAGGAGACCTCCACATAGAATTTAAAGAAATGCGGAGAACCGACCAGAGCTTCTGACCTAATGTCCAATCCTCACCTTCTTGTGGTGCACCCTATTGAGTATCTACTTGGATACTGACGAACAAGGATGGACTGGCAATTTGGGATTTAGCCGACCAAATTGTATTCTTATTGGTTAAACCAAAATAAAACATGATAGTACACATGACAAAATTTCATGCCGACTGGGGTGTCGCCCAATTAAACAAAGCCCCCGTTGTTTTTGCCAGGGAACCAGGGCAAACAGCAAAAAGTCAGCTACTGGAACAAATCTGAAAACACACCCCAACTCAACATCACCACAGTTAAAGATCAGTACTATCAACATAAGAAGCCTGAATGGCAAAGAAATGGAGCTAGCTGAGGAATTAGATAAGTACCAGATCGACATAATAGGGGTGACTGAAACAAAAAAGACAAAAACTGGTGAGATCTTTCTGAGCAATAAATACAAAGTGTTATATTCAGGCAATGACAATCAAGGAAAAGAAGGAGTAGCCATAGTATTCAACACAAAACATGACGCTAATCTTCTTGAATGGCAGTCAGTCTCAAGTAGAGTAATGTGGGCAAATATGAGAACAGGGAATTGGACAATGAGACTTATTTGTGCCTATGGTCCCACAGAAGGTTCTACTAAAGTAAAAGTGGAGGAATTTTTTGAGGATTTAGAAAAAGCAACTGACGCAATGAAAAAGGAAAAGTTGGTTCTTGTTGGGGATCTAAATAGCGGAGTAGGAAATGATTGTGAGACATACAAAAATATTTTGGGAAAATTTGGAGAAAAGAGCAAAGCTAATATTAATGGCAAATATCTGTTGGATTTCTGCTCAGGACATGGACTGGTTATTAATAACACCATGTTCCAACATAAAAATGTGCATAAATTCACATGGAGAGAAGAGGGAAGGAATAAGAAAAATCTCATTGACTATGTTATTGTTGATAGTGATGTTTTCTCCCTGGTGCAGGACACCAGAGTGTACAGAGGATTTGAAATTGGAAGTGATCACTATTTAGTCTTGAGCAGGATAAAATTGAATTTCATATTGAAAAGAATAACTTGTAAGAAAGTTTTAAAGAGAATAAAAGTTGAGCTGCTCTCAGATGTGAAGTGTAGACTAAATATACACAAAGATGATTGAAGAAAAAAATGAAAGAGTTTGAGAACAGGAATGAAACCTTGGTGATTCAGTGGCAAACCTTGAAGAAAACCCTGATTGATTTAGCCAGAGAGGCATATGGTGAGGTTGTCTGCAAGTATAGAAAAATTAGAACTCCATGGGTGGACACAGGAAGTTAAAGAGGCAGTGAAGGAAAAGAAGAAAGCATATCAAAAGTTCCTGGCAAATAAGTCTGAGTCTTTGCCACAAAGTCCAAGTATGAGACTTTGTGGCAAAGCTGAATTGGCTTGAGAAAGTTCCATGTTTTGGTCGCTGTAGTAGGGTTTCCAGATTATTTAACCCTTACCCAACCTATGACATTAACGCTAATGTATTCTAGATTTACAGCCTTTCTTGGGCAGGATGATCATATTAAAATGTCCAGTTAATTAAAATTTCTAAAAATTTCGTTCTGTGTGCAGAATCATGAGAAGTGGCAGCTAAACTGGAAAGTTGGAGGAAAGTACTGGGAGAGAGAGAGAGAGAGGTATGAGACTGAGCAGAGGTAAGACAGAATATATGTGTTGCAATGTGGATGGCAACCAGGAGACAGATCTAGAGCTGGAAGGAGATGTCATCAGGAAGGTCAGTGACTTTAGATACTTAGGTTCAACAATGAAAGAGGATGATGAGGCTGAGAAGGAAGTGGGATACAGGATACAAGCAGGATGGAAGAACTGAGAGAGATGGCTGGAGTGCTATGTGATGAGAGGGTGCCAATCAATCTAAAAGGCAAAATCTACAGGACAGTAGTGAGACCAGCTATGACATATGCTATGGATACTGTTGCCCTCAGGAAAAATAACATCAGCAGGATGGAGGTAGCAAAGATGAGAATGCTTAGGTGGATGTGCGGTGTGACCAGAAAGAATTGTCTGAGAAATGACTATGTAAGGGGAAATGGTGAAAGTTACAACCTTAGGAGCAAAGATACAGGAGGTAAGATTGAGATGGTTTGGTCATGTGAGATGAGGAGGGAGGAAGAGTATGTGGGAAGAAAAGTCATGCAGATGGATGTGCAGGGGAGGAGGAAATGCAGATGGCCAAAGAAGAGATGGAGAGAGATGGTGGAGGAGGACTTGAGGATGAAGAACTTGGATGTGGCTACTGCCCAAGACAGGAGGTTGTGGAGGAGACTCAAGACAAACAGCAACCCTACTTAAGTGGGAAAAGCTGCAATTGAATCAGTTGGTTAATACAATTCTTAAAGCTGTTGATAATTTTCTTTTTAGAATCTAACTATTATAAAAGCATGGAAAGTATGACCCAGTTTCTAGTACTTCAGAAAGTTACAAGAGAACCCGAGTAGTATTATTATATACCCATTCATTTGGCAATCCCTTGTGAACAAGTATAATGCTCTTCTGAACAGTTACTAGTGAGTGGAAATGGCTGATCTGTGATCAAGATAGATATTTTTAGGTGCCTGTGATGTGTTTTTGTTATGTGCCATCCAGTTGTTTTCAACTCTTGGTGATCTTGTGAACAAAGACTCTCCATCCCACTCAGCCTCTTGTCCTTTTTTTCAGCATTTGTAAGTTCAAGTTAAGTTCTTTTATAAATTAAAGATGCCAGGAAATTGTATACTTGGTTTAATCCTTTATCCAAGTGTAAACAAACAAAGTTTGCACCTGAAGTATTTTCAGGACTGGGGCAACTCATGGTAAAGGTGGTATGACTTCACATCACTTGAATGTCTTTTTCTCCAGTTTTCATGTACCTTTATCATCTCTAATTCCTTTTACAACATTCTTTCTTTCCTCCATTTCTGAGCTGCTTCAACAACATCCAGAATATCTTACCACCTTCTTGATAATTATTTTCTATGTTCTTACCAAAGTCTTCCCATGACTTTTGTTTAGCTAGTTTTACACAGTGTTTAATTTTCTTACATATGTCTCTGTATTCCCTAAGAGCACACGCTGACTTATTTGCCATGAACTTTGATATGCTTTCTTGTTATCCTTCACTGCCTCTTTAACTTCTTGTGTCCACCATGGAGTTCTGATTTTTCTATCCTTGCAGACAACCTCACCACATGCCTTTCTGGCTGAATTAATCAGTTTTCATTAGGGTTTGCCACTGAATTTCCAAGGTTTGGTTCCTGTTCCCAAATGCTTTCATTTTTTCTTCAATAATCTTTGTGTGTTTTAGTCTACAGTTCACATCTGAGAGCTGCTCAACTTTTATTTGCTTTAAAACTTTCTTACATGTTCTTCTTTTCAATATGAAATTCAATTTTATTCTGCTCAAGACTAAATGGTGATCACTTCCAATTTCAAATATTCTGTACACTCTGGTGTCCTGCACCAGGGAGAAAACATCACTATCAACAATAACATAGTCAATGAGAGTTTTCTTATTCCTTGCCTCTACTCTCCATGTGAATTTGTGCACATTTTTATGTTAGAACATGGTGTTAGTACTCACACCTTTATCTTTCATAATTTTTGTCAGGTTTAACATAGCTTTTTTCCCCATTACTATCCTTCTTTTAATTTCATCTTTATATTTACTATAATTTCTGATTCTGGACCCCAATAAATGATTACTTTCAATGATTTCTATTTTACCTCCCTCTATTATAATAATACGCAATAATTCAGCAAAGTTTTAATGCAGCAGCCCTATAGACAAGAGGTCGAATGCATTGTGAAAGTCCCAGTCATCAAAAATTTGCATTTGAGAAATGCAAATTTTTGAAGCAGTTATTATTATTATTATTGCACTCTCCATGGAATCGACAGACTCATCGTGAGAGGTTCATTCAACTGACATATTTATCCTGCTGAATCTTAAAATCCATAACACACCCCTTGAGGGTACATGTCAGGAATTTGGGAATCCTATTGTTATTCATCCTTTCTATGTGATGTAGCCAATTTTGCTGATATTCTTCTATTTCTTGTGTGATGTTTTTTGTATCTAATTGTTCTCTTATTTCTGTGTTTTTCTTTTTATCTAATCTAGTGAGTCCCAGGAGAGGTCTTAGAAACTTCATCTGTGATGCTTTCAGTCTATGTTTGTTTCTTTGTTTTCGAATCCAAGTTTCGCTTCCAAATTTGAGAGATGGTTTAGAGGTCATATTGTGTAATCTTAATCGAGTTTCTTTGGTCATTTGTTTTCCAAAATTTCTTTTGATTATGCCATTCATTCTATTTTAAATTTGAAGTTTCTTCTGATTGTGAATCAGTATTGTATTGCAAGATTATACTTTCCAAGTATTTGAATTCTGTAACTTGTTCTATTATTTTATTGTTAAGCATAATTTTGACTTTTTGAATGATGTTTCCACACATTGCCATAGCTTTTGTTTTTGTTTCAGAGATTTTCATTTAAAATTTTTTTGCTATTTCATTTAGATGATTTCTGAATTTGAAATTAGTACTTGATCACCTGCATAAAGTATTGTATTTAGCTGTGTATTATTTGTTAGTTTACCTCCATCTTTGACAGTTGTTTTCCATTCTTTTAGGATTCTGTTTATATAAATGTTGAATAGGATTGGGGATAAGCCACAGCCTTGTTTTACTCCTTTATATAGAGTTATGGGTTCTGATAATGTTCCATCTGCAAATTTGATGCAAATTTTTGTTTCTCCTTGTAGACTTTTTATTGCATTAATTAATTGAGTGGGTATTTTATCGTCTTGTAATATTTTCCAGAGTAGATTTCTGTTCAAGTTATCATATGCCTTTTCATAGTCAATAAATAGAAGAAAAGTGGGCAGATTAAATTCTTTTCTTTGCTTGAAAGAGGCATCTGTACATCCTCTCCCTCTCCTAAAACCACACTGTTCTTCTAAATAATTTTCTGTATATTTAATTAGTTTGTTCTTTAAAATGTTTGCATATAGTTTAGATGCTGCTATTAAGAGAATAATGCCTCTGTAATTTCCACATTTGTCCTTGGGACCTTTTTTGTGAATATTTATTACTACTCCAGTTTCCTATTCTTTTGGAATCTTTTGATATTTACAGATATTATTGAAGAGTTTAAGTAGGTTTTCTTTTAATCTATTGTCTACATATTTAAAGAGCTCAACACATATTCCATCCAGGCCTGGGCTTTTTCTATTTCTTGAGTTTTTAAATTATTTTTCTAATTCTTCCATAGCTATTTCCTCTGTACTTTCCTGTGTATTGATATCTTCAATTTTGCATGTTTTGTCATTGTTTTGTATTTCTTGTTTTTCATTCCACAATGTTTTATAGTGTCCTATCCAATCTGCTTTGGAAATTAGATTATTTCTTAATTGGTCATTTTCTGCTGTTTGTAGTTGCCTGAAAATTTTAAAACCTATTCTTTGTGGTCCAGTGATATCTTGCTATAATGATTTAAAAACTCATATTTACTCCAGTCTTCTGTGCGTATACTTCTGGAAAGCTTTCTGACTTCAGCCCGTAGTTTCTTATATTCTATGTAGTCAGCAGTGTTTTTACTCTGCAGATAGATTTTAAAAGCCTGTTTTTTTCTTTTCGATTAATTCCTTGAAGTCATCATTTAAAGTTCTGAGCCATTTTTTCCTTAATTTGTATCTTAAACTTTCTTCTGCTGTTTTTAGTATGATGTCCATTATATTTTTCCAGTCAGTTTCAATATTATTTGTGATTGGTTTTAGTTTATATCTTATTCTGCTTTTATATTAGTTTCTAATACTCTTCTGTTTAGGAGGTGAATTTTAAACTGTTTATTAGATGCTGGTTCATTATCTTTTTTTCTTTTGAAGTATGTGGTTCTTTTTTATGAATTCAAATCTGCTTTCAACTAACATGTGATCACTATCAATTTTGCTTCCTCTAAAAACCCTTGGATCCTTGATACTATTATTTAGTTTGTTGTTCATAATAATGCAGTCTATTATTGATTTAGTTCCTCTTTCTTCCCATGTGTACTTATGCTAGTGTTGTAATCTCCCATCAAGATTGTTGCTTCATTTTTATTTGTTTCATCAATACATTCCTGAAGCTTTCTGTAAAATTCTTGTCTTCTCCTTTTTTCCATCTACTGGTGCAGAAATTACGAAAATATCGAATGTTTGATTGATATTTTCATCCTAACATTGATTATTCTGTCTGATACCCAAGTATAATTTTGTTTTTCCATTTTTTATTAATCCAAATTGCAACCCCAGTTGAAGCCCATTTGTCTTGAACTCCAGAGAAGATCATGACATAATCTTCCAGAATTTGAGATCCCTTCTTTTTCTTTTTTGTCTCAGTTATTGCTGCTATATCAATGTTTCTATTTTTTGGTTCTCTGTTTAGCTCATCAATTTTGTGATTCCACAGACATTCCAAATAGCTATTTTTAATTTCTCAAAGAGAAGTCCCTGTCCATTAGCCAGGTCAATTCTGATAAAATCCATCCTGTTTTTCTTCAGAGTTTTGCAAGTAATTGTAAATTTTCCCTGGATAGGCTACCAACCTTTCTCAGGGTGAGTTTGATGGTGGGGGGGCTGCTACCTTAAGGCCTCCAAATCTGCCTTTTTAGAGGGAAAGCAGACTTTCACTGTGTGAGATGGAAAAAACATAGTATAATAGGAAAGATTCACCCCTAGCCCTCGATTACTCTAATAGCATTGGGGTGAAGGAGCAAGAGGAACAACAAGAAAGAAAGAAAGAAGAGTAGATACAGGTCTACAGATAATATACAGATGTATATTACATGAAGTAAGGCACGGTCCAGTATCAGGTGCCTCGGGTTTGCCATTCCCGTACTCACTAAAGTGAGCCCTTGAAGTAGCATTCCTTTCACTGACAATTCTCCATGTAAAAAATCTACTCACACCTCTTCACTACATTCTTACATAACTTTCAGTTGTGGTCTCTGGTTTTTCCCATCTTGTCTTCTACTCTTTTTATAACCCCCTCCATGGGAGGCACCTGTTTGTGGTGGAAGGGACTTCCCAGTGATGGTACTGCCCATTTTCATTCTTCCTCTTTTTCTTTGTTTCTCTTCCCATAAACTTTGCGCTACTTCTCCTTAGCCTTTTTACTATCCTATTTGCCAGACTACCATCACTAGATTCAACAGCTTGCTGCCATGTTGGCCATACGGAGCGACCCATGGACATCCGTAAAAGGGGATCCTGGTAACATAGGGCTACCAAGATCCCCCTTTACCAATATCCATGAGATCCCCCCTTCAACTTTTGTCCCTGCTTTGGCAAGACAGGCAGTCCTGGATTACCAGCCAGCTAGTGGACTTGCCTGCAAGGGTCAATAGTGTTTTAGTAAGTCCCCTTCCGTATGGCCCAGGGATAGGACAAAGGCCTGCTGTGGTGTCTGTGTACCATTCGGAATAACCCTGTTGCCCACTCCCAAGTGCAGTCATTGCTTGCCAGAGATTGGGCATCCATGTGTGGCTGTGTGGTGGGTGGTGAGCTCTGATGCTGAACTAAAAAACCACTCAAGTATGAATCCATCATCCTCAAATGTTTTGGAGGACCTTAACAAAGTAACAAAGCCCCAACCAGATAACAACACTGTTAACACTTTCAGAAAACAGAAGTAAGAAACAAAAAAACGTGATACCAGCACAAATGTACCAACTTATTTGATCATTCATGCAACAGGGGAAAACCAATAGGAAAAATGTCACCATTTTTCATTCAAAATGATCTAGAAGCACTGGCAGGTTCTCCCAAAGGAGCCAAAAAATTATGCTCCGGAGATATCCTCAAAAACATCAGGTTAACAACATTCTGAGAAACTACTCAGAGCAACATTTATGGGTAGAATTCCAATAACAGTCAATCCCCCATAAAACACTTAATTCCTCTAGAGGAGTGACCTCAGAATGGAACTTCCTAGATGTTTCTGATGATGAGATATATCTAGAACTGAAAGATCGAGGGGGTGACAAGTATGAGACGCATCCTGATCTGTAGGATTGGTCATCTGGTTCCAACCAGAAGCATCATCCTTACTTTTGACATCCCAAAGCCTACACCATCTGTAAAAGTGGGGTACCTCAATTGTCCTGTCAGACTATACATCCCTAACCTATTAAGGTGCTATAAGTGCCAGAAATATGGACATGCCCAAACTGCCTGTCACTGCACTGCCACCTGTGTGTGATGGGGTAGTAAAGAGCATAACAACAAATCTTGTCCTGCAAAGAAAGCCAAACGTAAATTGCCAGGAAGATCATCCAGCATGCTCCTGTTCATGTCAGAAATGGAAAGACGAAAAATAAATACAAAAAATAAAAAAACAGAACAAAATATCATACCAAGATGCAAAAAGGAAATTAATTACTACTACTCCCACTCTGAAATCCTTTTATGCTGAGAAGGTAACAGTAAATAAAATGTCAACAATAACTCAAACTCTTATGTTTATTCCACCAATAGGCAATTTCACCATACTTGAACTTTATGATGGTGATAAACACATTAGCTGATTGTTTTTCTGTTGAATGCATCAACTGCACAATGCATAGTTCTGCTCCAGAAATGATGCCTTTTGAAGAGAACTCGTTAATAAAAAATTATGACAAGGTTGTCATTTAAAGACAAAATGCCAGACCCTCCCACGAAAAAAAAAAATGGATACATTGGTAACCACAGAAAATAACTTAAAATCACCCAATGATCATAATAGATCTAATGAAGTATTGGATTTTCTTTCAGAGGGAGAGGACATCAGTTGCCCATATCTCGCAAAATCTGATGAAAAATATAAACCTGACAAGGGTAAGTCCTCAACCTCCTGAAAATCACACAAGTCTATGAAGTCCAAACAATAGGAAGACTTATCCAGTGGAATTATTGTGGGCTTTGCAGGAATATTGATGATATCAAGCATCTGCTGCAGAAACACAAACCTATTTGTCTTTATCTGCAGGAAACATTTAAAACATAGTAAGAGTCCTATCCTCAGTAATACGCAAGGACAGAATCAGAAATAGTCCTGATCATGGTGTAGTAGCTATACTCATGGGCAGCCACACTCCTTTTCAACATATCTTTCTTAATACTGCTCTGGAAGCAGTAGTGATTTGTTTGTCTGTGTGGTTTCTTATCACAGTATGCTAAATATATTTACTACCAGATTATGAATTAAACGAAACGGAACTTGACAATCTTATATTGCAACTACCTCAGCCTATACTCCTAATGGATGACTTTAACAGACATTCTACTCTGCAGGGTAGTACTAACATGAATACTAAAGGTCATATCATTGAGCAAATACTTGAACCATGACCTCTCCCTACTTAATAATGGGGAAAATACTTTCTTCCATATACCTACTCACTCTTACTCTGCAATCGTTCTTACAGTCTACCCTCCAACAATTTGTCCACTGTTCACATTGGCTGTCGATTTTTCTGTTATCAGCACTGTGTCTTTATAAGAACCATGTTGTTGTACATGGAAGTCCATGTGGAAACTGGACCAGACTGACTGGAATGCTTTTTCCCCATCTTTAGAAATTCAGTACTGAAGCAGTCAGCCAAACACTTTTAATGAAGCAGTAAAGCATGTCAGTTGTATTGACAATACAGTTTGTCTATACAGCAACCACAGCAATTCCAAAAGCATCATTCTGATTTCCACTCTATCCAAAGGCTTGGTAGAACCCAGAATGTCAAGCAGCCAAAAAAAAAAATTGTATATTTTACTGATACCCTACTACAACAAACTTAGTTGCATTTACACACGCTCAGGCCAAAGCATGCTATGCGAGACGTCAGAAACAAAAACAATCTTGGATGCAATTTACATCATCGATCAATCAAACAACTAGTGCTAAAACTGTATGGGATAAAATCTGGAAGATGAAGGGTAGATAAAAAACACATTAGCTGTCTACCTTGGAACATAATGGGATGTGTCGTTGCTGATCCCACAGCTATTGCAGATACTTTAGCGAAAACTTTGCCAAAATCTCAGCAACAGCCTAATACTCCCATGAATTTTTAATATTAAAAGAGAAACAACAATTAAGCATCTCTACCAAAGACAGTATTGCTGTGTAACAAACCATTTATTAAAGAGGAACTCAAGAGCTCTTTTGATATCTCATCCTAGCACAGTAGGCTCCGATGATGTCCATTATGAGATGATAAAGCACCTCCCATCACTTCTATGGATCTCCTATTCTTATTATATAACAGAATATTTACAGAGGAAGAGTTTCAAGTTTCTTGACATAAGTCAGTTATCATTACTATTCAAAAACAAGATAAGAATCCAACACAGGCTAATAATTTGGCCCAATCACTCTGACTAGCTGTCCATGTAAGGTCTTGGAAAAAATGGTAAACGCAAGACTCCTCTGGTACCTAGAGAGTAACAAACTTCTTTCCAACACACAATGTGGCTTTCGTAAACACCAATCAACCTTGAACCATTTGATCCTCTTAGAAACATGTTTAAGAGATGCTTTTCGGAAATGAGAATGTGGTTTCAGTGTTTTTAACCATTGACAAAGCTTATGACACAGCCTGGAGATATGGTATATTAAAAGACTTGTTCAATCTAAGTCTGAGGAAACACCTGCCAGCTTTTATTAAAAACTTTCTTTCCCGTTGAGTCTTCCAAGTCAGAGCGGGAAGTACACCCTCTGTCCAAAAAGAAACTCAACTTTTTGAAAATAGAAGAAACTTCGAAAAAGAATCTTTCAAAAGAATCGAAAGCCTTCATTGTTGTTAACAACTTCATAAAGTTGTTAACAACCTTCATTAGTGTTGTGTCAACTGTTTATGATAATTGTTTCATTAGAAGCCGAGTTATAGTGCCAAGACTGACTGTGTTTTGACGAACGGTCGGAAAATGAGTTTCAAACAGAGAGCTGCAATTGACTTTTGTGTTAAACTTGGTAAAAGTTTTACCAAAACACATCAAATGCTTTAAAAAGCATACGGTGATGAATGCTTATCCCGTACTCAAGTTTATGAGTGGTTTAAGCGATTTCAAAATGGTCGTGAGACGCTTGAGGACGACAAAAAGCTGGGCCGTCCAAAAATTGAACGGAGCGAAGTTAACATCCAAAAAGTGCGTGATTTCATCAAAGAAAACCCGAAATCGTCCATGAGATTGATTGAAGATGAATTGGGGATTCCAAAATCAACTGTACACAACATTTGACTGAGAGTTTGGGCCTTCGTAAATTGAATTTGTGATTTGTTCCCCATAAGTTGACCGACGACCAAAAAATGTATCGAATTGAACACTGCAAGGACCTCATTAAAACCACTCATAAGGACTCAAACTTCCTTGAAATGATCATTACTAATGACAAAACGTAGTGCTTTGAGTATGAGCCTGAAATCACCAGAGTGCTGTGTGGAGACCACCAGAAGAGGGGCATCCAAAAAAAGTCGCTTGGAGAAGTCAAATGTAAAGACAATGCTGATTTGTTTCTACAATTCCAAGGGCATTATCCACAAAGAATTCATTCTGCCTAGCCAAACTGTCAATAGTGAGTTTTATCTCGAAGTTTTCATGCAATTGATAATGAGAATTCGTCGCGTATGGCATGAATATTGTGATGCAGGCAGCTAGTCGCTTTTACATGATAATGCACCATCTCATCGTTCAAACATTGTGAGGTAGTTTTTGAGCAAAAACCAAGTTTGTGTGTTGGATCACTTGCTGTATTCACCTGATTTAGCACTCTGTGACTTCTTTCTCTTCCCCCAATTTCATTTGCTGATGAAAGGAAAGTGATGCGACACCATTGAAAATGTTCAAGCAGCAGTAACTTCGACCCTCAACAGTATCCCAAAAACCGATATAAAAAACTCATTTAACGAATTAATTGACTGTGCCAAATGCTGTATTGAAGCTGAGGGAGAGTATATTGATTGAAATAAATGATTTGAATAATTATAATTGGCCTGTATTTTATTTTCTATCAAAAGTTTGGTTTCTTTTTGGACAGGGGGTGTATGTTATGTTATGTTATCTCAGCCATATTTTCAAGAAGAGGGTGTTCATCAAGGCTCTGTCTTAAGTGTGACCCTCTTTGTTGACCCTCTAAGTGAACTCAATTGCTGAACAGCTTCCTCCTACAATAAGCAGTTGCCTTTATGTTGATGACTTCACAATTCATTGTCATTCTTGTAATATGATGGTCATTGAAAGGCAACTCCAGTAAGCAATCAATCGTGTCTATTCCTAGACTCATTGTCATGGATTCAAGCTTTCGGCAGAGAAGACCATTTGTGTGCATTTCTGCCAAGAATGCACCTTTCACCCAGATCCTGATTGAAGAATGGCACAATAGCACAAGAGGCCAAATTTCTGGGACTTATCTTTGACAGAAAACTAACATTTCCTACATATTAGTCATCTATGGGAAAAGTACAAAGTGTTGATTATCCTCTGCACCCTATCCTCTACTGAATGGAATGCTGATCAAAGTTATTTACTACAGATTTGTCCAGGTTTATAGTTCTGCAGTGAAGAGCGCACTCCAGTGGTTGGACCCTATCCATTATCAGGGTATTCGAATAGCTACTGGTGCCTTTCACACATCACCCATTCAAAGTCTTTTTGTAGAATCAAATGAACATCCTTTATCACTCAGATGAAAATATTTGTTGCTCAACTATGACCTAAAAATAAAGTCCCTTCCTGATCACCTTACATGGACCAGTCTCTTTTCCCTACATCATGAGGCTCAATATCACACGTCAGGCTGCCATTCGTCCTTTTAGTATGTGCATCAAAGAAGCTATAGTCATTAACAACACTACCTGCACAATACAAAACAGCATCCACCTTGGCAGACTTACACCCCATCAAGGTGGATGCTGTCTCACTCAGTCAACTACAGAAGTCTCATACACTCTCATATATCTGCCTTCAAGTGTTTAATGCCCACAGATCGGTTCACTCTGATTTCTTGCCCATCTATACTGATGGTTCAAGATCAGAGACCTCTGTTGGCAGTGCTGCTGTGTTCCCTAATATCATGGTCGCCAACCAAATCCCATCCAATTGCAGTATTATACAGCAGAGTTACATGCCATTCAGCATGCACTTATACATATAAAAGAAAACTCCTACCAAAAGTGCATAATTTATACAGACTCTTTAAGCTCTTTACAGTGTCTCTTCTCTGGTGTATAATCCACACCCAGTGCTTGATGAGGTGTTACAACTGTTATACAAAATAAAGATCTTTAATATCGATGTTCAGTTTTGCTGGATTCCCAGCCACATTGGAATTAAGGGAAATGGCATTGCAGATGCAGCTGCTAGATCAGCTCAGTCCTTCTCAACATCTTGTTTGACCGTTCCATACACCGACTACACACAAATAATAAAATCAAAGTTAAAAGCCCAATGAGTACTCTTGACAGGAACCACTAACAAACAAACTACATGAGATTAAATCCTAAAATTAGGCACTGGCAGTCTATTCAACATAGGAACAGGAGAGAAGTAGTAGTTCTAGCTAGGCTCTGCCATAGGCCACAGTCATCTAACCCACTCATTTATTTACTGAGGTCTGATAACCTACATATGTGCGAATAATAAAACACTTGTCTCACCATTAATCATACTCTGGTGGAGTGCTTGTGCTTCACACAAGAAAGGAATGGCATATAATAGATTTAGTTTAATCCTTTATCCCAGTGAGAGCAAACAAAGTTTGCGCCTGAAAATATCTTCAGGACTAAATATAGTGTTGTACTATCTTATCCAGTAAGTAGTGCAACACCAAGGCAACTCGTGGCAAAGGTGGAGCAAGCTACCAGGCACTTCTAGAGGTACTGGGTTAGAAGTGCCTGGTAGCTTGCTCCACCTTTGCCACGAGTTGCCTTGGTGTTGCACTACTTACTGGATAAGATAGTACAACACTATATTTCGTCCTGAAGATATTTTCAGGCGCAAACTTTGTTTGCTCTCACTGGGATAAAGGATTAAACTAAATCTATTATAGTCTAACCTAGTGATAAATAAATTTTCAACAAATTTTCAAAGGAATGGCATCTTTACTGATTTGGCCAATCCCTATACACTCCAACAAATGCTGTCGACTCAGACAAATTGTATGATGTTTTTAAATTTTTCTACAAAAAATCAACCTGTACAAACACATTTGACTGTAATTTTATCTATAAGTAGATCCCACGTCACTCAATTTTATACATACACATAATCTTATTAATTATCCTTGATTATTTATGTGCTTTCTATAAATTAAAGATTCCAACAAATTATATTCTTGGTTTAATCCTTTATCCAAATATAAGCAAACAAAAACAAAGTTTGCACCTAAAGTAATTTCAGTACTGGGCAACTTGTATGTAGAAGTTAATGACTTCACATCACTTGCCCTAGTATCCCATATTGCAAAGCACATATCTTTATGGATATGTATAATGCTGTACATTATGGGAAGTTCACTACCCAGACCGGTAGGTAGTGTCTTTAGTGGAGCCAGACCCAGAGGTGATACCAAGGTTCAAGTAATGCAAAAGTCATATTTCTTAGCATCTTCATCATCATCAAATTCCTGACATGTACCCTCAAGGAGTGTACAGAATATAGTACTACATGAAAAATTTACATCATTACTAACTTCCTATCTACAATTTTCCTCCAAATCAGTCTGTTACTTGTCAAGACTCCAACATTATCAGATCTTATATTTCTATCGTATCAATCCACCTATATCTTGGTCTTCCTCTGGGTTGTTTTGCTGTCACCCTGGCAGAGAACACTTGTTTTGCTAATCTTTCCTCGCCCATTCTGTTTAGGTGACCATACCACCTGAGATTAGCTCTGCTAACGCATTCCTGGATGCCGACAATGTCAAGTTCTTTCCTAATATTACCGTTTTTAATAAGATATTGCCATTGATGCCATCTGTTCATGCCTCTAATCTTTCTCTTTACTCTCATATCTGTGGTCTCTAGTCTTTGGTCAAGTGTTTTACTTCTGAACCAGCTCTCAGATCGATAAGTTAAAACCAGTTTGAACACCTTCTTGTATACAGCTAATTTAGTGTTCCGACTAATTTCTCTCTTATTCCATATGAATTTATTCAATTGATTTCCCACCATACCAGCTTTGTTGATTCTGTTGTCTATTTCCATATTTAATTTACCATCTTCACTACAAATCGTGCCTAAGTAGCTGAAATGTTTTACTTGTTTCACAGGTTCCCCATTCACAACACAGTTGACATTTTCAACAATTCTACCTATTTTCATTGTCTTTGTCTTTTTAATGGTAAACCTTCATACCATATCTATTACAACAGTTATTCAATTTAGTCAGGGAATCTTGCAAACTTATAGCGGATTTATTTAGAAGTATAACATCATCCGCATAAAGCAAAGAGCTGACATTAACATCTCCAATTCTGATATCATGTTTAATACCACTTTGCTTCATAATGTGATCCATATAGATAATGAATAACAGAGGGGATAATGTACATCCTTGTCTCACACCAGATTTAACATTAAATCATCTTCCTGTACTTCCTTCAATTCTAACTGCCGACTTACAACTCAAATACAGACTAGGTATTGTTTGATATAATGCCCCATTGATACCATATAACTGTAGCGTATTGAATAGCTTCTCTGGCACCTTGTCATATGCCTTTTCCAGATCGATAAAACTTAAACTCAGATCTTTGTTATATTCCCATGATTTCTCAACTATTTGTCGTACAGTGAAGATCTGATCCTGACTCTATTTGGCCTGAATCCAGCATGTTCTTCACCAAGCTTTTCTTCCATAATTCTTTTCAACCGTTTCTCAAGTGTATTTGCATAGATCTTGCCTGGAACACTCAGTAGGAAAATAAATCTATAATTCTCACATTCAGTTTTATTTCCCTTTTTATATATGAGTACTATTAGAGATCTACTCCAATCATTAGGTATTCATCCCTGTCCAGGCTTTCTGAACTATGCAGTGCAGCCACTGCAAGATGTTTATACCACCATACTTCAGCATTTCTGGTCGAATATCATCTACTCCTGCTGCCTTTCCACATTTCAAGCCTTTGATGGCTTTTTCTACTTCAAGTATGGATATGTATTCCTGACTGTATGCCTGTTGAGTGTTTTTTACCACTGTGCTATCACTGCTTGTTTCATTTAGCAATTTTTCGAAGTAATTACTCCATACTTCAAGGATATCTTTTTCTCATGTTTTCATGTTACCTTTATCATTTCTAACTCCTTTTACAGCACTCTTTCCTCCATTTCTAATCTTCTTCAACAACATCCAGAATATCTTACCACCCTCTAGATATTAATTTTCTATGTTTTTGCCAAAGTCCTCCAATGACTTTTGTTTAGCTAGTTTTACATAGTGTTTAGCTTTCTTACATTTGTCTCTGTATTCTCTAAGAGCACAAACCGACTTATTTGCCAGGAACTTTTGGTATGCTTTCTTCTTTTCCTTCACTTCCTCTTTAACTTCCTGTGTCCACCATGGAGTTCTGATTTTTCTATCCTTGCAGACAACCTCACCACATGCCTCTCTGGCAGAATCAATCAATGTTTCCTTCAGAGTTTGCCACTGAATCTCCAAGGTTTGATTCCTGTTCTCAAACTCTTTCATTTTCTTTTCAATAATATTTCTGTATTTTAGTCTACAGTTTACATCTGAGAGCTGCTCAACTTTTATTCGCTTTAAAACTTTCTTACATGTTATTCTTTTCAATATGAAATTCAATCTTATCCTGCTCAAGACTAAATAGTGATCGCTTCCAATTTCAAATCCTCTGTACACTGTGGTGTCCTGCACCAGGGAGAAAACATCATTATCAACAATAACATAGTCAATGAGACTTTTCTTATTCTTTGCCTCTTCTCTCCATGTGAATTTGTGCACATTTTTATGTTGGAACATGGTGTTAGTAATAACCAGTCCATGTCCTGAGCAGAAATCCAATAGATATTTGCCATTATTATTAGCTTTGCTCTTTTCTCCAAATTTTCCCAAAATATTTTTGTATGTCTGAAAAGCATTTCCTACTCTGCTATTTAGATCCCCAACAAGGACCAACTTTTCCTTTTTCATTGTGTCAGTTGCTTTTTCTAAAGCCTCAAAAAAATCCTCCCCTTCTACCTTAGTAGAACCTTCTGTGGGACCATAAGCACAAATAAGTCTCATTGTCCAATTCCCCATTCTGTTATTTGACCACATCACTCTACATGAGACTGCCTGCCATTCAAGACGATTAGCCTCGTATTTTGTGTTGAATACTATGGCCACTCCTTCTTTTCCTTGATTGTCATTGCCTGAATATAACATTTTGTATTTATTGCTCAGAAAGATCTCACCAGTTTTTGTCTTTTTAGTTTCAGTCACCCCTATTATGTCGATCTGATACTTATCTAATTCCTCAGCTAGCTCCATTTCTTTGCTATTCAGGCTTCTTATGTTGATAGTACTGATCTTTAACTCTGGTGATATTGAGTTGGGGTGTGCTTTCAGATTTGTTCCAGTAGCTGACTTTTGGCTATTTGCCCTGGTTCTCTGGCGAAAACAACAGGGGGCTTTGTTTAACCGGGCGACTCCTCAGCTGGCATGAAATTTTGTCATGTTGTACCATCATTTTCTATATTGGTTTAAGCAAATAAGAATACAATTTGGTCGGCTAAATCCCAAATTGCCAGCCCATCCTCGTTAGTTCAGTATCCAGGTTGATACCCAACAGGGTGCATCATGAGAAGGTGAGGATTGGACATTAGGTCAGATGCCCTGGTTGATTCTCTGCATTCCTTTAAAGGCTATGTGGAGGTCTCCTCTCAGTTATACAGCTTTGACCCTTAAGCACCTCCTTCTTAGCATCTTTAATTTTAGAAATAAGGTGTGACACCTTTGTGCTACTTGTATATGGAAACATTACTTCTGCATTACTTCAGTTGTTATTACCTCAGGGTCTGGCTCCCACTGAGACCTCGATAAAGGTCGAAACTGGTCTTATTAGTGACCCTTCCCATAATGCATATCATTATACATGTCCATAAGGATATGGATACTAAGGCAAGTGATGTGAAGTCCTTAGTCTCTATATACTAGTTACCCAGTCATGACACTTCTTCAGATGCAAACTTTGTTTGCTTACACTTGGATAAAGGATTAAACCAAGAATATAATTTCTTGGAATCTTCAATTTTGACCACAGTCATTTGACCCACTGTACCACATTGTTAAACTAAATTTTAGTACATAAATATTATTTAATAAATCACCTTAATTATTTACTGCTGTAACCTCCAACACCTTGTATACTACTGTGGCCTTAGATGTGGCTTTATGTGAATGCTGACCTGCTTAACTTGATATTTGTACATATATTTGTGCATGTATACTATATGCTAAGTTGTCAACTACTTGTGTTCTGCTGCTGTAGCCTTTATTGTACTTCTGTTTATATGTAGATACTGCATTGTTTAATTTAATCTTGTGCATATTGTCTGCTAATTGACCATGGCTGTTCTAACCTCTGACCCTGTGTACTGCTGTGGTCTTTGGTGTGGCTTTGTTTATATGTGGAAGCCACATTGTTTAGGTTGACTTTTGTACATACACATTAATTTTATCCTTGATTACCTGCGAATGGCTGTAACTTTTTAATCTCATGTATTGTTGTAACTCTTGCTGTAATTTTATTTATGCACAGATAATGTATTGTTTAACCTTGTACAGTTTTGTACATATTTTTATTTACAGTTTTATATACTAATGTACAGGGTGATTATAAAATAATGTCAAGTGTTCAGAGCCCTCTAACGAGTAATGTATTGGATGAAACACACCAATATTCCGTAGACATACAAAGTGGAACATGGAGATTCGATTTAACAAAAAAAAAAAGTACGAAATTTTGGCGCTGTTTACTAAGTAAAATGCATTAATTTGCATTTTCGCGTTTCTTGTGAGTGATCATGCAATAAAAGGAAAGCCTGTGATATTTCTTATCATTCGTAGATGAACTGCTTTTCGATGCCTCTTACCTTACGTGAGCGTGCTTTGTTAGTCAAACTCTATTGTCAGCGGAACAATAATGCCAGTGCTTGTCTTCATGATTTTCGGCGTATGAAAAATTTATGAAAAGGACCGATTAGCGTAAGAAACTTACGAAAACTGATTCAGCGATTTGAAACTACTGGAACTCTAGCAGTGCAGGTAGGCAGGGGATGCAAACCAATCAATCATCAACAAGTTGAACAAGTTGCAACTGCTATTGTGGAACAGGAGGTGACGAATGTGCAGGGTACCATCAGTGCACGAGCAATATCCCAGCAAACGGATATCGCATACACAACAGTGTGGAAAATCCTACATCAGATTTTGAAGTTTTACCCTTATAAAATCAGTCATGTTCAAGAATTGTGCCCTGGTGATGCGACCACATGAATAGACTTATCTTTGAGATTCTTAGCACATGAAAGTGGATGATGCATGGCCGTGGCAGATTTTATGGAGTGACGAAGCGCACTTTTATTTGAACGGCGATATTAACACATGCAACTGTTGCATTTGGGCTGCAACTAATCCGCATGTGTGTCTGCAGATGCCTATCCACTCGTCCAAAGTCACAGTGTGATGCGGATTTACGGCATCTTTTATCATCGGTCCAAACTTTTTACGAGGAAAATCGCCAAAATGGACCAGTGACCTGTTCCGTCAATGCTAACAGGTATGCCAGTATGAATTTTGTGGTTCAACAACTGCAGCAAAGAGGATGTCTTGATTCGACCATCTTCATGCAGGATGGTGCACCACCCCACATTGGACTTCAGGTACAGCGTGTTTTGCGACAACATTTCTCTGACAGAAGAATCATTAATCGTGCATTTCCAATGCCATGGCCACCGAGATCGCCTGATCTCAATCCTTGTGACTTTTGGCTGTGGGGATTTCTTAAAAGCATTGTGTATCAAGGACATGTACTCGATATTCCAACTTTGAAAGATCGAATAACGTTACACGTAAGACAAATCAATTCCGATATGTTGCGAGCCACTGTGGAAAATGTCGTGCACCGTATGCAATTCCTGGAATATCAGAATGCTGGTCATATTACCTCGTTTGTAATTAACAATAATCATGAAATTGATGTGTGCTGTCTCTCATTTGTCATTTAGTAATTCATTAGTCACACCTACTAAAATTAATTTGGCAGCGCCAAAATTTCCCCTGTTGGCGACGTTTGGTTCTTTTTTTTTCGTTAAATCGAATCCCCATGTTCCACTGTGTATGTCTACCGAATATTGGTGTGTTTCATCCAATACATTACTTGCTAGAGGGCTATGAACACTTGACGTTATTTTATAATCACCCTATATATATGATTATTTTGTGTTCTGCTGTGGCTTCTGACCGTGTGTGCACCTATAACTTTGCTGTAATTTTATTTATATGAAGACACTGTATAACTTTATACATTTTTGTATACATCTTTATTTACTTTTTACTTACTAATGTATCTTTGACTATCTGTGCATAGCTCTAGCCTTTGCTGTCATTTTATTTGTGTGTAAATACTCTTTTGCTTAATTTTTTGTAACTTTCTATAAACCTTGTGTGCTGCTGTAAACTTTTGTTATGCAAACTGTTGTAGTCTTTGTGCTAATAACACATAAACCAAACCAATCTTTTATTAATCCCATCTGAATTAATCCAATAAAATCCTCTCACTAACTTAAATGTCTCTATCATATCACCCTTTTTCTTTTCCTCTTATCATTATTCTTCATGTTATTATTATTACACCCTCCATGGGGTCAACAGACTCATTGTGGTAAGTTCATTCAACTGACACACTTCAAATACCACCTACTTTTTTTTTTTTTTATCAATGTGGGCATTTGCTAAGAGATGGCTGCAAGATAAGAGAAATAGTTCATGTTTCCAGAGTTTCTTCATCCATCTGTGTAATAGTTAATAATGCTGAATTATTTGGAACAGTTTAGTGAAGCACTTTTATTTTGATATTATAAAGTGACTCTGTTTTGAATCATAGGAAGTGAGTAATGCAAATTATAAGAAATTAACAACCAGTTGAAAATAGTATGAAATTTTTAAACTGTTTTAAGCTTTTTTATATATATTCAAAACTCCTCCCTTATCTTGATAGATATGACTTAGTATCCCTCCACCATTTTAAAAATGAGAATATGCAAGTCGCATTTTTTTAAAATTGATTTGTGGTATAACGCATAATAGGATACATGATAAGATTTAGATTGAATGAAAATGTTTGAAAGAAACTTTACATAAGTTGTTATAGTTCATTGTTTAAATTTAATATGATACCATGTTACTGAAAAAGCTGGTAAAAAATATAATTTAAATGTCAAATTCTGTATGGAAATATTTATTAATATTTTAAATAGTTACAAAATAATTATTTTATTATCACATTTAACACTGTTATAGCTGCATGTATAGTCCTCTAGAAATGGCATTTGCTTTCATAATGCTAGACCATCCACAGAAAGTCCATTATACATTTGTTTCTAATTGCTGACTATAGGAACTTTTTAAGTCTTTCTTTGACAGTTCCCTAGTTAGTCTGTCTTTCCCACAGGAAAGTATGAGTTTTTATCCCCAGAAACTAAGGTTTTTAATCCTGCAGTTCAAAAATTTAACCATAGAAATCTACTATTTTAGACATATATACTTATTTCAGTTTATGGCCATGAAATAGTAGCACTTGTCTGCCATAATCTCACCCTTGATAACTTTGAGCTCACTATTAGTGATGGTAGTAAAGAGTGGAGAATTGCAACCCACTGATATTTAAAATGTTTTGGTTAATGGAGCTCTGCCTACTTCCTTTTTTTTTATTTTTTATTTTTTTTTTAAATATTATTATCAGAAATATTTCTTATAATAAATGTTATGAAGAATTTTGCTCCAAGAATGATCACATTTCCCTCAAGAGTATATATCTCATAGTTAAGAGCCACTGTTATATAGGGATTAAATAATATTTTTGCAGGACTTTTAATGTTACAATGTTGAACTTCCCTTTCTCTTCTAGATTCTATATATTTTTTTAAATGATAGTATTATTTCTTCTTCATTATTTATATACCGGGTGATCCAAAAGTCACAGAAAAAGTAAAAATTCGATAATTCGAAAAGTATAGACAGCACGATGCGGTTTTCACAGAAATGCACAGAAAGACATGGGATTTTTTTTTAATAATGAAAAATTTTATTGTCAGAATAGTTACATTTGTCACCGACAGGTGACGCTGTAGCGGTCCCACAGCTGCTACCTGTCACTATTTAAACCGTGAGGTACGTAAATTTCAGATGTAGTGAATACTCAAGTTAAACTTTCAGCATTTAACATTTATTACTGAAGTTAAGCGTTCTGCCAAGGTGTCACAATATTCTGTCACAAGCGAGCATTATGCAGCCCTTTTAAGAGACAGCATCATTCCCTCCTTGCAAGAGAGGCAGGTGCTCCATAGTGTAACATTCATGCAGGATAGAGCACCTCCGCACATCACAAGTCCTGTCCACCACCTGCTGCGATCGACATTTGCCAATGACCGGTCCTCAGTTGCTCTTTCCCGCACGAATGGCCACCAAGATCTCCAGACCTTACACCTTGCGACTTTTGGTTATGGGGCTACTTGAAGTCACAGGTGTACAGAGGTCACCGATGTCATTGGCCATGTTGAAAGAAGCTATTCGCCATCATGTGACAGGAATTACAGCTGAAACCCTCTTTGATGCTGTGCAGGGTGTTGTGCCACGTCTAATGTCCATTCTCATGAATGATGGCCGTCACATTGAACATTTGTAATCCTAGCTGCATTGTGAACTGTACTGCACCACCACACAAACTACTGACACAACTGAAGCGCCACCTGTCGGTGGCAAATGTAACTATTCTGGTAATAAAATTTTTCGTTATTAAAAAAAAATTCCATGCCTTTCTGTGTGCATTTCTGTGAAAATCGCATCGTTCTACTGTCTATACTTTTCGAATTATTGAATTTTTACTTTTTCTGTTACTTTTGGATCACCTGGTATATATACAGGTAACCCTTGTATAATGCGGTACTTTTACAATGCGGTTTCGATATAAGACGGCCTACAAACTGTAGTAACCCTTTATATTTTCATATATTTTTCAACATGCGACTTAAAAATCAAATTTTATCTTTGTTAAATTTGCATCTGCTCGTATTGCGCATGTATAGAGGAAATACCCTTTAGCATGCATGTACATCAATTGTTTACCTTGTAAAGTATTTATTGTTGAAAATTGTCTTCGTTTTCTGCCAGTAAAGCGCATTAAAAATCATAAGCGTATTACTCAAGCTGAGCACTTTATTTTTTGGTGAGTTACATACGATATGTAATGCTTTTTTTTATGTAAAAAATTTTTTTTATAGTAATGGCCATTTAGAGCACTTTTGCGATATATGCTTTTGTTAATAGGGATAAACCCACCCTCTGTAAACTGCCAAGGTAACAATTGATTAAGACTGAAGACACATTTGGTTTAGATCAGCACATGAGACTCAACCTTCGCAAACTTCTTCATAAGCACTTCAATCTCTTCAATAGTGAATTAATTGATGGGGAAATAGATTTAAATGAGGAGGAACTGGTACAATTAATAGAGACGTCGAACCGAATGGCGGAGAAAGTTCTGCCGAAGATTCTGATTGTGATGAATCCGTTAAAGAATTCAGTTTAAAGAAAATAGCATAAGGAATGGACTTGGCAAGAAAGTTATTTTATGGATAATAATCTCTCAATAAAGCGCTCTGGAAAATTCACGAGACAGCTGGATATTTGTTTAGCTCTGTATTATGAACTTAATAACAAAATTGCAGCATAGTGGTATGCAAGGTCTTATTACTCACTTCTTGATAACTAAACCAGCCGATGTATGTAATGAGAATTATACTAATGATTTCCAAGAGATTTCAAATGATGACGACGTCTGGCCACTAGTAAATAAAGAACATCTACGAAATGTTAGTTTTGAAGAGCGTGATGACGATTAAAATATACACTTTATTTTATTTTGCCTAAAACATTATGCATTACGTGCAATGAAGTTTACGTACAATTTATAATTTTTTATAATTTTATGCTATGTATTTGTTTCATAGTATATATGTTTTCTTAACTTACATGAATTGCCTGAATTAAATAAAAATATATTTTTGTTGGATATGTCATTATTTATATAATCTTTAAAAAAAAAAAAACGATTGCAGAACTAACCCTACTTTTTCTATGTGATCTGAGGCTCGCATAATGCGGCATTTTTGTGAAACCTAACATCCACGTTATACGAGGGTTACCTGTATATATGTATATATATATATATATATACACACACACACACACACACTGTAAAAAAGAGAAAACTATAGGTATATATAAATCAAAGATGCCAAGAAATTGCATTCTTGGTTTCATCCTTTATCCAAGTGTAAGCAAACAAAGTTTGCATATGAAGTAACTTCACGACTGGGCCACTTGCATATAGAGGCAAATAACTTTACATCAATTGCCTTAGTATCCCATAAGGCAAGCCACATTTCCTTAAAGACATGCATAATGCTATGCATTATGGGAAGGGCCCCCTACGCAGACTGGTTTTGACCTTTATTGAGGTGAAAAGGTAAAGCAGTGTTCATCATAGGCCTAGAGTAGTTAGTATAGGGGTGCAGGAGAGCCTGATAGTATCAGATGATATAAAAGAACTCTTTTATACCATCATGTAGCCAAAGCTATCAGTTTTCCTTTTCACAATCTCATGCAAATGAACAACCAAAAGACCAATTGAAACTAAAGCACAAAGATGACTAATACCCAGGTATTTATAGGCTTCCGGTTTGTCAGATTTCCAGTAATATGCACTAAAGTTAAAATAGTAACAAAAACAATAAAATTAAGCAGATCTTATTATTTAATCATATATCGTATAATAGTAACGTAAATATATTCACTTGGGTCAGTATAGCAAACACTGTTGCTATACTGTTCTTCCACCATTCTTCCAAAGTCCTGTATATATTTATGCGATCTAATGCCAGAGATCGACAATCCTGGAAACCAGTCAAAGAAAAGGCTTGAAAAAGTTTCCTCTGGTGACTAAAATGGAACTTAGAACTCTTTTTTTCCTAGTACTATGGATGCAAATCCATAAGTGTATATTTTAGAAATATAGAAAAATAGAAATCAAATTTAGAAGTATTTTATATAGATATATATATATATATTTTTTTTTTTTTAAAATATCATCTGTGTTAATTGTTTTTTAAAGTTATATGTTAAATTTCAATAGGTTCAAATAATCCATATATGGATTTGGACCTTTGTGACCAAACTGTGTCCGATTTCAAGTGTCTTGTGTTGGGAAAAGTAGGAGTTAATTTTCCCGATATCTCACCTGGATCTATTGTTAGAATTCACAGGCTTCAGGTTTGTCAGATTTCCAGTAATATGTACTAAAGTTTAAATAGTAAAAATAAAATTAAGTGGATCTTATTATTTAATCACATATTATATAATATTAACATAAATATATTCACTCGAGTCATGTTCCATCTAATCCCTTGCTCTCCTATTTCTTGATACCTTTATCACTTCTTTTAGTACTTACAATCTAATCAACTCTATAGCTATACATACCAGCCACTAAATTAGAAACCTTGATGCAGATGTTCATATGCAACTATATAAGAATGCTGCTACTCAGTAATTGTCAATAGTATTCATTGCAATTGGAAAAACAAAGAATCTTTTGGAGTTTGATAAAGGGCATATTGTGGACGCCCATCTGGTTGGATTTTGAAAACAGCAGAGATGACTAGTTTCTCAAAAGGTGAGATATCCCAGGTGCTCAATCAGTCTAAAAATAACCAACATTGCTTGTCTGAGAGGCATAACTGTGATACTAAGACATTGTCAAGAAAAAGATTGTTGTCATCAGAGAAGGCTTACAGACAAACAGAACTTTCTGTGTGCAGCAATTGACCAAAGCAATTAACGAAGACTGTTCCCGACCCATAATCTCACTAAACTATGTGCAGGGAATTGAAGAGGATCAGTATTGGCAATCTGCCTATACAAAAACCACTAATTTCTGTCCCCTCCATGTGGGGCACCTGTTCGTGGTGGAGGGGACCTCCCAGTGATGGTACTGGCCCTTTTCATTCTTCCTCTTTTTCTTTGCTTTTCTTCCCGTATTCTTTGCTCTACTTCTCCTGAGTCTTTTTCACTATCCTTTTTCCAGACCACCATCACTGGGATCCAACGCCCTGCCGCCATGTTTGCCGTGCGGTGCGACCCGTGGACATCTGGAAAGGGGGATCCTGGTAGTCTTGCACTACTTTGGCCCCTGCTTCGGCAAGACGGGTGGTCCTGGATGGCCCAGCCAGGATCAATCGGCTAGTGGGCTTGCCTGCAAGGGTCAACGCTGTTGCAGTAAGTCTCTCACCCCATGGTCCGGGGTCGGGATACTAGACCTGCTGCAGTGCCGGTATAGCGTCCAGGATAGCCCTGACGTTCCACTCCTGAGCGCATTCTTTGCTTGCCGGGTAGTGGGCGTCCATGTGTGGCTCTGTGGTGGGTGGGGAGCTTTGGCGCCAAATTAAAATTCCTTAAAATATGAATTCTTCATCCTCAAATGTTTCAGGGACCCTAACAAAGTCCCAACCAAGTACTGATAATATAGACACAGCCTATGGAAACAGAAGTAAGAAACAAAAGATCGGATACTAACAAAATTGTACCAACCTTTTTAATCATTCATGCAACAGGTGAAAAACCAATTGGGAAAATGTCACCCTTCTTTATCCAAAAAGGTTTAGAAGGACTGGCAGGATCTCCCAAAACTGTCAAGAAATTACGTTATGGTGATATCCTCGTGGAAACAATGTGCAAACAACATTCCGAGAAACTACTGAGAGCAACGACAATGGGTGGAATACAAATTGCAGTAACACCTCACAGAACACTCAACTCCAGTAGAGGAGTGATATCAGAATGGGATCTCCATGAGGTTCCTAATGAAGAGATATGTTCAGAGCTTAAAGAACAAGGAGTTACAGGTGTGAGACGCATCCTGATACGCAGGGATGGTTGCCTGGTCCCAACCAAGAACATCATCCTTACTTTCGATACACCTAGAACTCCGACATCTGTAAAAGCAGGGTATCTCAGCTGTCCTGTTAGAATATATATCCCTAACCCGCTGAGATGCTTTAAATGTCAAAGATATGGACATGCCCAAACTGCCTGTCGTGGTTTTACTACCTGTGCCCGATGTGGTAGTAAAGAACATGAAAATAAATCTTGCTGTGAAAAAAAAGCTAAATGTGTCAACTGTCAGGGAGATCATCCAGCATACTCTCGTGCCTGTCAGAAATGGAAAGATGAAAAAGAGATACAAAAAATAAAAACAGAACAAAACATAACATATCAAGATGCAAAAAGAAAGCTAGCCATCATTACACCTGTTCTAAAGTCCTCTTATGCTGAAAAAGTAACAATTAAAAAAGTGCAAACAGCAACTCAAACATGTATGTCTATTCCACCATTTGATAATTTCACAATATCTGAACTTTACGATCGTAAGTGCTTCTCTGTTGAACACATTAATCACAAGACCTATGGCCTTACTCCAAAGACAACTTCAAAAATGGTCCCATTCATCTGTCAAAAAAATTATGGTGGAGACTTCACTCAAAGATAAACCACCAGACACTCGCACAGAAAAAATGGATACCTCGATACCCACTGAAAGCAAATTAAGCATACCAACTGACCCTAACAAATTTGATGTTTTGAACATTCTACCAGAGGAAGAGATGGACACTGGCCGCCCATACTTCCCAAAAACAGTGGATAAATATAAATCTGACAAAGGTAAGCCCTCAACCTCTCGAAAACCAGACAAGTCAATAAAATCAAAACAATAGGAAAATTTTTACAATGGAACTGTCGTGGGATCCGCCAGAATATTGACGATATCAAGATGTTGTTGCAGAAACACAAACCTTTCTGTTTCTGTCTACAGGAAACCTACTTAAGACCCAATGAGGACCGTATCTTTAGGAATTTCACTGTTGTACGTAAGGATAGAACTGGAGATGGTCCTGCTCATGGAGGAGTAGCTATCCTAGTGGGCAGTCATACTCCTTTCCATCAGGTCCAACTTAATACTCCTCTAGAAGCAGTAGCGATTCGCTTCTCTGTGGGATTCCTTATTACAGTATGTTCAACATACTGTAATAAGGAATCCCACAACACTCTATGGGGTAGTGCCAACACTAATAGACGAGGTCGAAGCATTGAAAAAATTCTTGATAATAATAACCTTTCCCTTCTAAATAATAAACTCAATACTTTCTTCCATATGCCTACCTGCTCATATTCTGCAATTGATCTTACAATCTGTTCCCCTTCCATTCTTCCACTGCTCATGTGGGACGTTGAAGAGAACATATATGAAAGTGATCACTTTCCTGTTCTTTGTACAATGTTTTCACAGGAACCATGTTCACCCACACGGATACCTATATGGAAAATGGACCAGGCTGACTGGAACACTTTCTCTCATCTTGCAAAATTTAATGCTGATGCCATCAGTCAAACACCTATCAATGAAGCTGTAAAATATATAACAGAATGCATTGTCCAGGCAGCAACAACCTCCATCCCAAAAATGTCATCTCGATTTCCAGTCTATCCAAAGCCTTGGTGGAACCCAGAATGTCAGGCAGCCAAAAAAGATCAACACAGAGCATGGAGCATATTTCGTAGATACCCCACCACATCAAATTTAATAACTTTCAAGCGTGCTCGAGCCAGAGCACATTTTGTAAGACATCAGAGTTAAAAACAATCATGGATCCAATTTACTACATCAATTAATCAAATGACCACTCCAAAAATTGTATGGGATAAAATCCAGAAAATGAAAGGCATATATAATACACATTGTTTGTCCACCTTGGACTATAATGGAAATGTTCTTGCTGATCCCAAAGCTATTGCAGATACTTTAGGAGAAACTTTTGCTAAAATCTCAGCAACAGCTTCATATTCTCCAGAATTTTTAATGCTGAAAGAGCAGCAAGAGAAACAAAGGCTTAATTTTTCTACCAACATTCTTCAACCATATAATCAGCCATTTGTCAAGGAGGAACTAAAAAGAGCTGTCCTACAATCTCACCCTAGTGCAGCAGGACCTGATGACATCCATTATGAAATGATAAAACATCTACCATCATCTTCTATGGATCTTCTTCTCTTATTATACAATAGAATACTTGCAGAGGAAGAGTTTCCAAATTCTCATAAGTCAATTGTCATTGCTATCCCAAAACCAGGAAAAGATCCAACACAAGCAAATAATTATCGACCCATTGCTCTGACCAGCTGTCTTTGTAAGATACTAGAGAAAATGGTTAATGCCAGACTTCTCTGGTATTTAGAAAGCAACAGTCTTCTTTCCAATACACAATGTGGTTTCCGTAGATATCGATCAACTTTAGATCATTTAGTTCGGTTAGAAACATGTATAAGAGATGCATTTCTGAAGCGAGAACATCTTGTCTCTGTCTTTTTTGACATGGAAAAAGCTTACGACACAACCTGGAGATATGGCATATTAAAAGACCTCCATAACTTCGGTCTCAAAGGACACCTCCCTATATTTATTAAAAACTTTCTGTCCAGGCGAACTTTCCAAGTCAGAGTGCGAAGTATGCTATCTCAACCATATCTTCAAGAACAAGGTGTTCCCCAAGGCTCTGTCTTAAGTGTAACCCTTTTTGCTATTAAAATTAACTCAGCCATTGAAAAGCTACCTCCTGCTGTAGACAATGCTCTGTATGTTGATGACTTCACAATATACTGTCACTCACGTAACATGAGAGTAATTGAAAGACAACTTCAACAAGCAATTGATCATGTCTCTCTGTGGGCTCTTAATAATGGGTTTAAGTTTTCAACAGAAAAAAGTGTCTGTGTACACTTCTGTCGAAAACGCACTCATCACCCAGATCCTGAACCGAGAATGGGACCTGCTGTTATTCCAGTAACTACAGAAACCAAGTTCTTGGGACTCATTTTTGACAGAAAACTCACATTTCTAGCACACATTTGTCAACTAAGAGAAAAGTGCAAAAGAACTTTGAACCTCCTTCGCACTCTATCCTCTACTGGGGGTGCTGATCGAGCTTCATTGCTCCATCTTTATCGTGCACTTATACGTTCAAAGCTGGATTATGGATCCCAAGTCTATGGTTCGGCAAGGCAGAGTAACCTACGATGGTTGGATTCCATCCATCATCAAGGTATACGGATAGCTACTGGTGCCTTTCGCACCTCACCCACTCCAAGTCTCTATGTAGAAGCAAATGAACCAACTCTATCACTTCGACGAAAACAGTTGTCTCTTAATTACGCCCTAAAAATAAAATCTCTCCTCGATCACCCTACATGGAATAGTATCTTCTCTCTGCATTGGGAAGCTCAATATCACACACATCAAACTGCTATACATCCTTTTGGTATGCGTATTAAAGAAACTATGCAAGCTGTTAGTATAAATGTTGACAACATTAGCTACACTAAACATAACAACATCCCTCCATGGCAGGCTTGCACACCATCTTGCAACCTCTCACTTTGTCAGCTACAGAAATCTTATACCCCATCATCCATCTATCTGCAATTGTTTAATACACACAGAGCAGCAAAAGCTGATTTCTTACCCATCTATACTGATGGTTCAAGAACTAACATCTCTGTTGGCTGTGCTGCTGTGTTTCCTGACATTATTATTTCAAATCAGATCCCACCTGACTGCAGTAATTATACAGCAGAGTTACATGCCATTCAGCTTGCACTTGTGCATATAAAAGAAAACTGCTACCAAAGGTGTATAATTTATACAGACTCATTGAGCTCTTTACAAGCTATCTCTTCTCCTATGTATAATCCTCATCCAGTACTTTATGAAGTGCTACACCTGCTTCACAAAATGAAAATCCTTAATTTCGATGTCCAGTTCTGCTGGATTCCCAGCCACATCGGAATCAAAGGAAATGAGGCTGCAGATGCAGCTGCTAAATCAGCCCATACCTTCTCCACATACTATTTGACAGTTCCATATACAGACTACAGACAACTTATAAGATCAAGGCTAATTGCTCAGTGGGAGTTAACATGGCAAGAAACATCAACAAACAAATTATATAACATTAAACCTGAAATTAAACATTGGCTTTCTAGTCAACGTACAAAGAGAAGGGAGGAGGTTGTCCTTGCTAGGCTCCGCATAGGTCACAGTCACCTTACGCATTCTCATTTACTGAGAGCTGATGACCCTCCCATATGTGAAAATGCAACACACATCTTACTATTCATCATATTCTGGTAGATTGTCAAAAATTTACACGAGAGAGGAATGAAATTTTCACCTATCTAACCAAGCCATATACACTCAGGGAAATGCTAGCAGACTCAGGCAAATTGCATGATGTTTTTAATTTTTTAGAAAGAATTAATTTATACAAACACATTTGACCATAAATTTGTTTATATGTAAATACTTTTTTGCTTAACATAACTTTTATCTTTTATTTGTAATATATCTGACCAATTATGTATTATCATAGGCCTTGATCTTGTATATTTGTATCACTCTGCTGTAATTTTGTTAATATGTAAATACCATAATGCTAAACTTAAATTTTATGCATCAATGCTGTATATAATAATTCCTTTTATTAGTATAATAATGTTTGTTGTAATCTTCCTAGATGTAGACACTGCTTTTGTTGACTTGTTTTGTATATACATATGTTAACCTATAATTATCTATTTATGTACTGCTGAAACCTCTGCAGTAATTTTGTTTATATGTAGATACTGTATCACTTAACATGCATTTTGTGTATGCATCTTATTTATTGCTTTATTTTTCGAATAATCATGTAATGCTGTAGGACATCTTACGTATTTGTGTACTTTCTAGTAATTCTGTTTATATGTATTCTAAATTCTGTTTCTACTGCATTACTAAATTTAATTTTCATACATGCATATTGTATAATAATCCCTTTTTGCCTATTTTTGTACTGCTATAAAGGCATCTATTATAATTTTACATATATGTAGATACTGTGTTCCTTGGCTTAGTGTTTTATATTTTATATATTAACTTATATTGTTAACTATTTTTGCACTACTGTAATAACCTCTGATCTTGTGTGTTGCTGTGTCCTCTGCAGGAGTTCTGTTTACCTAGAGATGCTGCTTTATGAAATTATTTTTCTGTAAATGCTTATAACCTTTAGTATGGTACAGTATGACCTTTGTAGTTTTTGTACCAAATAAACTAGAAACCAACCAACTAATTTCTGTGAAGAACTGGAAAGCTCATCTACAGTGGTGTCAGAAACACTGTGACTGGACACTGGAAGGCTGGAAAAAAGTGATGTGGTCTAACAAGTCATGGTACACCTTGTTCTCATGGGACTCCTGCCAAACTCTCACCCTACTGACAGTAGGCAGTTGTAAATGCAACTCAAGGTTCTGGAGGTGTTGTCATGTTGTGGGGCATGTTCTACTGGTATGGAATAGATCCCCTGATATTTCTGGAAGGTCAGATGTCCTCAAATGAATATCTGAACATTAATCAAGGATGGACTTGATTTGCCAATCAAGTCCATCCTGCAGTGTTCACTTTTTATCCAACAGGTGATAGCTGTTTCATGAACGACAGTGCTACTGTCCATCATACAAGAATTGTTCAGCACTGGTTCAGTGAGTTTGGCAGTGACTTCTGCCATCTTTCCTGGCCACCACCTGGATCTGAACTCATTGAGAATGTATGGGACATGTTAGAAAAACAGATCCAGTAGCAAGGTCCTTTTCCATCAGATCTCATCCAGTTAAAGTACTGTCTGGTGAATGCATGGTATGTTGTAGATGCAATCCAACACCTTATGAAATGTATGCCAAACTGCATATATATGCTGTAATTAGGGCTAAAGGAGGCTCAGCACAGTATTAAATAAAAGGTTTTACTTCAGTGACCAGTATGTGTATATTGATTTCTTTCGTGTTACTTTTTATTAACAAATTTCGTTCATATCATATATGATAAAATCTGATTTATAGTATGTTCAATTTTCTCTTGTATTATATGGATTTGTGCATTCCTTAATACTTTGTGGGATATTTTTTTGTCTTCCATGTATATACTCTTCTATTCTGTTTATAGATCTTTTTCAAGAATCTTGGCGATTTTTTTTTTAAACTCTGTTTTAGTTACACACACACAGTAGTCTTCTCCCCCCCCTTATCCATGAATGATAAGTTCCAAGATCCCTACTGGATGTACCACGGATAGTACCGAACCCTATATATGCTATGTTTTTTCTTATACATACAATCTATGATAAAGCTTAATTTATAAATTAGACACAGTAAGAGATTAGCAACAATAACTAATAATAAAATAGAACTATTATAACAATATTATGTAATGAAAGTCTTCCATGTATATGTGAATGTGGTCTCTCTTTCTATCTCAAAATGTATTATTGTACTGTACTTTCCCTTCTTGTGATGATGTGAGATGATATAATGTCTGTGTGATGAGATGAAGTGAGCTGAATGATGTAGGCATTGTGACTTTGCATTAGGCTACTAGTGACTTTCTGGTATCATAGGAGGAATTTTTTCCAAAACATTTTGGAAGAAATTGTAATCAGAAGTTATCTCTCTTTTAACTTATCAGAGTGTTGCTGCAGAGGTTGTAATCCTTTGGTGATTATACACAGGGCCGGCAGAAGCAGGCATGCGGGTGCCGCCATGATGGGGTCGCCGCTGCCGCCAGGGAACGGTTCGTAAGTTAATTTTTAAGAAACAAAATTTTTATCATAAAAACAAAAAAATCTTAGAATGATCAATATTAAAATAAATGAGGCCGTATACACTGAATAAAAATTTTAAAAAAATGTATATTGCCGCCTCTTTGATCAGCCAGCTGTTTATAATTTTGCAGCTAGAGCAGGCTAAATGCTTGCCTGCAGAATGTTGTGTCTACTGCAGTCTATCTAAAGTGAAACGGTGAACAGTTTTTATGCGCAGAAACGAATTTTCGTACAAAACATTTGTTGCTAGTTAACCAGTCATGTGATATGCATCTCAGTAGGCTACTGACAGTAGCGCAGTGCAGACTATTATTTCGTCTCTGTGTTGTGTTGTATAATAATTTCTTGTGGGTATAAAATAGAAATGGAATCAAAAATTTAAAAAAAAGCTATCCGGTGCACAAAATCATAAGCATCACGCTGCGAAAGAAGCAGATATTAAGAAACAAACTGGGGCTCTTAATAAATTTGTTAAAATATTAAAATATTCTGATGCAGATTGTAACCAACTCGATACATCAGAAATCAGAGTTGAAGAACCGTGCACATCATCCAGTTTGCATGAAGGTACTATTGCAACTATTGAACAAGATGATTGAACATGATTTAAGTGAAAAATAGTTAGGATTTAGTCAACTACAACAAGAGTTAGTTGTAGTTGACCACAAAACTAACACATTGTTAGTCTCTGTGAATTTAGAAGATCCACTGGAACGGGGAAATATTGATGAAAAATTACGAGTTGTTTTAATTGAAATGGGACCTGTTCAAAATAAAAATATAATATATCCCAGAGATACATATGGTCGTAAATTTGGCGACACGTATTATAATAGAAAAATGGAAAACGGGAGCTCGTGCCAAGAACATGGCTCATTTATTCCGAAACTTTAAATTCTGTTTTTTGCTTTTGTTGCAAACTTGTCACACCTACTGAGTCTTGTAGAAGGTTATAACAATTGGAGAAATTTAAGTACAACTTTACATAGACATGAGACTAGTTTAACTCACATGAAAAATTTCTTAAAATGGAAAGAACTTGATAAAAATTTAAAAAAACAAAACTACCATTGATTTCCAGACTCAAAGCATGTATGAAATGGAAAAGAAACATTGGACGAGTGTTTTAGAACGCTTGATTGAAATTATAAAATTCCTTGGTAGCCGAAATTTAGCTTTTCGCGGATCATCTGATAAATTATATGAAAGGAAGAATGGCAGTTTTTTAAAATTAGTCGAACTGTTTGCAATGTTTGATCCCGTTATGGAAAATCATGTTGAAAGGGCCGTACAACGAAACAATACAGTACGCTATTTGAGTAAAGACAATCAAAATGAAATATGAGACTTTAAGTAAAGCAATCAGGGATACAATTTTATTATCAATTCTAAAATCTAAATATTATTCCATAATTTTAGACTGCACACCTGATGCAAGTAAAACAGAACAAATGACCATTATTATTTGCTTTGTTTCCTGTGACAATGGAATTGTCAAGATCAGGGAAAACGTTTTAGGTTTTGCAGATATATCAGATTCCACAGGACGTGGTTTATATGCAACAATAATGGAACAACTGGAAAAATGGAACATTCCCATTGAAGACATGCGAGGTCAAGGGTATGACAATGGGGCAAATATGGGCTCTAAAATTTGTTTTTGAACAAAAATCCTCTAGCTTTTTACCTGCCATGTGCTGCTCATACTCTAAATTTAATCATTAACGATGCAGCCAAAGTGAATGCAGATACAATTAGTTTCTTTGCAATTATTCAAGAAATATATAATTTCTTTTCATTCTCTTACAAACGTTGGGCAATCCTTTTAAAGTTCGTAAAAAAAATTAACATTGAAACAGCCATCAGAAACGCGATGGGATAGTAAAATTAATGCAATCCACCCTCTACGATATCAGTTAGGAGAAATTTATGATGCACTTCTTTGAAATTTTAAATAATGAAAATTTTAATAAAGAAACGCAGCATGAAGTACAAACATTATGTGCTAAAATAAAGGACTACAAATTTATTTGCTCTCTTATAACTTGGTATGATTTACTTAACAGAATAAACCCTGCGAGTAAAATGCTTCAAGACAAAAATATGAAAATTACACTTGCTTTCGAATCTATCGAAAACTTAAAAATATTCTTACAAGAGTATCGATCAGATACAAATTTTAAAGAAGTTCTAAAAACGGCAAAATAACTGAGTGAAGAGGTGGATGGAGAACAAGAATTTAAAACTGGTATGAAAGTTCGACGACGAAAGAAGACACGACAATTTGACTACGAGCATCATGATGAAATGCCACGATCATCAGAAGATAAATTTAGAGTGAATGTGTTTTATGCACTTCTAGATGTTGCAATGTGTTCGTTAATAGAACATTTTGAACAACTAAAAGATATAATTTCAATTTCTTGTATAGATTACTACAAAAAAGATTTACGAAAAATTTGTTACGATATAGAGATTCTCTTGAAGGACTGTGACAATAAAAATGTAAATGCAATAGAACTATATGATGAGGCCTTCTGGGATATTTTATGGAAGGATAATTTAAATATTCAAAACCCTTTCGATATTCTTAATTTTATTGTGTCCAATAATTTATCTTTCCCTAACTTTTCAATTGCTTTAAGAATACTATTAACCTTACCTGTTAGTGTAGCAAGCGGTGAACGTTCCTTTTCCAAGTTGAAATTGATTAAAACCTACTTAAGAACAAGTATGTCACAAAAAAGGCTTGTTAATTTGGCATTAATAGCTATTGAAAATGATATATGTGTGGAATTAGACGTTAAGACCATTATTTCTAATTTTGTGAATATGAAATCAAAAACCTTAAAATTTTAATTAAAAAAATGTCAAGTATATTTATGTAATTTAATTTATTTTCTCTTATTCTATAAAGATATTATTTTTTGAATACTTATATTAAATATTCTAATTATTTCTGAATTCTTTTATTATTTTCTCATCTATCTTGAGTTTCTTTTAATTTCCTAAAATATAGTTCCACTTATAAAAATTATTACAAGTTACTAAGAATTTAATAACTTGTAAAATGCAAGAATTTTTTAAACTTTAGTTCAAATAATTTTAGCTTCAATTAAAATTCATTTTAATTTTGTTAGCGTTTCGGGTCAGTGAGAAGGCTATAATCCCTGTATCATTATATTCAACGATTAAAGTGAAGTGGCTTTATCAAAATTTGCTTTAACTTTTGAGAATTTTTTTAATATACGGGTTTGTAACGATTTTCCTGCCTAGTCAACACTCTCGGTTCGTTACATTTAGCGAACCAACCTGTGGCTGTTCTGTCAAAATTTATTTAAGAAATTTCAAATAATTTAAATTTTTATTATTGTAAAAGAACCACACACTCCTGGATCGTTACAGGGGCACTTAGATAGAAATTGCATGCGGGCGTCAAAGACTCTACCGCCGACTGATTATACAGGTGACTTTAATGCAGCGTTCCATCTGAAGATCTTATTCCATAATCTTGTCCTTCATGCTTGTGCAATTTGAAACACTTAAGTAAATTTCAGTAATGTCCTCATTGCTGGTTCTACTTCAGTTTCTTCTTTTTCCTCTGTAGAAGACTCAAAAAGTTCTTCCAGTTCCTTATTTGTTAACACTTCTCAATGGCCTTCAATATGTTCTTCCATTTCTTCACCAAGCATGAAAGCAAATCCTTCTCCATCAACTTGTTTTGCTGCATGAATGATTTTCCTAACTTCTCCATCGATCCCCGGAAAGCATGTGAGGCACCTGTTCATGGTGGAGGGGACCTCCCAGTGATGGTACTGGCCCTTTTCATTCTTCCTCTTTTTCTTTGCTTTTCTTCCTGTACTACTTGTACTTCTTGTACTACTTTGGCCCCTGCTTCAGCAAGATGGGGCAGTACTGGATGGCCCAGCCAGGATCATTTGGCTAGTAGGCTTGCCTTCAAGGGTCAACAGTGTTGCAGTAAGTCTCTCACCTCATAGTCAGGAGTCGGGATTCTAGGCTTGCTGTAGTGCCGGTATAGTGTCCAGGGTATCCCTGGCATACCACTCCTGAGTGCAGTCATTGCTTGTCCAGTCAGTGGGCATCCATGTGTGGCTCTGTGGCGGGTGGGGAGCTCTGGCACTGAACCAAGAACTCCTTGAGCATGAATCCTTCATCCTCAAATGCTTCAGGGAACCTAACAAAATCATCCCAACCAAGTATTGATACTGTAGATACAGTATATGGAAACAGAAGTAAGAAACAAACAATATATGATACTAGTATAAATGTACCAACATTTTTAATTATTCATGCAAGAGGTGAAAAATCAATACGGAAAATGTCACCCTTCTTTATTCAAAAAGGTTTAGGACTGGCAGGACTTCCCAAAACTGTTAGGAAATTGCATTCTGGTGATTTCCTTGTGGAAACATTGTCAGCAACATTCCAAGAAACTACTGAGAGCAACGACAACGGGCGGAATACAAATCACAGTGACACCTCATAAAACATCAATTCCTGGAGAGGAGTGATATCAGAATGTGATCTCCTTGATGTTCCTGATGAGATATGTTCAGAACTTAAAGATCAAGGAGTGACGGGTGTGAGATGCTTCCTGATACTTAGGGATGGTTGCCCTTCAACCAAGAACATCATCCTTACTTTTGATACACCTAAGCCTCCAACATCTGTAAAAGCAGGGTATCTCACCCTTCTTTATTCAAATTATTAACCTGTTAGAAATGTAATTCCTAACCCTCCTAAGATGCTTTAAATGTCAGAGATATGGACATGCCCAAAACTGCCTGTCGTGGTTCTGCTACCTGTGCCCGATGTGGTAGTAAAGAAACATGATAACAAATCTTACTCTGCAAAAAAAAGCTAAATGTGTCAACAATCAGGGAGATCATCCAGCTTACTCTCATGTATGTCAGAAATGGAAAGATGAAAAAGAAATACAAAAGATGAAAGCAGAACCAAAACATAACATGTGAGGATGCAAAAAGAAAGCTAGCCACTATGACACCTGCTCTAAGATCCTCTTATGCTGAGGAGGTAACAGTTAAGAAAAGTGCCAACAGCAACTCAAACTTGTATGTCTGTTCCACCATCTTGATAATTTCACCATACCTGCACCTTATGATCGTGGAGTGCATCAATCACATGACCATATGGCCTTACTCCAGAGATAACTCCAAAAATGATCCCACTCGATGAAAGACCCACTTGTCAAACAAAATGTTGGCAAAGATATCACTCAAAGATAAACCACCAGACACTCCCACAAAAAAATGGATACTTCAGTTCCCACTGAATAAACTAAACTTACCAACTGACCCTAACACATGAAATGTATTGAATATTCTACCAGAGGAAGAGATGGACGCTAGCTGTCAATACTTCCCCAAAACAAGTGATAAATATAAATATGACAAAGCTAAGCCCTCAGCCTCCTGAAAACCAGACAAGTCTATAAAACCAAAACAATAGAAAAATTTTTACAATTGAACTGGCATGGATTTTGCCAGAATGTTGATACTATCAAGATTTTGTTACAGAAACACAAACCTTTCTGTTTCTGTCTACAGGAAATGTACTTAAGACAGAGTGAGGACCTTTCCTTTAGGAATTTCACTGTTGTATGTAAGGAGAGAACTGGAGATGGTCCTGCTCATGGAGGAGTAGCTATCATATTCCTTTCTATCATGTCCAACTTAATACTGCTCTGGAAGCAATAGCGATTCGTCTCTCCGTGAGATTTCTTATTACAGTATGTTCAATTTATTTACCACCGAGTGCTGAGTTAAATGAAATTGATCTTGATAATATTATCTTGCAACTGGCTAAACCCATACTTTTGATGGGTGACTTTAATGGTCACAATACTTTGTAGGGTAGCGCCAACACTAATAGATGAGGTCGAATCATTGAAAAAATCCTTGATAATAATAATCTTTCCCTTTTAAATAATAAACTCAATGCCATATGCCTACCTGTTCATATTCTGCAAATGATCTTGTTCTACAATCTGCTCCCCTTCCATTCTTCCACTGCTCACTTGGGATGTTGAAGTAACATCCCAAGTGATCACTTCCATATAACATATATGGAAGTGATCGCTTTCCTGTTCTTTGCACAATGTCTTCACAGGAACCATGCTGTCCCACACAGATACCTATATGGACCATGCTGACTGGGACATTTTTTTCTCATCTTGCAAAATTTAATGCTGATACTGTCAGTCAAACACCTCTCAATGAAGTAGTAAAGTATATAATGGAGTGCACTGTCCAGGCAGCATCAGCCTCCATTCCAAAAACATCATCTCAGTTTCCTCTATCCAAAGCCTTCGTGGAACCCAGAATGTCAGACAGCCAAAAAAAAAAAAATTAACATACAGCATGGGGTGTATTTCGTAGATACCCCATCACATCAAACTTTATTGCTTTCAAATGTGCTCGAGTCAAAGCACGTTATGTAATACGTCAGAGTAAAAACATCGTGGATCCAATTTATTACATCTATTAATCAAATGACCAGTCCAGAAATTGTATGGGATAAAATCCGGAAAATGAAAGGCAGATATAGAACACATTGTTTATCAACCTTAGACCATAATGGAAGCATTATTGCTGATCCAAAAACTATTGCAGACACTTTGGGAGAAAATTTTGCCAGAATCTCAGCTACAGCTTCATATCCTCCTGAATTTTTAATACTGAAAGAGCAGAAAGAGAAACAAAAGCTAAATTTTCTACCAATGTTCTTGAGCCATACAATCAGCCATTTGTTAAGAGGAACTAAAAAAGAGCTCTCCTACTATCTCACCCTAGTGCAATGAGACCTGATGACATCCGTTACAAAATGATAAAACGTCTACCATCATCTTCTATGGATTTCCTTCTCTTATTATACAATAGAATACTTGCAGAGGAAGAGTTTCCAAATTCTTGGCTAAGTCAGTTGTCATTGTTATCCCAAAACCAGGAAAAGATCCAACACAAAAGCAAATAATTATTGACTCATTGCTCTAACCAGCTGTCTTTGTAATATACTCTTGAAAATCGTTAATGCCAGACTTCTCTGTTATTTAGAAAGCAACAATCTTCTCCCCAATACACAATGTGGGTTCCGTAGACATTGTTCAACTTTAGACCACTTGTTCGTTTAGAAACTTGTATAAAAGATACATTTCTGAAGCAAAAACACTTTTTTCCAGTTTTCTTTGACATGGAAAAAGCTTATGACACAACCTGGAGATATGGCATATTAAAAGATCTCATTACAGTCTTGAAGGACACCTTCCTGTATTTATTAAAAAACTTTCCAGAGTGGGAGGTTATGCTATCTCGACCATGTCATCAAGAACAGGGTGTTCCCCAAGGCTCTGTCTTAAGTGTTGAGACTTTTTTGGATATTAAAATTAAATCAATCACTGAACAGCTTCCTCCCACTGTAGACACTGCTCTGTATGTTGATGACTTCAAAATTTACTGTCACTCTCGTAACATGAGGGTAATTGAAAGACAACTTCAGCAAGCAATTGATCATATTTCTCTGTGGGCTCTTAGTAATGGGTTTAGGTTTAGAGTAAAACGTGTCTGTATACTGTCGAAAACGCAGTCTTCACCCAGATCCTGAATTAAGAATGAGATGAACTGTTATTCTAGAAGCTACAGAAGCCAAGTTCTTGGGACTCATCTTTGACAGAAAACTTACATTTCTAGCACACATTTCGACTAAGAGAAAAATGCAAGAGTGTTTAACCTCCTTTGCACTCTATCATCGGCTTCATTGCTCCATCTTTATCATGCATTATACGTTTAGAGCTGGATTATGGGTCTCAAGTTTATGGTTCTGCAAGACAGTAACCTGCAATGGTTTGATTCCATCCATCATCAGCGTATATAGATAGTTACTGGTGCCTTTTGCACGTCACTCACTCAGTCTTTATATTGAAGCAAATGAACTGGCTCTATCACTTCAACAGAAACAGTTTTCTCTTAATTATGCTCTAAAGATAGTCTCTCCCAGATCATTTACATGGATTAGTGTGCCTTTTTTCTGCTTTGGGATGCTCAATATCACACACATGCTTGTTAAAGAGACTGTGTAAGCTGTTGGTATGAATGTTGACAATATTGCATACACTAAACATAACTGCATCCCTCCATGCAGATTTGAACTCCATCCTGCAACCTCTCACTTTGTCAGCTACAGAAGTCTCATATTCCATCATCTGTCTACTTGCAATTGTTTAATGCACACATAGCAGATGATGAACTAATACCTCTGTTGACTGTGCTGCTATGTTTCCTGACATTATTATCTCCAACCAGATCCCACCTGATTGCAGCAATTATACAGCAGAGTTACATGCCATTCAGCTTGCACTTGTGCATATGAAAGAAAACTTCTACCAAAAGTGTATAATTTATAGACTCATTGAGCTTTTTACAGGCTATCTCCCCTCCTATGTATATTCCACATCCAGTACTTTGTGGTGTTTTACCTGTTTTACAAAATTAAAATCCTTAATTTTGATGTTCAGTTGTGCTGGATTCCCTGCCACATTGGAATTAAGGGAAATTAGGATGCAGATGTAGCTGCTAAATCAGCTCATACTTTCTACATGTACTGTTTGACAGTATCATATGCAGACAGATTATAAGATCAAATCTAATTGCTCAGTGGTGGTTAGGGGGGGGGGGGGTTCAAGGCAGGAAGCATTAACAAACAAATTATATGACCTTATTTAAGTTAAGGGATATTACATCCCATATTGTTTCATAGCCGAATAAGAAACTCAAAGAGTTTCATGCTGAATATAGAAACTATATAAAGTTTGGCGAGTCCAAGTGTAAGCAAATACCTGGATAGTGTTACAACTAACCCTTTAGGGAGTGCAACACTGAGGCAACTCATGGTAAGGGTGGAGCAAGCTCTGATCACTATTCTTGATATTTCCCCATAATGTAAAACCCAGCTCCTAGGAGCTGTATTACTGTTTTACATTATGAGTGAGAGAAGGTCACTACCCAGACCGGTTTCAACCTTTATTGAGGTCTCATCAGTGAGTAGTTAGACCTAGATATACCAAGTTTGTAGCAAACAGAACCTACATATACCCTACTATGAGAATTGCCAAGAAGGTGTCCTAATAAATTATTAATTATATGAAGAGCCAAAGGCTTCAATTTGGCGACATAAACTTATTTAAGTTAAGGGATATTACATCCCATATTGTTTCATAGCCGAATAAGAAACTCAGAGTTTCATGCTGAATATAATGCTACAAACTTGGTATTTCTAGGTCTAACTACTCACTAATGAGACCTCAATAAAGGTTGAAACCGGTCTGGGTAGTGACCTTCTCTAGCTCATAATGTAAAACAGCAATACAGCTCCTAGGAACTGGGTTTCACATTATGGGGAAATATCAAGAATAGTGATCGGAGCTTGCTCCACCCTTACCATGAGTTGCCTCATTGTGGGATGTAATATCCCTTAACTTAAATAAGTTTATGTCGCCGAATTGAAGCCTTTGGCTCTTCATATAATTAATAAATTATATGACATTAAACCTGAAATTAATCATTGACATTCTGGTCAACGTACAAAGAGAAGAGAGGAAGTTGTTCTTGCTAGGCTCCACGTAGGTCACAGTCATCTTACATATTCTTATTTACTGATGGCTGATGACCCTCCCATGTGTGAAAAATGCAGTGCACACCTCACTATTTGTCATATTCTGGTGGAGTGCCAGCACTTTACATGAGAGAGGAATGAAATTTTTACCTATCTAACCAAGCAATATACACTCGGACAGATGCTAGCAGACGCAGGCAGATTGCATGATGATTTTAATTTTTTACAAAGAACTAATTTGTACAAACATATTTGACTGCAATTTTGTTTATATGTAAATACTGTATTGCTTAACTTAACTTTTGTACATATATATTATTCATCAGTTATGTATTGTTGTAGCCTTTGATCTTGTATATTTGTGTAAGCTTGTTGTAATTTTTATAGCCTGGTTGGCCAGGTGGTTAGCGTATCCACTCTCCATCCAAAAGGCTGTGGGTTCGAATCTCGCCATGGGCATGGATGCTTGCGATTGTCTGTGGAAATACTAAATACTAGTGATGGCTGGTAGATGATGTTGATGTAGATAGTGATGGTAGTTGCAGTTCATTATTGTTTGTGACTCGATGAGTGGTGGAGACAGAGAGCTGTAGAGTAGGTGCCCTCCCTTGATGAGTCCTTGGAGGTGTCACATAATAATTTTGTTAATATATAAACACCACATTGCTAAACTTAATTTTTATGCATACATATTATATAATAATTCCTTTTCTGACTCTTTGTGTATTACTGTAATAACATTTGTTGTAATCTTATCTATACGTAGATACTGCATTCCTTGGCTTTGTACATGCATTTTGTTTATTAACTTGTACTGTTGTCTATTTATGTACTGCTGTAACCTTTGCAGTAATTTTGTTTATATGAAGATACTACATTGCTTAACTTTTGTGCATACATATTATTTACTAGTTTATTTTTCAACTAATTATGTGTTGCTGTAGGACACCTTGTATATTTGTGTAACCTTCTAGTAAGTTTGTTTTGTAGTAGATATGTAGATACACAATATGTAGATACACATTGCTAAATTTAATTTTTATGCATGCATATTGTATAATAATTCCTTTTTTGTATATTTATGTACTGCTGTAAAAGCATTTGTTATAATTTTATCTATATGTAGATACTGCATTAAATGCCTCCATAGCGCAATTGGAAGAACGACGGTACATTGCTCCCTTCAATTGGAAAATGCCTGAGTTCGATTCCCGTCGTAACGGGAGGAATCTTTATATGGATTTTTTCAATTGAAGGTGAGTTAGCTGATCTCATACGGAGGTAGCAGGGTTTTTTCTCCCGGAAACTCGGGTTTTTCATCCTGCATACAGACAAATCGGCCCTTCAGAACACACACAATTTACAGACAAAAAATACTTGTTGTGGTGGTGGGTGGTGGTAGATGGCGCTGATGTAGTTGATTTGTAGTAGAAGTTCAGTAGTGATGGAGATGGAGAGTTGTACAGTAGGTGTCCTCCCGCGATGAGTCTTCGGACTCCTTGGAGGTGTCACGAATAATAATAATAATAATAATAATTCCGTGCATTTTGTTTATTAACTTGTATTGTTAACTATTTCTGTACTACTCTAATAACCTCTGACCTTGTGTGTTGCTGTGCCCTCTGCTGCAATTCTGTTTATCTGTAGATGCTGTTTTGTGGAACTTGATTTTTGTACAGGCATATTGTTTACAATTTTCTTTAACTGCTTATGTATAGCTGTAATCTTTAGTTATGGCACAGTATGACCTTTGTTGTTTTTGTGCCAGCCTAGTTGGCTGAGTGGTTAGCTTATCCGCTCTCTCCAGCCAAAAGGCTGCGGATTCGAATCCTGCCATTGGCATCGATGTTTGTGATTGTCTGTGAAAATACTAGTGGTGGTAGTCGGTGGTAGATGGCATTGGTGTAGATCAGTGGTTCTCAAACTGGGTGCCGCAAGTATGCCACAAGGGTGCTGTGAAATTTTGAATCGTTTATTTGAAAAAAGCAAAATATTCAATTACCACAAATAACTAAATCAAAAACAAAAAAATTATATATTTTGATTTTAATGGATGAAGCGTATATAAAAATTATCATTTTTTGTATCACTTATATTATATCCTGGGATTTCATTGGATCACCGCGTGTCGTAGTAACTAGATGTGTGACTGCACATAAATACTGGGGAAAATGAACTAATGAATGGTTAGTTGTCCTGCTGTTTGTTTTAGTATTTCTCGGTTCAGTGTGACAAGTATTATACATGATCATTTCCCCTAAACAAAAAGCATGAGTCTTTTGTCATCGGTGAGAATAAACGAAGTACGATATTAAAGTCGTTAAATTCAGTGAATAGAGGTTTTTCTTATTGTTATATATTCCAACTTTTACAAGAGACATCGTAAACAAATGTTTTTCCTTTTTACATCCGGAAAAAAAATTATTTACTTGAAATAAATTTTAAAATAAAATATTAAAGTTACATATACCCTTCAAAATCATGAATAATTTTTTCCTTAAAAAAAGAAGGGAAGATTCTGACGATCAAGAAATGCCTACTTGTAGCAAAGCTAATGAACCAATTCGCACTAATAAATTATCAAAAACTGATATTTGCATTAATGAAGATTTGACTATTTTTAACGTTCAGCAACAAAAAAGCACTAATGAAACAACAGAAACAGAAAGAATAAGTTCATGTAAAAAGGGAACAATGAAAAAGAATGCAAAAACTCGTTTATATCAAGAGAGCTATCTAAAAATGGGATTTATGTGGTGTGGTGATAAATTAATTCCCAGACCTAAGTGTAATTTGTGTGGTGTGATTCTATCAAATGAGGATATGGTTCCTAGCAAATTATTGCGACATTTCTCCACAAAACATGACAACTTGTCGAATAAAAATCCTTAATATTTCAAAGAGTTAATAAGATTACAAGAAAAACAAAGTAAAAGTTTTGTAAGAAAGTTTACAATTTCCAACTGAGTTCAAGAAGCGAGTTATTTAGTCGCCGAAATAATTGCAAAGGAAATGAAGCCTCACACTATCGGCAAAACCTTGATTCGTCCGGCCTGTTCAGCAATTGTGAGAACAATTTTTGGTACTGAGGCAGAAGAAGAAGAAATAAAGAAGATTCCATTATCAAATAATACTATGAGTAGACATATTAATGATCTGTCAGTCGATATTGAAAAGTCAGTTATAACCAAAATAATCGAATTAAAATTTTTCAGCTTGCAGTTAGATGCGTCAAGTGATATCGGTGGTAAAGCACACTTACTTGTTTTTACTCGAAGATGATAAAATTATCGAAGAATTTCTATGCTGCAAGGAATTCGAAAAAACTACAACGGGAAAAGATGTTTCTGATATAATGAACACATATTTTAATACAAATGGTCTATCTTGGATAACTTGTGTGGGTATATGTACAGATGGTACACCTTCTATGGTTGGAATTACAAAAAGGTTTGTTTCCTTTCTAGAAAAGAAAATGAGAACATTATAATGACCCATTGCTTCATTCACCATGAAAGATTGGTGGCAAAGACAATAGGCTTGGAATTAAAAAAAAGTGTATTAGAAGAATCATTCAGATGGTTAATTATATCAAGGCCAGACCATTAAAATCTAGAATATTTGCAGGACTATGTGAAGAGTTGCAATCTCATTACAAGAATCTTCTTCATACCGAAGTAAGATGGCTTTCAAAAGGTCGCGTATTGGATCGTTTTTTTTTTTTTTTGAACTTAAAGAAATATTGTTTTTCCAAAATGAAGACAAACAAGAATTCTATAAATTATTACAAGATGATTTTTGGTGTTCCAAACTAGCCTATTTAACAGACAAATTCGATCATCTGAACAAGCTGAACTCCAACATGCAAGGAAGAAATGAGAATATTTTAAAGATAAAATAAAAATGCAGAAGATAAAATTAAGCACCAACAATGTAGAAATGTTCCTAAAAGTTGCCTCCAGAAAATGTAAGAACACTGATCTGCAGAAGCTTATTTACAGTCATTTAACATCGTTAGAAGAAAAAACTGACCATTATTTTCCAGGCATTTCAGTCAATTTATACGATTGGATTCTAAATCCATTTGTAGAGTCAACATCAGCAATGAGTGAGTTAAGTCTTATAGAAGCAGAAGAATTAATTGATATAAGTAACGATCGTACGTTGAGATTGAAGTATTCAGAAATGTGTCTGAATTCATTTTGGATAACAACTATGAAGGAGTACCCCAATATAGGATTCAAAGCACTTAACATCTTATTGCAATTTTCTACATCTTATTTGTGTGAACTGGGTTTTTCTGCACTCGTAAATATTAAAACAAAGAAGAGAGAAAGACTAAAGGCCTTTGAAAATGAGATGAGAATATGTCTCTCAAAAACAAGGCCTAATATCAAAGAAATATGCAAATAACACCAGGCACATATTTCACATTAAGTTCATATTTTATTATCTGAACCTTTATAATAGCTTTTGTTTTGTATGTTTTTGGGTTGTTTGAAAATAAACCAATTTAGTTTAAATGAAATCTGTTTTCTTTTAAACACGCTTTCCTTCATATCTTTAGTATCTGTAATATCAATTTATTTATGGGTTATATATGCGAGTCTTTCAGAATCAATTAATCGGCACTTTACTCTCTATAAAAAGCAAATAATACTAGGAGTGCCGTGAAATTTATTTATTGATTTTAGCATGCCGCCAGACAAAAAAGTTTGAGAACCACTGGTGTAGATGATGAAGGTAGTTGCAGTTGGTGGAGATAGAGTTGTAGAGTAGGTGCCCTCCCTTGATGAGTCTTTGGACTCCCTAGAGGTGTTACGTAATAATAATAATAAAATAAATTATAAACCATACCAATTCCTGGAAAGCCTTTAAAATCATTCACAACTTCTCTCCATAAGTTCTTCCTGCAGGCATTTACACTTTCTGGTTTTAATTCATCCCTTGCAGCTTTGATGAATGTTATTGCATTAGCAATAGTGGATGATTTCAAGCACAACATTATGTCCACATTAGGGTATGCATCATTTACTGATCGAATGCAATCAAATAATAGGAAGGTATATGTGGCCTTGACAATGATGCCCTGGTTGAGGGGCTGAAGCAATGAAGTTGTATTTGGGAGGTAAAAATATAACCTCAACATTTTCATAACAAGCAGATTCTGAATGGCCAGTGCATTGTCTGTTATTAATAGGAATTTAAATTCCAAACCTCCTTCTTCCAAGTTTTTTTTCACTTCTCAGATGAAGCATTAGTGGAACCATTCCATAAACAAAATGGCTGTCACTGAAGATTTCTGATTATGTTGGCAGAATATGGGCAGATAGTTTTTATTTTTGATACTGTGTGGGTTCTTCACTCTGTACACTATGCGTGGCTTTATTATATGCCCTGCAGCATTGCCACATAGTACCAGAATTGATTTGTCCTCCATGTTTTATGCCCCAATGCCTCCTTTGCACTTTTTGAATGTAGGTTCTATTGGGTATCTTCTTCCAGAAGAGCCCAGTTTCATCGCAATTGAAAACTTGCTTTGGATGGCATCATTTCTCTTTTATCAACTACTTCTGCTCTGCTGGAAATGTGGCAGCATCTTCTGCAATTGGCAAATGCAGCCTCTCTGGCAATTTTTATATTTTTCAGTTCAGACCTATTCCTGAATATGTATAATCATACTTCAACAAGGAATCGGGATCCCTTTCAGAAGGCTTCGTAAAAGCTCAGTGCTTTCTAGTGCAACACATATCATGCACCATGGCCTTAACTTTTACAGTTTGATCTGCAGCAGCAACACTAGCAAGAATTTCTTTTCCCTTCTTCACAATTTCATAAATTTTTTCTTTCCTTATGAAGTAGAGAATGTTCATCTTTTCACTTAAAGGAGACAACTTATAGCTTCTCTTTGGCATATACAAATTTCCAGGATCACTACTTTTGCACTTTGGGATCTATTATTAAATAAAATAAGGGTTACTTGAACTCAAGCATGGCATTACAGTGACAGTCGATCTGATAATCAAGATGGCTACTAAAGAAACTAATGGGCCAGTATCATATACATTACAGCATGGATATGCTGGAATAAAGGTGGAACCACACTAGATGCATGGATTATTTCCATCTAAAATTGTGGTTATTGTGTTTGAGAGAGGGAACTTCTTCATTTCAGTGTGAGCAGCTTTAATCCTTAAACAGTCTCTATGAAGTTTTTTCCTTCTATCACAAGAAAGTTTGTTTCCTGCCAAAACTACGTAGACTGTTCTTGATAGCTTTTCAACTTTCTTGAATCATGACTGGGCTTCACCTAGAGTATGACTAAATCTTCATACTGTAGTTTTACACTCCCTTGTACCTTTCCTGTTCACTTGTCACACGTCAGTTAAGATCTTACTCTTGGCTATTAGTTTTGCTCCCAGATTGGTCTTTTCTTACAAGGAAAGTTGTGAGCCTTTCTCTGTAAGAAAAGTGAAGAGAAAAGAGCAAGTGAAAGAGCTTTTCTACACAAGGCCGGTCCGAGAGTATCTGATGACCCTAGGCAAAGAAAATTTTGGTGCTCCTATATATATATATATATGTTAAGGATACCAAGCAATAAAAATACTTTCTACATATATATATATATATATCTATATATATCTATATGTATATATAGATATATATATCTATGTCTCTATATATATATTTTGCCATACTCGCACAAGCACACGTGTATATATATATACTCGAAAGAAAAAAAAATTAGTCTTAGCACACCTAGGCTATTATAAAATGCCTAATGATAAAACAAGCCTTGGAGCTACAAATCTGTGGCTCACAACTTTCACAGACAATCATCATTCTAACTCATTACTATGCGAGATGTTTCAGGTCTAGGCTTTTCTACTCGCTGTCATCTCTGCTCTCCCTTCTCACTCCAAGTGAAAGAGCAAGAAGTCACATCAGCCTGTTTGAATAAAGAGGGCAAGAGAGTTCTAAGAGATTGTGAAGAGATAGAAAGGGGGGGTAGAAAAGGAGGGGTGCGAGAAGGAACTGGGGTTGCAGGGGAAGAGAGAAATAGTCCTTGGTTCATCATTTTCATGTTTTTAGCTTAGTGCTATCCATTTTCTCTCTCTCTCTTTCTCTCTCTTTCAACAGCCTTATTTGAATCCTCAAGATGGACAAGTTTAGAATAACCTTAATAGGACCACAGAGGCAACTGATACCTTGATCAGCCTTTTCTGGACACTCCACCTCATATTGATTTACACTGCTTGCCTTCTTCTCTCTATCACCTCTGTGGGAGACCATAGACCAAAACACCAATCTATAAAGATGTTAATTTCTAAGATATTAGCTGGTAGTAGTGTTAAAGTAATAATAAGAGACAAAAACTTAATAATTTCATTCCTTACAGGGTAGACAGACTACACCATTCAGTCTTAAATTTGTCATGGTATTGAAAGAAATGAAGTTACCAGAGGATGTGGAAGAATGGTGGGACGTTAATAGTTGGAATATTAGAAAAATTGGAGAAGAGGTGCTTGGTATAACATCAGGAAAGGGGCCACCTGAGGATAAGGAGGCAAGGTGGTGTAATGAGGAGGTGCAGTTGGAGATCAAAGAAAAGAAAGAGGCAAAGAAAAAATGTGACATGACTGGAACTAGAGCCAACAAGGAGGCATATAGATTAGCAAAGAGAGCTGTGGCAAGGGCGAAAGCGAGGGCAATTGATGAGGTTTATGAAGAACTGGAGAGAAACGGTGGCGAAGCTCAGTTGTTGAGAATAGCGAAAGCCAGAGATAAGGCCTCGAAAGACATAACATCAGTCAAGCAGATAAAGGATGCCTCAGGAGTAGTATTATAAGACGAGGACAAAATCAGAGGAAGATGGAAAGAATATTTCCGAAAACTACTAAATGAGGAGAATCCAAGAGAGAGGTGCGAGGATGGAGAGGTAAATGAGAGACCGGTGCAAGACATAAGTAGAGAGGAAGTGGTTTGGGTACTGAGAAAAATGAAGAATGGAAAGGCCGTGGGAGCAGACCAGATACCTGGGGAAGTGTGGAAAAGTTTGGGCAGTGAGGGCATGGATATGTTATGGGATCTGATGTGTAAAATAGCCCAACAGGAAAAGATACCAGAGGAATGGAGGAAAAGTATTCTCGTCCCAATCTACAAAGGAAGAGGAGATGTTCAGGACTGTGGCAACTATAGAGGAATCAAGCTGATGTCACACACATTAAAAATATGGGAAAGAGTAATTGAAGTAAGGTTACGGCAGGAAACGAAAATTGGTGAGGAGCAGTTTGGATTTATGCCAGGAAGAGGGACAACGGATGCAATATTTGCGCTAAGGCGATTGATGGAGAAATATAGAGAGATGCAAGTGGATCTGCACATGGTGTTTATAGACTTGGAAATCATACGACAGAGTGGCCAGGCAGGAGGAATGGAGGTGTATGAGTAAGAAGGGGGTGTCGGAGAAGTATGTGAGGTTGGTGAAGGAGATGTATGAGGGAACAGAAACTCAGGTCAGGTCTAGTGTCGGCATGACAGAAGGGTTCCCTATTGTCGTAGGGCTACACCAAGGGTCAGCTCTGAGCTCCTACCTCTTTGACCTGGTCATGGATGTACTAGTGGAGAATGTCAAGAAGGAGGCACCATGGAGCATGCTGTTTGCCGATGACATTGTTCTATGCAAATCATTCCAAGAGAAGCTTGAAAATACCCTGGAAGAGTGGAGAAAGGCATTGGAGGAGAGCGGCATGAGAATTAACCGGGTGAAGACTGAATATATGTCAACGGGGAGTGACGAGGATATCGTCATACGACTCCAGGGTGAAAGGCTAATTTCAGGGAAGAAATTCAAGTACCTTGGGTCGGTTGTCGAGAGGAATGGTGACCTGGATGAGAAAATACAGCACTGAATAATGCAGTTGGATGAATTGGAGGAAGATGAGCGGGGTCCTGTGCGACAAGAGAGTGAGTTGTAAGAGGAAAGGAAAGCTCTATAAGATGGTGGTGAGGCCGGCGATGCTCCATGGTGCAGAGACGTGGCCTATAACCAAGGCACAGGAGAGGAAAATGGAGGTAGCGGAGATGTGGATGTTAAGATGGATGAGTGGTGTGACAAAGAAGGACAGGATAAGGAATGACTACATCAGAGGGACGGTTAAGGTGGGACCAATTGGCAAGAAGATACAAGAAAGTAGGCTGAGATGGTTTGGACATGTTGAGAGGAAGGGTGAGGAGTATGTTGGTAAACGAGTGGAGTATATGGAGTTGGAGGGAAGGAGGAAAAGAGGCAGGCCCAAGCTCAGGTGGAGGGATAAGATGACAGAGGATCTTAGGGAGAAAGGATGCTCTGGACCGGAGAACTTGGAAGAGGAAGGTTAAAGATTGGTGTGCCGACCCCGTTTAACATGGGATAAGGCAGAGTGAAAGAAGAAGAAGAAGAAGAGTTTCTTTTTCTAACTAAATGAATTGATGTACCAAGCCATAGAAGCTGAACAGAGTGATGGTACAAGCCCAGCATGCTAGGAAGACTGATGATATTTGCATGTTTTTTCCTTGACCTGTAGTATTTGGAACTGAAAGTGGATAACTTGTTCTTATGAGGGGCCAAGGATGCATAGTACATCACATAGCCTTCTCTACACACACATTGTGTATGCCTTTTATCTACTAAACTTAAATAGAGATCTTTGCTATATGCTAATGAATTCTCAACTGATTTGTAATGAATTCTCAACTGAACTCAGCTTGTTTTTTCTCCAGGATTCTTTTCCACAATTTTTTTTAGCCTCTTCTCAAGTATTCTTATATGCAAATGTTATCTGGGATATTCTCTCTCATCTGGTGTCCTGATAGATAACAGAATAATTTGGAAGGAAATGCTCAACTGGAAGTAAATAACAATGTAAATTTTCATGTAGTACTATCATAGTATCCTGTGACACTCCTCCTCCCCTTTGAGGGTGCATATCAGGAATTAGATGATGGTGATAGTTTTCATCTGAAGGAAATGACTGCTTATATTTAGTAGAGTTCATTATTTTTAATCATATATTTTGCATTATTGCAAGTGCAGGAAGAAGTAGCATAGCAGTCATACAGATATGTAGTCTTTTGCTAACTTTATGACTGTGTGATTGAGTGTGTTTGTTTGTGAATCCTATTACATTATATTGCTTAAAAAGCATTTTTATGTGCCATTGATATATGAGAAAAATGGCAGCCAAGGCTTCCTTATTCAATGAGTAATATAAAGCATTCTGTGTGATGTAGTGTGCTCAATATACTCATTGCTAAGAATGAATTGCTTATGGTATGAAAATGAGAGTGAAGAGCAAGTGTGCCAGAAAGGTTTTGTGAGTGAATGCAAAAAATGTGAGACATGTCGAAAGCAGGAGAATAAAATATCTAATATTGATGAAATAAGGCATAATACTGAAAGTGTTGTAGAGAGAGTAATGGATGGAATAATGGATGCCGGCAAAGGTTGGTCGATTGCCGGCGAAGGTTGGTCGATTGGTAGAGCCTCTGCTACTAATGGCTCAGTTAAGTAAGTTTGAGCGCGGTTAGTAGTTGGAAGGGGACCAATCGTTCGATGCTGTCGGCACACTCTCCCTCGATGAGTCTTTGGACTCCCTGGAGGTGTCAAAATAATAATAATAATAAGCAAGAGTGGATGAAAAATGAATGAGAGCATGAAAGAAGTGGTAGAATGTAATGTGGATCATGAGGTGGCAGTAAAGAAGGAAATAATGCTTATGTGGAATCCTTCACAGTACAAAACATGAGCTTGAACAAGAGCAAATTGAGAAATGTTTGTCATGTAGCACAACAGGAGAGAGAGAGAGAGAGAATGAAAGTAAAAGTATGTGAAAAAAAAGTAAAAAAAGTGCAAAATTGAGTAAGGAGAGATTCTACGATAGGAAGCATAGTTGGTGAGAATGTGGCAGAAGCATGTTTCAAGGTCAAGATCAGGATGATCAAGGATATTAGTGAAGTGGTTAGTTTGCAGAAAGGAGAAGCAAGCCAGAGAGTTGATTGTTTTGGCAGGAACAGATGATCTGAAAGGTGAGAAATATTCAATGAGAGAGGATATGAAAGAGTTGCTGAAAGAAGCAAAAAAAGAAGAGAGAGAAAGTAAAGATTATGAGTCTGCTGCCTTGGTATGATAGCACTGAATTCAGAAGGGCTATGATTGTTACTTAGTCATTGAGAAGATTGTGTAGAAGGAATGGTTTGCAGTTAAAATTGTGTAAAAGGAATGGTTTGCAGTTTAAAAATGTATGGCGTGAATTTGATGGACGAAAGGATTCATGCCTCTCAGACTGAATTTGAATGGTTTTTAAAATTAGATGTTAGAGAAAGTATTATTCAGTGAGAAATTGGAATTGCAAAATCAGAGGAACTAGAAGTATTTGGAGAGGGTGGGATGCAGTCAAGTATGTGTAGCCATCCCCTGGACAAATGAGTGTGAGTGCAGAAATGATCTGAATGAGTTGGTAATGACATTATGCAAGGGTAATTGTGTCCTTGGCCCACAGTTACCCTTGCATAATGTCATTACCAACTCATTCAGATCATTTCTTTTCACTCTGCCTTATAAAGATTATCTGTTAGGTGATTTGCCTGTATGCTTTAAAAAAAGAGTAAGTTATTTATGTGCATTATTCCAGTGTTTACTTATGAAAGTGAGACACTGGCAACAACTAAAATCAGGAAGACAGGTCGCATGTGGCCCACATAGCCTTGGAGAGAAGAATACGCTACATAACAATAATGGGTAGAATAAGAAATACTAGGATTAGAGAAATGACTGGAGTAGAAAATATTGTAAAGTATTGGAAAAATGAAATGGGCTGGCAATATTCGTAGATTACCAAGTGAAAAGTGGAAAAAATTAAGCAGCAGTTGGACACCAAGAGAAGGAAAAATTACTAGAGAACAAGATGGAGGGATGATCTATGAAGGTTTGACATGAGATGGTGGAGATACTGGCTAGTAGGACAAAAATATATTGTTGGTTGCTGCTGCAACCTAGCGGTTGCACAAAAGGATGTTGATGCCATGTTGGCAAATTAGCATAATGAATGACCACTGGGCAATTATTCTGAGGAATTTCAACTGTGGGAAGGAGGAAAAGGTGCATTGCAAGATGGGAATGGAATTTATTACTAAGCAATAATACCTGAGAGCATGTGAAGAAGAGGGTTAGGGGTTTAAGAGTGTTGGATCTGGTAATAACAACAGAAGAATTATCCAGAACCATAGTAGCTTTTCAGCTTCTGATCAGAGAATGTGACCATGCAGTTCTGTTATGGAAAGTTGTTAAACATGTGGAATATAATTATACCTCTTCTCTGAAACTCTAATAGTGTTTCCTCCTACTTGTACGACTGTGACTGAGACACGTGGACGTATGTATGTGCTGTATGACTCGTGTTCGTAATTTAAATGTTGTAGCCAGTTCTGCTTTCTCTCTAAACGATGCTCATGATATATTGAGCAAAATGTATAGGAATATTTAATAAATTTTAGTTTTCTTTTACATGTGTGAAGCTGTTTATTTAAAATATTGACATGTTCTATTTTAATATTGTACTATGCATGTCCCTGTTAAACATCTAGTATCAGACTGTATACTCAGGGTCAGGAGGATAAACCAAGTAGAAGCTAAATGGATGAGTAGCAATATAAAGCAGGAGCTGAAAGAATATATATATATATAGTAGAGAGAATATAAAGAAAATAGTGATCATGCTCATGAACAGTCCAAATACAGACATGGAAAATGATAAGGAATACTTATCCAGAATAAGAGAAAAAATTAACCTACCAAACGAAAGGAAATCCTAGAATTTTATCCTAGAAGGATAGAATTACTAAATGGTCTAAAAATGGTCTTAAAATTACTAAATGATAGAATTACCGAATGGTCTACCAACTCTGTATGAATGAAAATAATGCTCAGCAATAAATGTCTTTTCTTCCAGTTTCAACACCATTGCTACAGCTATATGTAATGATGTAGACTCTATTCAGTACTGTTTTTTTTTTTTTTTTTTTTGCACTATACCATATAGTAATGATATGATGAATAATTTAAGGTGAGAGATATTCAGTTGTGTTCTGATGATGCAAAACTGGGCAGAAACAGCAGTTAATAGAGATAATATAGACATCCTGCAGAATGATTTAGATAAACTGATGGTGTTGGCAAAGGATAGTGGTTGTTAGTTTAATACTATAAGATGTAAGGTTATGTACTTCTGGGTGAAAAGAATAAATACTGTGTATTACATTGATGGTACAATGCAGGACATGATGCTAGTGAACCTGGGTGTGATGGTGGACATAACTGAACTGAGTTCAGAGGGTATATTACAATAGTTGGCAAAAATAGCTCAAAGGATTACTTGGATGTTGAAAAAGACACTAATAAGTAATGATAGAGAGGTTATTATCCCTCTTTATGATGTGTGATACGGTTGCATCTTGACTACTATGCACATATTTGGTCATCTGGGTTTCTTGGGGATGAGGTGGTAGTGCAGAACATCCAGTGACAAGTAACTAGGCTGGGTATGTGGGTTGCAAAGTGTAGTTAAGCAGAAAAGACAAGAACATTAAACTAAAGGGGTTCTGTACAATTGATACAAAAATTTTTCAATACATGACAAGTAGAGGGAGAACTAGGTGTCTCTCCTGGAATTTGTGTAGGAGTGTGGTTAGTAAGGATGTGCAGACTAAAGTTTTGCTTGGAGATGGTGAACGACTGGAATGGATTGCCAGAGATAGGTTTGAGTGCTCTGGCGGTGAGTGAGTTTAATGAGAGGTATGATAGCTATTGTTTGATTAGTCTTACTCTATGAAGATACTTGTGTAATAATAATATTTGAATAGGTTGAAAGATTTTAGTTTTGTATGCCAGTTATTCCTTCTACTTCTCCCCTCCATCCCAACATAAAATCTTTAGTTACGTGAATTGTATTTTTCTTGTACCAAGCAACCTGAATTTGGGTGTGAATTTTCTACTACCTTTTATTCATCTCATCAGTTTGTGATTAACAAAAAGCATCCTTAACTTGCATGATCCATTCAAGATGTGTGAAATAAATATGCAAAGCTGAAAATGTTTATTATATTCTAGTTAAATGTAACATTAATATTTTTTTTGTTTTTGATTACAATAGGTAGATAAATATAGGAACAAGCTGAAAGGAAAATGCTACTCTCCATCTGATGTTGTTGTATTTAGTGGAAAATCTGGTGAGTCTACTGCACCAATAACAGTAGCTTCAACATATGTATTTACAGCAAAGGACAGACAAAAGGTAAATAAATCATGTAGGAGTATCACATTGCATATACTCTTAAAGTATCAGGGCTCTTATATTATTTAGAACTTAGATTTCGAAAATACTAGTAGTATTTTAGAAACTTCAGACTAGCATAACTGGTTATTCTGTGTTACATGAAGAAATATAAATGATGATATAGTTCAAATAATTTTATGAACTGATTCACTGGCCAACAAGAATTTTGTAACTGGATTATAAATAAATGGATTCTTTGTGTTTTAGGTGTTGAATGTAAAAAGGGACCCCCTCCCCCCTCCTGCACATTAAGGTTCTTTGTTGCAAAGTGCATTCCAAAGCATTGGCAAAGTGGAGTTTAGTGATAAACAGTTTCCAATTAGAAAAATTTTGCAGTTTGTGAATATTAACAAACAAAATTTAAGTACTTGCATATTTTATTGTATTTTAAATTAATAAAATTTTTTTTTTTAATTTTGTACAATAAGAAACTAAAAAGAATTGTTAAAAAACAAAAGTTTAAAAATGCTTATGAACAGTTTGAGCATTGGGAGACCATTAAGCACACCCATGGTTCTTCCTTTAAGGGAAAAACAAAACAAAACAAAAAACCATAGTAGTAGTCTCATATTATACTATCATTTCATTTACCTTTGTGTCACTACTCCATTATCAGGAAGTTCTGGTAGAGCCATTTGCTCTTCTCACAATCTTCTATGGCAGTGCTTCCAGACTGTTAAATTTAAAAACTTATGTTCTTCAACTATGGAGGTGTGTGGTGAAGTTGTCTACAAGGATAAAAAAAATAAGCACACCATTGTGGACACAAGATGTTAAAGAAGCAGTCCTGGGCAAGAATAAAGCATAGCAAAACTTCATAGCAAATAAGTTGGCAGATGCACTAAAAGAATACAAAAATATTTGCAAAAGTGCTAAGCCACATGTAAAAGTAGCTAAACAACAAAAGTCATGGGAAGACATAAGAATATAGAAAATAAATATCAAGAAGGTGGCAAAGTGATCTGCAAGCTATTGAAAAAGCTTAGAAATGGAGGAAAGAGAACTGTAAAAGGAAGCAAAGATGATAAAGGTGCATGCCAAACTGAAAATAAGGATATCCTAGCTGTCTGGAGTAATTACTTTGAAAGACTGCTAAATGAACCAAGCAGTGGTAGAACTGTAGTAGAAAATTTTCAAGAGGAATGCAAAAAGGAGTACATACCAATACTTGAGGTAGAAAAAAAGGTGTCAAAAACTTGAAATGTGATATTTGAACAGAAATGGAGGCATAAAAGCTCTGCAATAGTTTCATTGCATTATTCAGAGGGCTTGGTCAGAAGGTCAAATTCCAGATGATTGGAGCAAAGCTCTCTCATAATTCCCATATCTAAAAACAAGGAATGAAGCTGAATGTGAGAATTGCAGAGGTATTCCCCAAGTGTTCCAGGTAAGATTGATACAAGCCTATTTGAAAAGAGGTTGAGAAACTTGGAGGAGAACAAGCTGGGATCAGGCTGAATAGAGGTTATCAAGATCAGATTTTCACTTTATGACAGTTAGTTGAGAAATTATGGGAATATGACAAGGATCTGTATTTAAGTCTTGTAGATCCAGAAAAAAAAGCATATAAGAGAAAAGTGCCCAGAATGAACTTTGAAAGCCAAGAAATTATATTCTTGTTTCATCATTTATCCAGGTGTAAGTAAATAGACAGCTTGCATGTGAAATTTCTTCACAAGTAGGCATCTTGTATATAGAGGCTAATGACTTCACATTGATTGCCTTAATAAAAATGAGTAGATGATATCTCAATAGAGGTGAAAACTAGTTTGGATAGTGGCTATTCCCATAATGCATTATACACACCCAAAAGGATGTGTGCTTTTACATTATGGGATATTAGGCAATTAATATGAAGTTATTAGCCTATATACAAGTAGCCTTGTCGTGAAACTTCTCTTGAAAACTTTGTTTGCTTACACTTGGATAAAGTATTAAACTAGAATATAGTTTTTTTGGCATTTTTAATGTAATTTATAACCAAACGAATAACTTTCTCCAAGGTGCCCAGAAAAAAAAAAAAAAAAAAGAGCAAACTTAGCTCTTTGCTTCATGCAGATGAAGCAAAGAGCTATATTGTACTCCTAAATACATCCAGTGCAAGTCTCCAGGATTCTTTAACTGAATTGCATAGCAGCTATAACAAATCACATGAATATCAGCAATAAAAAGACCCAAACTATGAAAATAGGCAGAACGTAGAAAACTTCAGCTGCATTTTCAGTAGAGAACAAGTAAAGTTTTTCAGCTATTTAGGCAATGTTTTTAGTAGTGATGAAAAATTAAATTTGGAATTAGACATCAGAAAAGTAAAGCTGGTGAGAAGCCAGTTGAACAAATTTATATGAAAAAAAGAAAGAAATTAGCCAAAACACCAAACTATCAGTATACAGGTCAGTGTTCAAACCAGTTTTAAGTTATGGATCTGAGAGTTGGGCTAGAAATAAAGCACTTGTTCAAAGATTAGAGACCAGAGATATGAGAGTTTATAGAAAAATTATGAGCCAAAACAGATGGCAAAATCATATTAAAAATGAAAACATTAGGAAGGAACTTAACATGCTTTGCATTCAAGAATGTGTGAGCAGAGCTAATCTAAGGTGGCATGTCTACTTAAATTTAGTGGGTGAGGAAAGGTTAGCAAAACGTGTTTCATGCTGAGATGGTAGGAAAGAGATCCGAAAGAAGACACTAAGTTCTGTGTGGATTTCTTTGGTCAGAATTATCTTAGAAATGCTAGACATATCAATACCACAGTATTGTTGAAGTACTGACAATAATAATAATGTAAGCAATCATGTAGTGTTGTCATAGTAGCCTGAATGCCGCTTGAGAGTACATATCAGGAAATTAACAGTGATAATCTTCAGATGACAATGAAGAAAGTGATTCTTCAATGATATTATAGTTCTCATCTTTTGATATTTTATTATAAGTTGATTCTTTATAATTTTAGATTTATTGTCCAAAAATTCTTGAACAATATCTGAGTGGTTTCAGATTACTATATCTGATTTGTTTGCACAGAATAACAGATCTTATTAAAATTTTGAGCTAGAATTGTTGAAATCAGTTTTCCATTTGAACGAGAAACATATTTCACCAAAATATGATTTTTCTGTCTGTACAAATAAGCAGAATAATAGTTAAATTTCTGTAAAGAAAAAACAACAAAAGAAGTACTGAATTCAGATATCACAACCAATTACAAATGCATCCAGGAGTGTACTAATTATAGTACAATAATCAGTTAATATATTCTTTAACCTCCCAACTGGCTGAAATGGATAAAATAGGTATTTAATACAATAAATATTTAATTCCCTTTCAAAGAAATTACATGCACACACAAATATGCATAACACCACTATAATAAGTTTCATTGCTAAATATTTCTGTTTTGTTACAGTAAATAGAATTAAAGCAAGTAAATTATTAATAATAATAATAATAATGTTTTTTTTAATTAGTTATTCAATCTTCATAATTCATATATGCTATTACAAATAGCACATGTGCGCATATGTACATACAGTTACTTGTTGTATGCATAATGCTGTATTATGAAAACTATCATCTTTTATCAAATTATTCTTGCAAAAATATGAATCGTTATACCATAAGCAAAAGAAAAACGTTACCTCTGACAACACTCCTACGAATAAATGGATTGTTAATATTTCTGGATGCCCTTCATCTAATGCTGAAACTAGTGCATTAGCTAAAGGCCTTGATTTTGCCGTAATACCTAAACGCATTCCTTATCTTGATTTTTTGCATTATATCGAACATAATCTGTCTGGACTTTCTAGTGAAGATGCTAATAAACTATGATTTGAAGTAGCGGCTTCTCTTTTTAAAGCAAGTTACCACCATGTCATTTATTGAATGCTGAAATCCACAGGCTAATTTCATTAAGCTTAACGGTCAAAGCTATATAACTGAGAGGAGACCTCCACATAGCCTTTAAAGGAATGCGGAGAACCGACCAGGGCTTCTGACCTAATGTCCAATCCTCACCTTCTCGTGGTGCACCCTGTTGGGTATCTACTTGGAAACTGAACGAACGAGGATGGGCTGGCAATTTGGGATTTAGCCGGCCAAATTGCATTCTTATTGGTTAAACTCGAAATAAAAAAATAATGGTACAACATGACAAAATTTCATGCCAGCTGTGGCGTCACCCAGTCAAACAAGGCCCCCGTTGTTTTCGCCAGGGAACCAGGGTGAACAGCAAAAAGTCAGCTACTGGAACAAATCTGAAAACAAACCCCAACTTGACATCACCAGAGTTAAAGATCAGTACTATCAACATAAGAAGCCTGAATGGCAAAGAAATGGAGCTAGCTGAGGAATTAGATAAGTACCAGATCGACATAATAGGGGTGACTGAAACAAAAAAGACCAAAACTGGTGAGATCTTTCTGAGCAATAAATACAAAATGTTATATTCAGGCAATGACAATCAAGGAAAAGAAGGAGTAGCCATAGTATTCAACACAAAATACGAGGCTAATCTTCTTGAATGGCAGTCAGTCTCAAGTAGAGTAATGTGGGCAAATATGAGAATGGGGAACTGGACAATGAGATTTATTTGTGCCTATGGTCCCACAGAAGGTTCTACTAAGGTAGAAGTGGAGGAATTTTTTGAGGCTTTAGAAAAAGCAACGACACAATGAAAAAGGAAAAGTTGGTCCTTGTTGGGGATCTAAATATTGTGATTGTGAGACATACAAAAATATTTTGGGAAAATTTGGAGAAAAGAGCAAAGCTAATAATAATGCAAATATCTGTTGGATTTCTGCTCAGGACATGGACTGGTTATTACTAACACCATGTTCCAACATAAAAATGTGCACAAATTCACATGGAGAGAAGAGGCTAGGAATAAGAAAAGTCTCATTGACTATGTTATTGTTGATAGTGATGTTTTCTCTGTGGTGCAGGACACCAGAGTGTACAGAGGATTTGAAATTGGAAGTGATCACTATTTAGTCTTGAGCAGAATAAAATTGAATTTCATATTGAAAAGAATAACATGTAAGAAAGTTTTAAAGCGAATAAAAGTTGAGCAGCTCTCAGATGTGACCTGTAGACTAAAATACACAAAGATTATTGAAGAAAAAATGAAAGAGTTTGAGAACAGGAATCAAACCTTGGAGATTCAGTGGCAAACTCTGAAGAAAACATTGATTGATTCTGCCAGAGAGGCATGTGGTGAGGTTGTCTGTAAGGATAAAAAAAATCAGAACTCCCTGGTGGACACAGGAAGTTAAAGAGGCAGTGAAGGAAAAGAAGAAAGCATATCAAAAGTTCCTGTCAAATAAGTCAGCTTGTGCTCTTAGAGAATATAGAGACAAATGCAAGAATGCTAAACGCTGTGTAAAAGTAGCTAAACAAAAGTCATGGGAGGACTTTGGCAAGAATATAGAAAATAAATATCAAGAAGGTGGCAAAATATTCTGGAGGTTGTTAAAGAAGCTTAGTAATGGAGGAAAGAGTGCTGTAAAAGGAGTTAGAGATGATAAAGGTGACATGAAAACGGTAGAAAAAGATATCCTTGACATGAAAACGGTATCCTTGAAGTATGGAGTAATTACTTTGAAAAACTGCTAAATGAAACAAGCAGTGATGACAGCACAGTGGTAAAAAACACCGACCAGGCATGCAGTCAGGAATACATATCCATACGTGAAATAGAAAAAAAGCCATCGAAGGCTTGAAATGTGGAAAGGCAGCAGGAGTAGATGATATTCGACCAGAAATGCTGAAGTATGGTGGTATAAAAGTCTCACAGTGGCTGCACTGCATAGTTCAGAAAGCCTGGACTGAGGGATGAATTCCCGATGATTGGAGTAGAGCTCTCATAGTACCTATATATAAAAAGGGAAATAAATCTGAATGGGAGAATTACAGAGGTATTTCCCCTGAGCGTTCCTGGCAAGATCTATGCAAGTATACTTGAGAAACGGTTGAGAAGATTTGTGGAAGAAAAGCTTGGTGAAGAACAAGCTGGATTCAGGCCAAATAGAGGCTGTCAGGATCAGATCTTCACTTTACGACAAATAGTCGAGAAAGCATGGGAATATAACAGAGATCTGTATTTAAGTTTTGTTGATTTGGAAAAGGCATATGACAAGGTGCCAAGAGAGAAGCTATTCAATACGCTGCAGTTATATGGTCTCAATAGGGCATTATATCAAGCAATACTTAGTCTTTATTTGAGTTGTAAGTCAGCAGTTAGAATTGAAGTACAGGAAGATGGTTTAATGTTAAATCTGGTGTGAGACAATGATGTACATTATCCCCTCTGTTATTCATTATCTATATGGATCACGTTATGAAGGAGAGTGGTATTAAACATGATATCAAAATTGGAGATGTTAATGTCAGCTATTTGCTTTATGCAGATGATGTTATACTTCTAAATAAATCTGCTACAAGTCCCCAAGATTCTCTGACTAAATTGAATAGCTGTTGTAATAGATATGGTATGAATGTCAGCAATAAAAATACAAAGATAATGAAAATAGGCAGAATCATTGAAAATGTCAACTGTGTTGTGAATGGAGAACCTGTGGAACAAGGAAATCATTTCAGCTACGTAGGCAAGATTTTTACTGAAGATGGTAAATTAAATATAGAAATAGACAACAGAATCAGCAAAGCTGGTATGGTGGGAAGTCAATTGAATAAATTCATATGGAATAAGAGAGAAATTAGTCAGAACACTAAATTAGCTGTATACAAGACAGTGTTCAAACTAGTTTTAACTTATGGATCTGAGAGCTGTGTCAGAAGTAAAACAGTTGACCAAAGACTAGAGACCGCGGATATCAGAGTCCTCAGAAAGATTATAGTCATGAACAGATGGCATCAATGGCAATATCATGTTAAAAACCAGGATATTAGGAAAGAACGTGACATTGTTAGCATCCAGGAATGCGTTAGCAGAGCTAATCTCAGGTGGTATGGTCACTTAAACAGAATGGGCGAGGAAAGATTAGCAAAACAAGTGTTCTCTGCCAGGTTGGCAGCAAAACGACCCAGAGGAAGACGAAGATATAGGTGGATTGATACGGTACAAAGTGCCTTAGAGGATAGAAACATAAGATCTGATAATGTTGGAGTCTTGACAAGTAACAGACTGATTTGGAGGAAGATTGTAGATAGGAAGTTAGTAATGCTGTAATTTTTTTTTTCATGTAGTACTATCATATCCTGTACACCCCCTTGAGGATACATGGCAAGAATTTGATGATGATGATGAACTTCATTAAGAAAAAATAATGAAATATCTATTTCAAAAGCCGATAAAGAAAAAGCTGTTGTGATCATGGATAAGACTGACTATGAGAGAAAAGTAACCAGCCTTTTACAAAATACTTCCACCTATCAAGAAATCAATCATAATCCTACAAATTCGCAAATTAAACAATTAAATAAGTTGCTTGATGAAGTTATCAGTTGAATCAAAAATTCATGGATAAACTGCGCACTCATGTTGGAAGAACTCCTTGCTTATATGGCCTCCAAAAATCCATAAAGAAGGTTATCCAGTAAGACCCATCGTGACTACCCCACTTATCGAATTGCTAAATTTTTTGTCACGTTCATTAACTGCCCTTACTGGACATTCTAGATCTTTCATCAAAAATTCGACACATTTTCTTGAAAAAATCAAGGATGTTCAAATTAAAGAGTCTGACTTATTAGTCAGTTTTGATATTATTTCCCTTTTTACCAATATTTCATTAGCTGACACGGTCAACTTACTATATGATGATTATCCTCCAGATATTGCAAAGATTTTTGTATTTGTTATACATTCAGGTTATTTCAGCTGGAAAAACAAAATCTACAAATAAGTTGAAGGTACTGCCATGGATAGTCCTCTGTGTCCACCTTTGGCAAACTATTTTTTTAAAATATCTGGAAGACACCTTGTTTTCATCCATTCATCCACAACTTCTCTTTGGTTTCATTATGTCAATGATGTCTTTGCTATTTGGCCACATGCTGAAGAGGAACTTACCACATTTCTACAACAGATAAATAGCCTTCACCCATGCATTCAGTTCACCATGGAAAAAGAAAAGTCTATCCTCCTTACACGCACATCCTCTGGTACTTTGTCTACAAGTGTCTATCGAAAACCTACTTTTACTGGTTTTCATCAAAGTCTGTTCATCACACCTCTCAAAAAATTGGCATTATCACATCCTTAATTAATAGAGGGACTGCCTGTATCTCCTCTTAATGCTCCTCTCCATTAAGCTTACGATAAGAACTTTTCACTATAAAAAAAGTTAATGGAATCTAATGGTTACAACCCTAATCAACTCCAGTAGATAATTGACTCCTGTGTTCCAACACTTCAGGATTCTTCAACAGACCGCAGAGTTCCTATCTCTTACATTTCAGGCATCTCAGAACCTATTGGCAGAATTTTGAACAAGTATCATCTTATTTCCACATATTTTCCTATCAACAAAATTTCTCACTTGTTGCCATCTACAAAAGACAAACTGTCACCTCTATCATTGGCTGGTGTTTACCAGATACCGTTCTGTGGAAAAAAAGAATGAAGGAACATCAATATTATATTCAATACATGAAACCTCATATGTCTGGTCTAGCACAACATAGCATTGTCACTAATCATAATATCCAGTGGGATAAAGCTTGTCTTCTCCACAGATGCAGGTTTAAATTTGAACGTCTTTTTAAAGAAAGTTGCGAAGCCCTCTTACATAGGCCGAATTTAAATTGAAATGACTCTCTCTCTCCCAAAAGTTTGGGAGACTTATTTTATGCAACCATCAATAAAATAATTATCTTTAAATAATTATTTAATAATATTTTAGTAATTAATCTTCTGGCAAGCGGCAACAATTTATTTGGTGATCCATCGACTGTTCTGTATTTTGTATTCCATTCCTTTAACTGTTTGTTCTACACTGAAGATGTACTGTTACTTTCAGTATGAAATATTTGTACCTTTATTTAATTAAAGTTATTACTGGGGTCTATACGTGTTCCATTATTAAATTATCATCTTTATCATTATCTAGCATATAGTGTAAAATTTATATCCAACTAAGATACAGGCAGTCCCTGAGTTACAGACAAGATACATTCTGAGAACGTCTTTAGGTCGAATTTGTATGTAACTCGGATCTCTGGTGAACAGCACATATACGGTAATAATAATAACAATACTATAATGTCTCATACATGGCAATAATAATACAGTGTAATACTGTAATAATAATAATAATACCCCTGTAGCGTAACAATAAGTTACAGAAACTATTGTGCTCTTTTTTTTAATTCAAACAGAACATAAAAACAAACTCAAAAAACAAAATGCTCCTTAAGCTTAGCAAATCCTGCTTCAATAAGACAAAAGACTTCAGCTAATTCTTTTGCCGTAAACTTTCTTGGCTCTGGATCTTCTGATTCTTTGTGCTCTTGTGCTTCTATCATATGCTTCACTCTCTCTCCATAAGGTCTTCATTAGTTAGTACTTGTGAATGGGAGTCTTGGAGGTCAGTGACTTCATTTTCATTGATGTCCAATGGCAGTGCATTGCCACTGTCCACCACAGCTTTTCTGGCTTCAGCAATGTCTTCTTCTGTGAAGCACAAAAATCATCACAGAATTTAGGGGCAGTTTATTTCACACCCCTTTCATTGTTGATTGTTTCACTTCCTCTCAAGAATCATCAATGTTTTTGATGGCATCATAGATGTTATAATACTTCCAGAACTCTCTAAAGGTCATCATATCATCTTCTGTAGCCCTGACTGCTTGTGGATATGTACGCCGCAAGTAATAAGCCTTAAATGCAGAAGTGACTCCCTGGTCCATTGGCTGTAGTAACGATGTAGTGTTGGGTTGTAAAAATTTACATTAGGATGAAGGTCATCTGAAGATGTTGGATGTCCAAGATTATCCAGCACAAACAATAATGTTCAACAGCAGGAATAAAACAGTTCAAGAACCAATCTTCAAACATGGTAAGTATGACCCAGCGTAAAGGATCACACACCTGCTTACACCATGTGGGTTTGTTTACATGCTCAGAAGAAACTAGTTCCCGAATTATTAATTATCCTTATGGGAGCCCGTTCGTAAGTACAGAATGCCGTAAGTCGGGTCGTCCATAACCTGAGGAGTGCCTGTGTTTTTGTTCCATTTTTTGGTCTCTACAGGGATTAAATGTACAATTCTGAATATATTCATTATTTTGTAAATATACATTTGATGTATATAAATACAAATATACAAAGCACACTCCCTTTTTTTGGACGTATATAATGCTATACATTATGGGAAGAGCCACCACCACCACCACCCAGACTGATTTTGACCTAAGTAGGAGACTCAGAAGAGATACCAAAGTTGAAGTGATGCAGAAGTCATATGCAGTCAAACTCTGTTATAACAAGCACCACAACACTGACAAAATTTCCTCATCATAACCATTACTCACTGTATCAGTAATGAGTTAAATCTACCTCCTATTGTTTTTAATTCTCAATAACTCGATAAAAATAGCTTCAAAGAAATAAAAGAAGTATTAGAGAGAAAAAATAATATAATTACATACCTAGGTATTATTTGTATGAACATCCTTGACTATAATACACTTAATACTAAACATTTTATTTATTACTCTGTGAAAACAATAATATTTAATAATGAACATGATTTCAATTAGTCTTTTTTTTAACCAGTATAGTGAAGCTATGTTTGTTTTTAAATCGATCCAGCCAACCACTGTTACATACAAAATCATTGTGTCCAAATTGTTTAGCAAATTTTTCGGATTTAGCTTTCAAAATTAGACTGTCTGTTGAAAAACCAGCACTTCTTTGTATAGTGAACCGTTGAAGCAGTCCATCATCGATGTTTGCAAACTCATCCTTTCTAAATATTTTGTTTTTGGTTATGTTGTTTTCCAGTGCTGATATGTAGACATCTTCCACAATGTCAATACTGCTGAAGAGGAGAAGAAAACTTTTTACATGCTTCAACATTTTTTGCCCCATGTTCTAACTCATGAATAATTTTGACCTCTTCATGAACCGAGAGATACTTTCTTTTAGTAGACATGTTTCTGACAGAAGAGTTTGCTTTTAACTAATTTTACAGTTGTAACAGTGTTGGTAAAGCAAGGGTGGTGGGCCAGAAGTAAGACACTGCATAGGTAGGTAGGTAGATAGTGAGGTGTTGGTCCCTAAGAAAAAGATTAAATTATAAACTGGCTTGTAATCTGATGCAGGTGGTCATCAAAAGCTAAGTCACTCCTTTCATTTTTGTCTATTCCAAGAATTAGGTCCAAAAACTGCATAATTACCAAAATTTTCATTTACTGCTCACTCTTATGGAAATATGCATTTTACGCATATGGAAATGTGCCTAAATCAAAATCATTATGGCTTGTTGATCATTACAGCCATGATCACATTATATCTGTGTTCGTTACAGCAAAGTTTGATTGCATTTCCCATATAAAGTAATAAGGTGATACACTTTTTCATTTCTTGTATGTGGGAAATATATGATGTCTGCATTATATAATGATGTGATTAGGTGATACAGCTTGCCACTACTGGTATATGGAAATATGTGACTTCTGCATTATTTTATCTCTTTCTGGGTCTGGTTTCCGATGATTAGATCTCGATAATCAGCATTATTGAGGTACATTCAATTTTATTTACCTTTTTATAGATGAATACTATGAGAGTTCTACTCCTTTGCACTATGGGATATTAAGGCAATTAATGTGAGGTCATTAGCCTCTGTGTTCAGTATCGGTGGGCAATCTCGTAAGCTCTCAGGTCAAATTTACAAAATTTTCATTGTTTTTATAAACATTTGCCTTTGAAATAATGTGGAATCTAATATCCACTTTGCCTATGTAACTTAAATACAAATTCTTGTTATATCAACTATTTTTTTTTAGTGAAAATCTGATCCTGACAACCTCTATTTGGCATGAATCCAACTTGTTCTTCACCAAGCATCCCTTCCACAATTTTTCTTTTCTGTTTCTCAAGTATATTTTCATAAATCTTACCAGTAATACTCAGTAGGGAAATGCATTTTAATTATCACATTCAGTTTTATTTACCTTTTTATAGATGGGTACTATGAGAGTTCTACTCCAATTATCTGGATCGACTCTCTGAACAGGCCCTTTGAATTATGCAATGCCACCACTGTAAAACTTTTATACCTCCATATTTGAGCATTTCTGGTCAAATTTCATTTATTCCAGCTGCCTTTCCACATTTGAGGTTTTTGATTTCTTTCTCTACTTCAAGTATGGATATGTATTCCTGACTGCATTCCTGTTGGGAGTTTTTCTACAACCGTGCTGACACTGCTTGTTTCATTTATCAGTAATTACTTTCAAAGTAAGTATTCCAGACATCTAGAATGTCTTTATCTTCATTTTTCATCTTTATCATCTCTGATTCCTTTTCAGTACTTCTTCCATTTCTAAGATTTTTCAATAGCTTCCAGAACATTTTTCCACCTTCCTGATATTTATTTTCTATATTCTTACCAAACTGTTTCAATGACTTTTGTTTAGCTAGTTTTACACAGTGCTTTGCTATTTTACATATTTCTCTGTATTCTCTAAGAGCACAAGCTTACTTACTTGTCAGGAACTTTCCATATGTTTTCTTCTTTTTCTTGACTGCCTCTTTAACTTCCAGAGTCTACCATGGAGTTCTGATTTTTCTGTCCTTAGAGACAACTTCACCACATGCCTCTCTCATGAACAATATGTTCCTGTTCATTTTATATGAAAAAAATATATCAGGAGGAAAGGAAAAATAATAAACTTTTTAACATTTCTGCACACAAAAATGTGTAACAATAAACTGCTTTCCTATTATTCGTTAATAAGTGGTATGAGGAACTATTGTGTATACAGCAGACCAACCACAGGATCTCAAAATTCCATTCTTCTAATTTTTTAGGATATGAAAATGTAAACTATTTTATTGATTATAAAAACTTTAATTAATAACTACCTATATTTTGGCATTATGTTACATTGCCATCTTCAGGTATCATTGTCACTTCCAGGCACTTACCCTAAGCAAATGAGGCTGAAGAAATGCAAGTGAAGTCGGTCCTAGAATCCTAAAGGTGCTCCCTAGTCGGTTAAATTAGGTTGCCTTGGCCGTTGGGCTGATGATCTTAGAATGTAAGCTTCCCAATTTTGGGGCAGTCTAATGCACCAAAATTTGTTTAGATTTGAGAAGTTTTTCAGAGCTGAAACTGATACAAGGAATAAACTTTCATACCTGTACATGCTGAGGTGTAATAAAGTGGCTTTCTTCCAGCGTATTCTGTGGTGGGTGTCCAATGCTTGATTAGTAAGTCCTGAGTGGCAGAAAAATAATTACTAAAGCTAAATTACTAAATTAATAAGGGAAATGCCAAACAGACTACATAAGCTTGCCTCTTTACTTTTAGATTGTACCTACCTCCCTGTAGAATATGATCCCACTAGCTCTCAAATCAACTGTGGAACCGAATGAAGTCCTTGTTTGAATATCCTGATATTAGCTGTCCTGCCTATTTGGCCATAGTAGGACAGTTTTCAACTGCAAGGCACCTGGTATTCTCCAGGTAGGTCTACGGGAAGTGACCAATTTTTTATGTGGTTTGTAAACCACACAAGAAATTTGGGTGCATGAGACTTCCCCAAATTTGGGAAGCTTACATTCTAAGAGTACCAGCCAAGACAACCCACTTCAGCCTGCCAGGGGGCATCTTTAGTTGCCCGACTTCAGTTACCTTTCTTCAGCCTCATTTGCTTAGTGTAAGTGCCTGCATGCACATATCATTGTTTTGTAATCCCTGAAGTGTAACATTGCCAAAATATAGGTAGTTATTAATTAAAGTTTTTATAACTAATAATGTAGTTTGCATTGTCATTTCCTAAAAAAATTAGAAGTATATCTAACCCAGGGGTCGGCAAACTTTTGAGACGGAAGAGCCAAACCTGTTCCTCACAACAATTTAAAAATTATTCGAGAGCCATAAATATATTTTTACAAATAAGGAAAATTTAAAGTAATATTATAGTATATTTATAGTATTATATAAAGAGTTATAATATTAATTATATCTTTATTAAATGAAGAAAAAATCACACAAAAGAATTGCTCTCATTGGTTTTAATCAGTGTGAGCAATGAGCTTGCATTTCCTTACAAAGTTTCTGTATGTCCAGTTTATAACTGGTCGTTTTAATTTAAGACAATATTCCAAGTTGGCATCAGTAATTTGGCTCCTCAATTTACATTTAATGAAATTCATGTTAGAAAACAATTGCTGACATAAATATGTAGACCCGAAGATACTGAGAACACCAAATGCAAATTTTTTCAACTCATGATATGAGTCCCGAAGACTATTCCAAGTGTAGAAAATCATTGAGTCTGCCTTCTGTAGTTCTTTTATAGCAATCTGCTTGTGCTGTGAAATCAGACTGCATTTTTCTTTTTCCAGTTCTTTTATTTCAGTACCAAGACATACAAATTTGGAGCTCTATAAGTCTTTGCTTGTCAAGTCCAGCAATTGTATTTCAAAATTAGCAGTGTCAATATCAAACGGAGGAAAATTTAATTCCTTCACATTGGCATTAAGAGGATTTCTAATAAAAGCTAGGGTCACTTTATTATTTGTGAATTCCTGAAACCTTTGAAGAAAAGATTCTGTCATGTTTAAAACTGCTGTCTTGAAATAATCTTTGTTAATGAGGGCATTGTTTTCTCAGTGATATTGAGACAAGTTTGGGAAACGAACTAAAGTTCCCCCTCTCTAAATCTTCAGCAAACAGAATCAATTTCTTTTCAAACGAAATAACTTCCTCTAGCATTGAAAAAGCAGTATTTCCCTTGCCTTGTAATTTACGATTGAGCTGATTCAGTTGTGATGTAACATCCACCATAAAGTACAATTTTTGCAACCACTGATCTTCTGTTAATTCTGGATATTGAACATCCTTGTTGTCGAGGAATAGTTTAATTTCATTTATGCAAGATGCAAAATGCTTTAACATTTAAAATGGAAAGCGAATTTCCATTCGCTTTCCATCGAATCCAGTACAACAGGGTTCAATGGAAAGCCATCAAACCCTGTTGTACTGGAGAAGATCTGAATACTCGCTCTCCATTTCACTTAGCAACTCTTTAAATTGTCGATGGTTAAGTCCCCTTTTTTTCACTCCCATCATACTTTTTTGCACCATCAGTTGCAATTGACACAATTTTATTGAGTGGGATATGATTTTTTTCCACGTATTCAAGGACAGGATTTGCTATGTCCTCTCCATGCGTTTGGCCCTTGAGTGGCAATAATCTCAGAAGTTCTTCTCTCGGACCCTCAGATGATACCTCACAAAAAGGGAAACTTGGACTGTGTCCTTGATGTCGCAAGACTCATCGCAATTGATAAAGCTGGAGTTAATTTAACGTCTTCGATTTGTTGGTTGGTTACATTTGAGGACATTGTAACTGTCCTATCCTACTGTTTTGGCAGATAACGGTATGTTTTTAATTTTATTTAAAATCTCTGCTTTGTTTTTGAAATCCCGAAAAAGTTCTTCTGATGCATTAATAAAACAACATTTTATGTATTCACCATCTGTGAATGGTTTTCCTCTCTTAGCGATCTCCTGACTCACTACGAAGCTTGCAACATTAACATCATTGACAGACTCTCTCCAGTAATAAATACAGAACTTGATTTTTCAACATTTTTCTGAAGTTCTTCAACTGCTCTCTTTCTTGTGTCACCGACAGGATATTTTCTGGCAAATGTGGCATGTTTTATTGTGAAGTGTCTCTTCAAATTTGGCTTTTTGTTGTGCGCCAGTTTTTCTTGCCAAATAAGACAGGTTGGAAGGCCATCTGAGTTCAAGATAAATGTGAAAGATTCAGTCCATTCAATTTTAAAGTCACGATGCTCATCTGTTGTTTTTCGTTAGTTTTTTTTCTTCATAGCCATGTTGAAAAGCACCCTAAACAATATATTTTATTGTACACATTATAAATACGTTATATAAAAAGAAAATAAAAAGAACTAAGTGATTATTCAAAATAATAAATGACAATAATTCGAAAACATAATAAAAATAAATCTCGCCAGTAATACGTTTTATTGTGACAGTTGCACGTGAAATAAAACACCGCGGTAAATCGCGACCATCAACGTATCTAAATATAATAAAACCAATATTATTTATATATATATATATATATATATATATAGCAGCAAAAGAAACAGCAAAGTGTCACGGACTTCGCTTTCACATTTCTCCATTACCAACGTTGCCTTGCCCAGTAGAGGGCGCCCGTGCGCTCACTTATTAGTCACTTTGTTGCTCTGCAAATGACCTCAGATGTCGAGGCACCCTAAAACCTAATCCTAATTAGTCACTTTGTTTGGCTACCCTGCCTACCATGTGCTCAACCATTCCCTCCACTCCCTCTGTATACCCTCTCCATGCTCGCTTTCCCCTCCCTGACATCGCGCATCTTAGTGCCACGAAGTTTTGTGAGACCTATAAAACAAATGAAATCACCATTAGGTGAATGAAATCCTTTAAAAATTTCATAAATGAAACTATGATAGTTTTATTTTCATTTTCAATTTTACTTCAGAGCCACATGTACTTACCCAAAGAGCCGCATGTGGCTTGCGAGCTGCAGTTTGCCGACCCTTGTGGTTAGATAATATATAAACCTATCTACAAGAATTGTGATCATCCACTGAGATTCCATGCATGTAAGGCCTGTCAATACAGCAAGTTAAAGATGAAGATTTCAAGACAACTAAATCAATTAACCTTTCTAAATGCTGCTGGGATAATAATGATCCTGAACTGTGTAACACTAAAACACCGATTTACGTCACCGATGGCTCTCCGCATATACAGATCACTAGCTTCGCTCTTCTACAGGAGCAGATTGCTGTCACCCACATTTTCTTGGCTGACACCAATCAGGCTATTCATGTGCTAGAGCAAGAGTTTGCCGTTACGCTGAACATCAACCTTTGGATGATCCTTTCCGATTTTCTACTGAGACTCGAATGTCTCAGCAGAAAAGAATTTCAAAGAATACAATGTCGGTACGTTAAAAAATCTGATAGTTTAAAAAAGAACTTGTCTTCCCAACTTCGACTACCTCTCAAGATGGTAATAAACCTGTCAATGAAGCCTGAAGCAATCAGTTGGAAGGCCATCTGAGTTGGCCACAACTTCACTAGCTCTGAAAAAAAAATCTCCACAGAAGAAATAATGATACAGGTAGGACAAGGTATCTGCAACCTTCCCAACCATATGGCCAACAGTATCAGACTGAATGTAACAAGTGTTCTAACCCAAGCCAAACCACCAAAAAGCAACCTATCAAAAGAAGAATTCAAAGCTCTGCAAGAAATGAAAAAGACAACAGAAAAATAATAATTACTAAAGCAGATAAGGGAAATGCCAAACAGACTACACAGGTAAGCTTGTCTCTTTACTTTTAGATTGTACCTACCTATCTATAGAATATGATCCCACCAGCTCTCAAATCAAAACACTCCATAGGCTCCTTAAGAAGATTACCTCTTGGCCAGTGGAAAGGACTATCAGAGTAAAACCTTTTAACTTTAACCTCCACCCCCAGATGGACTACCAAAAATCCATAAGCAAAATGTACCATTGTGAATGACATTGATTCCCCCACATACAAATTAGCCAAAGTACTCACACAATATAGTGGCAACACACCTTCACACACAAAAAAAAGAACTCAGCCTACTTTTAAGCCAGTATAGAAAACCTCTCACGCTAACACACTGACATAATGGTCAGTATTGATGTCTCCTCCTTATTTTTCACCAATGTCCCACTCAAAGATACCTTAGACCTCATCCAAGCCAAATTTCCTCCTGATATCTCAACCCTATTTTAGTTCGCCATGAACTCGGGCTATTTCGTTTGGCAAGGAAAATTCTACAAACAGATAGAGGGACAGCCATGGATTCTCCACTCTCTCCACCCCTGGCCAAACTCTTTATGGAGACCTTTGAAGAAAAAGTCTTAGACTCTGCTCAACATAAACCTACTGTTTGGCCACGCTAGGTGGATGATGTGTTCGCTATTTGGCTGCATTGCCTGGATACACTTCACAATTTCTCAACACACTTAAACAATCAACACCCCAGAATCCAGTTTACCTTGGAAAAGGAAAACAACAACGGTCTTCCTTTCCTAGACACTCTGATTACATGCCAGCCTGATGGATCCCTGGCTTTCTCTGTTTACAGAAACCTACAAATACAGGTGGATATATTCACCAGCAGAGTCACTCCCCCCCCCTAACAATATGCGATTATAAAAACCCTATATAACAGGCTAAAAATTAATCAGTTCAGATAACAGTGCCCTAACTACTGAACTTAACCATATACTTAACACCTTCTTAGCCCGATGGCTACAACCCCAAAAAATATTAAAAACAGTTAACTTCCCCCTCTCCCCCTTCCTAACAGAGATTAAATATATCACCATTCCATATATCTGGGGTACATCTGAAAAATAACAAAAATCCTAAGGAAATATGACCACACAACAAATTGCTAACCACATAAGAAATTGGCATCTCTTATCTGCTCCATCGAAGACCATCCACTTCCCCTAGACCTTCCTGGAGTATACCAAGTCTCTTGCAGTTACAAACTGTCTTATTATTGCCCAATAGGCAAGACAGCCAATATCAGCCATTCAGGACTTGCTGACCATGCATTGGACCAACCACAGAATATGCTGGAAGGAGGCCACTTTATTACATTGCAACTAGTACGAAAGATTATTCCTTGAATCAACCTCAGCTCTGAAAAACTTCAGAGCTGTTGGGTGCACGAGACTGCCTCAGATTTGGGAAGTTCACATTCTAAGAGCATTAGCCTAATGGCTAAGACAATCCAATTTAGCCTACTAGGGGCACCTTTATGACTCTAGGACTGACTTCATTTGCCTTTCTTTAGCCTCATTTGCTTAGTGTAAGTGCCTGCATGCACACATCATTGTTTTATGATCCCTGAAGATGGCAATGTAACATTGCCAAAATATAGGTAGTTATTAATTAAAGTTTTTATAATTAATAATATAGTTTACGTTGCCATTGAAGAAATTAGAAGTATGTCTAACCAACATATAAGCCTATCTACAAGAATCAAGATTACATTGTTTGGAGGTCTATAATAATGAGTTTTCCACTATGTACAAATTGTGCACCTCATAACTTATAACCATCTTTTGTATGCCATTTTATTTCATTATAGGAAGACCATAAGTTATTAGACTCAAATATTTTGGTTTATGAGATATACCAGTTTCAAAAAGGAAACCAAGAGTAGGCATATTTAAATAAATTACTTCACCTCCTAACTTAAACAGATGGTCTACGTCTATCCCCTTTGTTGGAAATAGTACTTTTTAAATCAGCTAATCTTTCCTAACTTTATTTTATTTAATTATTTTTTTCTTTAATAAGTTAGGAAATTTAATTCCCTCTTTTAGTTATCTTTCATCAGCTACTTAGGTAGCCTTTTGGAATTGTCAGTTATTGTTTGATTAGTTTTTTATTAAAAAATATTAGTATAATATTCTTTAATAAAAATTAAAGAATATTATACGTGAGTTTATTCCACTATTATAATTTATTAGAAATATACCAGTTTTGTGAAGTTTTTTAACTATCAATAAAAGTCAGCTAACATAGAAATATAGATTTCACTTTTTTTATCAATTTTTTATTCCCTATTAATGAAATAATATCTAGGAAGAAGTATCACTTATCATAGTGTTTTGTCTTTTTCAACAACTTTTTAATATACTTTTTTATACTTAAAACTTTTTTATATATATATAAAATTTAATGGTTCATAGCTGTATGTATAATATTCAAAATTTTGAATTTTTTGAAAATCTATAATAATGAGTTTTCCACTATGTACAAATTGTGTAACTCAACTTATAACCATCTTTTGTATGCCACTTTATTTGATTATAGGAAGACCATAAGTTTAATTTGTGAACTTAAATTGTACATATTTGGTCTAATGTATTAAAATTAAGACCTTTTATTGCTAAAAAACCATAAGATATAATGATAAAATATACAAAGAGCCAACAAATTTCACTAGCCACAGTCTAGCATTTTCAAGGCTGTACTGGTGTGAAAACAAATGCATCAAGTTACATGTAAAACATATGCCTTTAGTAACTGCTAGGCCGTTACATTTGATAATTCGTGTTTGATGGCGTGCATGCGTTCAAATGCTTCAGTCAGAATCCAGTACATGATCACGTGTTGTGTAGTTTTTTGCATATTGTAGTTCTGTTAATCTGAGAGAAATGATGAGATTTTTCCATATGTCTTTAAGAATAGTACCTTGATTTCTATTTAAATTATTGCCTGTGCCAGCTGCTTCTTTGAAAGTTCTGTGTCTGTAGTCATTCTTAATGTAAGGCATAGAACTGTTTTTTCCAATCTATAACGTGATTTGATGTTGAGAAATGATGAGCTAAACCAGATGTGATGATTCTGTTTTGATTGATACCCCCCCCCCCCACATGTTCCTTCTGTCTTATTTCAAAACTTCTAGAAGTCTGACCAATGTAAGAAAGTTTTTTATGGAAAAACTTGAAAAGGATGTTCTTTCCACCATTTCACCAAACCGTCGATTTGGTGGAGATATGTCAATGACGTGTTCATCATCTGGAAGGATACCATGGAAAACCTTCTCGTGTTTCTTAATAAAATCAACTCACTACACAATAAGATCAAATTCACTATGGAACTGGAGAGGAACAAAGAACTACCTTTTCTTGACATCCTCATGAGGAGAGAAGATAACAATATCCAACTGTCCATTTACAAGAAACCCACAGATACAGGTAGATATCTACATTATTCGTCTAACCATCATAGATCACAAAAACACAGCATCATTCATATGCTCCTTAATAGAGCCTTAAGGTCTATTTCGAAAGAAGCAGATGTACAGAGAGAACTGTCACTAATAGCTAACACTCTATCTCTGAATGGATACCCTTCTAACATTTTTAACAAATTGCTATTTAAAGACAACCTCCAACAATGTGTTACAGTGTCCCAATATGTGTCCACAGCTGTCATTCCATATATTAATTCAGTTTCCACAAAATTGGTCAGAATGTTAAAAGCTCATAACATCAGAGTGGTTTTTAAACCAACTACCATGATCAGACAAATCTTAAGATCACCCAAAGATGAGGTACCTTTCTTCAAATTTCCTGGAGTATATGAAATTCCTTGCACGTGTGGCCTTTCTTACATTGGTCAGACTTCTAGAAGTTTTGAAATAAGACAGAAGGAACATGTGGGAGATGTCAATCACAATAGAATCATCACATCTGGTTTAGCTCATCATTTCTCAACATCAAATCATGTTATAGATTGGAAAAATAGTTCTATGCCTTACATCGAGAAGGACTACAGAAACAGAACTTTAAAAGAAGCAGCTGTGGTACTATGCACAGGCAATAATTTAAATAGAAATCAAGGTACTATTCTTAATGACATATGGAAAAATCTCATCATTTCTCTCAGTTTAACAGAACTACAATATGCAAAAAACTACACAACACATGGTCATGTACCGGATTCTGTCTGAAGCATTCGAGCGCATGCACGCCAACAAACATGAATTATCAAATGTAACGGCCTAGCAGTTACTAAAGTGTATGTTTTACATGTAACTTGATGCATTTGTTTTCACACCAGTACAGCCTTGAAAATGCTAGACAATAGCTAGTGAAACTTGTTGGCCCTTTGTATATTTTATCATTATATCTTATGGTCTTTTAGCAATAAAAGTTCTTAATTTTATGACCATAAGTTATTAGTTTCAAATATTTTGGTTTATAAGATATACCAGTTGCAACAAGGAAATACCGAGAGTAGGCATATTTAAATAAATTACTTCACTCTCCTAACTTTCAAAATTTTCAAAATCAAATGGACTGTTATAGAAGTTTCATACAGTGAAATATTGTGTCCAGTGAGAAATGGAAAATAAGAAAGGCAAATCTTGGAACAAAATTCTGTTCAATTTATGAAATAAACGAAGGACCGAGTAGCCACTTTTATGTTGAGCCCATACATGAGAGGTTGATTGATCAATCTATAGTACATTAGTATCATGTACCAGGTTTAGTTAGGGAATGTATATTTCCATGCTGGTGAGGATTATTTTGATAAATTTGGTTCATATGTTTAGGTTGGAAGGCCAGAAGCAATAGTCCAACCATGGGAATGAGGCAGAGAAGTCGCGCGGGTTATCCCACTTGACATTGTTATAATGCCAAACTACTCTTGTATGAGAGTGGCTGTGTAAGCATTTTTTCATGGAGGAGGAGATGAGCACTAGATTGTACTCAGAATTACCTAGGGGCCCCTACTACATTCACTGTGCATTTGGAAGAGTCATTGGTGAGGAAAAAATCTAGGGTATTTGGGAAGTGGTTCAAGTTATCAGGTATTCTGGTTGGCATCTGAACAATTTGTGCAAGGTTGTTAGTGACAGCAAATGTTGCAGCATCTCTGCCTTCAAGATCTGTACAACTGGAGGAGGAAAGCCAGTTGGTGTTGTGGACATTAAAATCTCCTAGGAGGATGATTTTGCTATTGGGAAAGTGGAACTGGAGAAAATCAATTTTTAAGGAGAGGAAATGAACAAGATCAGATGGGTTGGTTGCATTTGCGAAGTAATAGAGACAGCAAATGAATTTGATTGAGTGGATCAGAGATATTTTCAACCAAAAAGGTCAAAGTTGGGCGATTCTATGTTTGGTGCTCTCTGGCAAGATATATCAGAACAGATGTATGCATAGATGCCACCCTTGGGTTGAAAGGAGTTAAAGAGTGTATAGTTTGGAAGGTTGAGATGAATAGTGGTGGAGGGAGGTTAGATTTGAGTTTCTGCCAGAAAGAGAAGGATGTTTATAAGAAATTTTTTTCAACTAAAATGTGCTTCTTTGCATATAATATCTCCTTCCCTCATTCATATAATTTGACTATCTTAACCATTATATTTATTTATGCCAACAATAACATCTTAAATATTATTAATCTAAAATTACTCAGTAATGGTTGCTATTTATCATTTCAATTAAAACTTGAGAGTTCTAATGAAAATTGGATACTTCAACTTCTTCAATAACATTGAACTTGACTATATACAAAAATATCAGATTATACTTATTGCCAGTGCTTTTTTTGGGGGACCATGCACAATGCTATGGCATATCAGCACTTTTATATTAACAATGACATTTTGACATATAAGTATTAGGTGAATGTAAATAAGATAAGTACTAGGTAATAGTTTTTACACATTTAGCACCTATTGTTTTACAAAATAAGCACTGTTTACTGCCTTATTTAAACTTATACTACAATTGTAATATGTTTAATCAAAATAATTAATTAATATGGTACCTGATATATAAAACTTTTAAGTCTTAATTTTTTTATTAGCAGTTGTCGCACATGGATTGTAGAACCTATAATACACTAATGCTCTGAGGTATCAAAGGAATGAGAAAAAAAAAATTGCTTATTAACATTGGATTAAAATAAGGTATGATGAATACTGTTAAATGCAGGTTGGCAGAAAACATGCAGAAGAGAACATTCTCATAAATGTTTAGAAAATGGGAAGGAACTTTTAAGAAGTAGATGATTTTCATCAGCTGGTGTGACAGATCATGTGATAAAAGGACTAGAAATATAAAAATATATTGTATACTGAAAGTCTGTATCTTTATAAGATTTCAGCTACACTGCATTTTGTGCTACTTATTAGCACTGGCTCTGAGAAGCAGCTATGAACATGAGTTAATCCTATTATTTCATTCTGCCAACTGTAAAGGATTATCACACCTCTTAATGGTGATAATTGGCTAGCACTTATACGTGTTTCTTTATTTCTATCATATGCTTCACATCCTCATTTTGGTAGATGGAAAAATGGTAGAAAACAGTGATTTTGTAAGGCAGTTGTTTAAAGTCTGGGAAACTATTTTTGTAGTCAACATCAGCTTTGAAGCACTTCTCTGACAAGTACGAGATAATAAGTGACTGCATTAATTTACTAAAAATATGTGAGACAGTTATTTTAATACCATTTTCAGTCCAACACTATAAATCTAGACTGAAAAGATACTGTGATAGAATATGAGTTCTTTTGTCCACTACAATTTTGAATTGTTTTCACAGTTACTTGATGTTATGGCTTTTGTTCTTATTTTTTTTTTTGTTTTTTTTTGTGTGTGTGCATGTGCGCAAAGGATGCTTATTTCAAATCCATCACAATATTAGCATCTTAATAATTTTTTTTTTTTCCTTATATACTGTTGTGAATTAATATTGTTAAAACGTTTATGTAATGAATATTTTAGAAATGTAAAAATATGCCTTTGCAATTGCCAAGAGGTAATGAACAAATTCACCTTAACTAGAAATATTATTATTACATGGGCATCTCCATGGAGTTCAAAGATTCATCAAAACCCACACTAACCATCATTGACACAATTATGCTATCATACCAGTCAAATTAGTTCACTAACAGATCACTCTCGACTGTCTCTCTAGCAAGTCAATCCATCATTTAGCACTCTCAAAACAAAAATGTAATCCTTACACTCTTGCTAACCCCACACTCTTATACAACTTACAAGGGTGATACCTCTTTTTCTGTCTCCACTCATGTATTGGAAAATTTCTTTGGCATCTACTCTTTAAAACCTTTTGGTGACTTATGTTTCTGTCCTTCCCCCCTCTTTTCTGCCTGAACTTTGCATCCCACCAAACATTCAGTCTGTCCTCACAAGGAACACTTCATCAAGTGATCATCTTTTTGGTCACTTATCTCTGAATCTGTACAGAATAATCCAGATGTGATCATTTCAAAGCATTGTAAAAAGGAATAATAACTTCTATATCCCTGCTTGTTAGTGTATTTCTTAACATCTAAGTGATCCTTTGAAATATGCCAACTTTTGCAATGTGTTATCTGAACTGTAGCTCTCTCTCTGTCCACCACTACTGCTAAATACCCAGCCTCATCAATTTCTTGATGTTTTTTTATCCCAAAATTCATAACTTTATACTTGGACACATTGAATTGGCTGCCATTGGCCTTTGCCAAACCACCAGTCTGTTTAATTCATCCTGCAGAATCTGTACATTGCCATTATTGCTCTTTCTGGGTTAGCATCATCATCAGGAAATAGGATATTTCTCCTCAGATTATTCCCAGTATCATTCTTGTATAAATTGAACAACATGGGCCCAAGTAGAGTCTACCACTGATCATCTGCTTTCTCTGATTCAGCATCCACCATATACTACTCTCTGATGTCTCCCATCAGGCCTCAGACCCCCAGAATAGATACTAACCACTATGTGACCTTTATTCACTTAACATACTTGGGGAAAACTGACCAAAATGTCCTCTGGTTCTGTTACATTGATCCAATTTGAGTAGTGTTCAGAGTTCTGAAGCACTCCTGCACCACCTAGACTTGAATTGCATTTGGGATAGTCATCCTCATAAATGGTAAGCAATATCCCCCCTCTTTTTTTTGTAATTAATTTTTTAAATTAATTTTTTGCCATGGCATTTAAATTAAATTTATTTATTTATGTAATTTTATTGTAGTTCATTTTAATTTGTGTTTTATTTATATTTCATTTTATTCTGAAACCACCCTTATGACAGTCAGTACTCAAGCACATGGCTTAGATCTGTAAAAAAAAACAAAAAAAAAACATTGCTTTGTTTGAGCTTCACCTTGTGCAGTGATGATGACCTTTTAGTTTCAGGCTGAAATATTTGCAATAATAAAAATTATCATTATTCATTCCTGTAAATACATATTTCTAATAATCAAGATGCCATTAAAAACTTGCCTTATTCTTTTTAATATTTCTGGTTTTCTCTGCTCTGTGATATTGAAGTTTAAGAAATCTAAATATTCATCGTAACATGATTTGGTAAGGATTATCTGCTCTACTTTCAGTTGTTTATATATGTATTATTTTTAAGATGTAACAGTTATTTCTAGCTAATCTCAGATGGTATGGTCACTTAAATAGAATGGGAGAGGAAAGATTAGCAAAACAAGTGTTCTCTGCCAGGTTGGCAGGAAAACGACCCAGAGGAAGACCAAGATATAGGTGGATTGATACGGTACAACGTGCCTTAGACGATAGAAATATAAGATCTGATAATGTTGGAGTCTTGACAAGTAACAGACTGATTTGGAGGAAAATTGTAGATAGGAAGTTAGTAATGATGTAATTTTTCATGTAGTACTGTCATATCCTGTACACCCCTTGAGGGTACATGGCAGGAATTTGATGATGATGATGATGATGATGACAGTTATTTCTTTATTTTCAGGTATTAGACTTAAGAACTTGGAAGAATTCTATGAGCCATTTGAAGACCATATCAGAACTTTGCATTGGAGAATATGTAAATATGGTCTGTCAGGTAATCTCTCTAAATGTATTGCAGAAAATTTGAAATCACATTGAAATGTTTCTATTCTAAAATAAAAAAAAGTATTGCAATTGTATCTTCAGATTAGTTAATGACTTCAAAATTATGCAGTAAAACTTCCCAGTTGCATAATGAAATAAAATATATTACATAGTTAAAGTGATGTTAATTACAGTCAACATATTGAAACTTTTTGTATAAATGAAATTAATTTAGATTATTTGAATGTCTTTTTATAATCCCCACCTAATAAAAGGCTTTTAGCCTATAGGATATTATTAGTAGTACTGATGATTAAATACTTAAGGAATTGACAGCGTATACTAGAAATATAAATTAAATCAAACTTTAATATATACTTTCCAATATTTCTACATCACGTTGCCATCTTCATGGGAACTTAAGATAAAGACACTTGCATGCAAGTACTACACAACAGCAAATGAGAAACAAAGCGAGGAAGCTACCGTTTTCCTAAAGTCCTGATGGTGCCCCCTGGCAGGCTATATTAGGTGTTCTTGGTCTTTGGGCTGAAGTTCTTCTAATGTATGTTTCCCAAATTTTGGGTAGTCTCATGCATCCGAATTTGTTGAGGTTTGGCATGTTCCTAAGGGCTGAGGCTGATTCCATGAATAGTCTTTCATATTTGAACTTGCTGCGGTGTATTACTGTGGCTTTCTTCCACATTTGGCCACATGGCCTGGATACACTCCTCTCCTCCTTAACACACTTAAACAACCAACACCCTGGAAAAAGAGGAAAACAATAGCCTCCCCTTCCTAGACACACTAGTCACCCACTAACCTGATGGAACCTTGGTTTTCTCAGTTTATAGAAAACCTACCCATACAGGCAGATACATTCACCAACAATCCCCCCCCCACACACACACACATACAACAATATGGAGTTATTAAGACACTCTTCAACAGGGCTAATTAATCTGTTCAAATGACACAAAGTCCTAACCACTGAACTAAATCACATCCTTAACACTTTCTCAGCCAATGACTACCCCTCCCCAACAAAAAAAAAAAATCCAAAAAATACTAAAACCAGTTATCCACAACACAACCCACCTCCTCCCCTTCATAAAATAGATTACTCTAAATCCATCACCATTCCCTACATCCGAGGCACCTCGGAAAAAATCAACAAAATCCTAAAAAAAAATATGACTTGACCTCTTGTTACAGACCATATAGAAAATTGGCATCCTTTATCCGCTCCACTAAAGACCAACCACTTACCTTAGACCTACCAGGTGTATACCAGGTCCCTTGCAGCTGTAAATTTTTTTACTTTTGCCAAACAGGCAGGACAGCAAATATCAGAATCTCAGATCACAAGGACTACATCTGATGTTACCAGTACAGCCACTCTGGTTTTGCAGACCATGCTCTGAATACCCGCCACAGAATAAGGTGGACGAAAGCCACAGTAATGCACTACAGCAAGTTCAAATATGAAAGACTATTCATGGAATCAGCCCTTAGGAACATGCCAAACCTCAACAAATTTGGATGCATGAGACTGCCCCAAATTTGGGAAACATACATCAGAACTTCAGCCCAAAGGCCAAGAACACCTAATGTAGCCCACCAGGGGGCACCATCAGGACTTTAGGAAAACGGTAGCTTTCTCGCTTTGTTTCTCATTTGCTGTTGTGTAGTACTTGCGTGCATGTGTCTTTATCTTAAGTTCCCATGAAGATGGCAACATGACGTTGCCAAAATATTGAAAAGTATATATTAAAGTTTGATTTAATTTATATTTCTAGTATATGCTGTCAATTCCTTAAGTATTTAATAATCATGTTTAACCAGCGTATAAGCATTTCTACAAGAATTATTATTAGTACTGTGGGTATGTGCTAAGGATTAGATAATTTGAAAACATTGCTGTAGAGACAAAACATGAAACTTCTTTTAAAACCACTTGATGCCTCCAGTAAGCAGGGTGGTGATCTCACACTGGGTGATGATAGTTTGTCTCCTACATAAAGAAATTCAGATAACATCTATACCTATGGTAGAATTCAAATCCACAGCCTATTGGTTGGAGTGTTGAAATGCTAACCACTTGGCCAACCATATACTGGAAAATTTTGAGGTGCTTCATCCAGATCTTCAGTGTTTTTTTAGAACAGATATTTGTAATATTTGTAGTTGTTGAGAATGTGTTTTATCATTAATTTTTAAGTAATAATAATATTAACTTATTGTTTTTTAATTACATTTTATAGCTGTTACAACTCTCAAATGTGTAGAGTAATGTGAAAATGAAGTCATGTTTTGAACATGTTTGAACCTGGCTTACATCAAGGAATATTATAACACATATACCCAGTGTGTTAGTTCTCACTTATGCTTGGCATCGTTGAATTGCATAGTATGAAATGGGCCCACTATGGATGAGTGGTGCACAATATACATATCTTTATCCATTCAAGTCAACCCCACCTTCTCGAGATGTGACCTGTTTTCACGAAAATGGTTCTGATGACTCCACTGAGGTGAGTAATCCTACTACTTGGTGGTGTATTACTGGGGTCCTGAAGTGAGTGTTTCTATATTTAGTTCCCATAGAAGAGGTTCCAGTTTTTGCCCTCCTCCCTAACAAACTTCTGACCCTCCATGTGAGGCACCTGTTTGTGGTGGAAGGGACCTCCCAGTGATGGTACTGGCCCTTTTTCTTCCTTTCTCTTTTTTTTTTTTTTTGCTCTACTTCTCCTGTCTTTTTTTACTATCCCTATTCCAGACTACTATCACTGGGATGCATTGCCTTGCGGCAGTGTTTGCCATGCAGTGCAATCTGTGGATATCCAGAAAGAGGGGGGGAATTCCTGGTAGTCTTACACTACTTTGGTCTCTGCTTCAGCAAGATAGGCAGTGCTGGATGGCCTGGACAGGATCAGTTGGCTACTAGTGGGCTTCGTATAGCATCCAGGGTAACCCTGGCATTCCACTCCTGAACACATTCATTGCTTGCTGGATAGTTGGCATCCATATGTGGTTCCTTGATGGGTGAGTGGGTGGGCAGCTCTGGCACTGAACCAAAAACCACTTGAGCATGAATTCTTCATGCTTAGTTGTCTCAGGAGCCCTAACAAAGTCTCAACGTCCCAACCAAGTAAAAATAAAATAAAATAAAAAAACACTCAAGCGTGAATTCTTCATGCTTAGTTGTCTCAGGAGCCCTAACAAAGTCTCAACGTCCCAACCAAGTAAAAATAAAATAAAATAAAAAATACTCAAGCGTGAATTCTTCATACTTGGTTCTCAGATCCCAACAAAGTCTCGAAACAAAAGATGTGATACCAGTTTTTCTAATCATCCTGTGTAACAGATGAAAAGCCGATAGGGAGAATGTTACCCTCCTTCATTGAAAAGAGTTTAGAAGCATTAGCAGGTTCTCCCAAAACAGTTAAGAAACTCTGTTCTGGTGATGTACTCATAGAAACTTCATATCAGCAACATTCCAAAAAAAAACTACCCAGAACAACATCAGTGAGTAGAATACCATTAACAGCTATACACCGTAAAATACTCATTTCCAGTAGAGGAGTGATCTCTGAATGGCATCTCCTATATGTTCCTGATGAGGAGATATGTTCAGAGCTTAAAGATCAGGGAGTGACAGGTATTAGGCACATCCTGATATGCAGGGATGGTCACCTGGTTCCGACCAGTAACATTGTACTTACTTCTGATACTCCTAAATCTCCAACATCTGTTAAAGCAGGACATCTCGGTTGTCCTCTTAGATTGTATATCCCTAATCCACTGTTTCAGAGCTATCATCTTTAATACCATGTTGGTATTAAAGATGATAGCCAGTTTTTCTCTGCAAAGAAAGCTAAATGTGTAAGCTGTCAGGGAGATCATCCACTCTACTCTCATGCATGTCAAAAGTGGAAAGATGAAAAAGTAATACAAAAAACAAAAACAGAACAAAACATAATATTAGGATGCAAAAAGAAAGTCAGTCACCACCACACTTTCTCTGAGATCCCCTTATTCTGTGAAGGAAACAATTAAGAAAATGTCAACAGCAATTCAAACTCATGTGTCTATTCCACCATTTGATAATTTCACCATACCTGAACTTTTCGATCATGACCGTTTCCTCTGTTGAGCACATCAATCACACAGTGTATGGTCCCACTCCAAAAATAATTCCATTAGATGAGAACCCACTTGTCAAAAAAAATTATGGCAAGGTTATCACTTAATGACAGACATTCCACAGAAAAAATGGATACTTCAGTATCCACTGATCTTGACACATCTGATGATGTAATGGATATTTTTTCCAAAGAAAGAGATGGATACTGGTTATCCATACTTCCCAAAATCTATCTTGGATTTTGTCAGAATATTGATGATATCAAACACTTGCTGCAGAAACATGCCAGCCTGGTTGGCCGATCGTTTAGCATATCTACCCTCCAGCCAAAAGGCTGCAGGTTCGAATCCCATCATGGGCATGGATGTTTGTGATTGTCTGTGAAAATACTAGTAGTAGTAATGGTGGTGGACAGTAGATGATCCGGTTTGCTATAGTTGGTGGAGATGGAGAATTGTAGAGTAGGTACCCTTCCTCGATGAGTCTTTGGATTCCTTGGAGATGTCATGTAATAATAATAATAAACCCAACAAGGTAGGTCCTCAACCTTGCAGAAATCAGACAAGTCTATGAAGCATAAACAATAGGAAAATTTTTACAATTGAACTGTTATGGATTTTGCCAGAATATTCATGATATCAAGCACCTGCTACAGAAACACAAACTTTTTTTGTTTCCATCTGCAGGAAACGTATTTAAAACCCAGTGAGGACCTTTGGGAAGATCACTCTTGTATGCGAAGACAGAGCTGGAAATGGTCCTGCATATAAAATAGCTATTCTCATAGGCAGTCATACTCCTTTCTATCATGTTCAGCTTAATACTGCTCTGCAAGCAATGATGATTTGCCTATCTGTAGAGTTTCATATTACAGTATGCTCAATATGTTTACCACCTGAATTAAATGAAATAGAACTTGATAATTTCGTAATGCAACTGCCTCAGTCCATACTCCTAATGTGTTATGTCTTTTAATAGACATAAAACGCTGTGGGGGTAGTCCCAACACGAATAGATGAGGTCATATCATTAAGCGAATACTCGACAACCATGACCCCTCTCTCTTATTAATAACGAAGTAAATACCTTCTTCTGTATGCCTACACATTCTTATTCTGTAATTGATCATACAATCTGCTCAACTGCTATTTTTTCCACTGCTCATATGGGATGTTGCTGAAAACATATATTGAAGTAACCATTTTCCCATTATTAGCACACTATGCCTTCACTGGAACCATGTCTTCCTGAATAACAGAATATTTACAAAGGAAGAATTTCTAGACTCTTGGCATAAGTTAATTTAATTGCTATCCCAAAGTCAGCAAGGATCCAGCACAGGCCAACAGTGATTGTCCATTTGCTCTAACTAGCTGTCTTTGTGATCTTAGAAAAAATGATAAATGCAAATTTTGTCTGCTACTTAGAAAGCAACAAACTTCTTTCCAACATACAATGTGACTTTTTTACACATTAATCAGCCTTGGACCATTTAGTGCATCTAGAAACGTGTAAGAGATGCTTTCCTGAAACGAGAACACATGTTCTCGTTTCAGGGAAAAAAATCTGAAAAATAGCAGTCTGGAGATATGGCATATTAAAAGACCTTTTAATCTTGGTCTTAAGGGGAGGGGGGGGACATCTTCCTGTTTTTATTAAGAACTTTCTATCCAGACATGTTTTCCAAGCCTGTGCAGGAAGTATGTTATCTCAGCCATATCATCAAGAAGATTGGAATTCCTCAAGGCTCTGTCTAAATTCACTTTAGACAGAGCCTTGAGTGAACTGACCCTGTTCACTATTAAAGTGAAGTCAACCTACAATATAGGGTCATTGAAAGACAACTTCAACAAGCAATTGATCTTGTCTCTTCACAGGCTCTTTGTCATGAATTCAGGTTTTCTGCAAAAAAGCATTCAGGCTTTTCAGATAAAAGCTTGAATGAAAAAAAAATCTGTGTACACCTCTGCTGAAAAGGCACTCTCCACCCTAATCCTAATTTAAGAATAGGACAAATTGTTATCCTACTAGCACAAGAGGCCATGTTTTTGGGACTTGCCTGGTTGGCTGAGTGGTTAGCGTATCCGCTCTCCAGCCAAACGTCTGCGGGTTCGAATCCTGCCATGGGCATGGATGTTTGTGATTGTCTGTGGAAGTGGTGGTGGTGGTGGTGGGCAGTATATGGCGTTGGTGTAGTTGGTGGAGACAGAGAGTTGTGGAGTAGATGCCCTCCCTCGATGAGTCTTTGGACTCCCTGGAGGTGTCACGTAATAATAATAATAATAATCTTTGACAGAAAGCTAACATTCTTTATACAGATCGTTTGTCATCTTTGGGAAAAGTGTAATATCTTCTGCACTCTGTCCTCTACAGAATGGTGGAGTGGTGATCAATGTTCCTTGCTCTGCATTTATTGTGCTCTTATATGTTCAAAGCATGATTATGGATCTCAGGTTTACAGTTTTTGCAAGGGAGAACATGCTTCAGTGATTAGACCCTATCCATCATCAGGATATCTAAATAGCTACTGGTGATTTTTGCATATCACCCATTCAAAGTCTTTATGCGAAATTAAATGAACTTCCCCCCTTTATCACATAGACGAAAACATTTGTCTCTTAATTATTCCCTAAAAATAAAATCCTTCCATCTAGAAGGATTTTTAAATTTTGATTTAGTGATAATCAGGTTTATTCAGCATATTATGATTAATTTGACAGTTTTGTTTGTATTATTCTACAGATAACATACATTCCCAAGCAATGTTACAAAAGTAAATCTGTGACATGCCTTCTCATGCTGTTTAATAATAATGAAGTGATTAAATTTTTTTTTTTTTAATCAGCTTTTCATTTTCACAGGTTGTTGCTGTTAATATAGTCAGTACTGGAGTATGTACAGTACTAAAAGTGTGGGATGGAACAAAGCCATCATGGTATGTATTTATACAATAAATGTGTTTCAGGATAAAATACTTCATAATTTTAACAATTATTGCATTAAATACATCATTCTCATCATTGATTTCCTTAGAGCATGTACCTTGATCACTTAGCACTTAGTTTTGTGTTGCCTCTGTGTGGGTGTGTTAGAAGTCTCATATTATACTGCCTGATGATGTCTCAGTGACTGGGACAGAGTATTAGAAGAATTAAATCTTATTTTTAATCCTTTCTTAGTGCTATTTTTCACTCCATTAAACTTCAAACATGAGTTTCTCCTAGTACTTAAGCATTATACAAACCAGTCACTATCATAGAGTTGGTGATAAAGGTATTGGAGAAGTCAGTAAAAGGCAGAATTCAGGTATGGATGGACAGGAATATGATACCCTATGGTTGGTGAAAGTATGGTTTTTGTGAAGAGTCTATTTTTTTTTTTTTTTTTTTTATAATAAAGTGACAATTAAGTTGGATAAAGGGAATGGTTACATAATGATAGTGCTGCATTTTGTAAGATACTTTTTGCAATCTGTTACATAAATTGGAACAAATGGGGAAATGAAGCTTGTGATATGGATAAAAGAATCGCAGTTGATAGAAACCCCCTCTAATCTTCATATTGAAGACGAGAACTGAATCCAGGATAAGGTAGGTGATTAGTGGTGTACTGCGGGGCTCTGTATTGGAGCCATTGTTTAATTTGTACATTATAGGAGGAATATGATGATGATAGAAAAAGACTTATATAAGAGCGATGGCCAACACTTTAATGGATTTTGCACTGGGAAGCTGGAGAAATTATTTATTGGTTCAGTTGTAGAAGAGAACTGGACCTGGACAGGGAACTGGACAATGAGACTTATTTGTGCCTATGGTCCCACAGAAGGTTCTACTAAGGTAGAAGTGGAGGAATTTTTTGAGGATTTAGAAAAAGCCACTGACACAATGAAAAATGAAAAGTTGGTCCTTGTTGGGGATCTAAATAGCAGAGTAGGAAATGATTGTGAAACATGCAAAAATATTTTGGGAAAATTTGGAGAAAAGAGCAAAGCTAATAATAATGGCAAATATCTGTTGGATTTCTGCTCAGGACATGGACTGGTTATTACTAACACCATGTTCCAACATAAAAATGTGCACAAATTCACATGGGGAGAAGAGGCAAGGAATAAGAAATGTCTCATTGACTATGTTATTGTTGATAGTGATGGTTTCTCCCTGGTGCAGGACACCAGAGTGTACAGAGGATTTGAAATTGGAAGTGATCACTATCTAGTTTTGAGCAAGATATAATTGAATTTCATATTGAAAAGAATAACATGTAAGAAAGTTTTAAAGCGAATAAACGTTGAGCAGCTCTCAGATGTGAACTGTAGACTAAAATACACAAAGATTATTGAAGAAAAAATGAAGAGAAAAGAAGAAAGCATATCAAAAGTTCCTGTCAAATAAATTAGCTTGTGCTCTTAGAGAATATAGAGACAAATGCAAGAATGCTAAACACTGTGTAAAACTAGCTAAACAAAAGTCATGAGAGGACTTTGGCAAGAATATAGAAAATAAATATCAAGAAGGTGGCAAAATATTCTAGAGGTTGTTGAAGAAGCTTAGGAATGGAGGAAAAAGTGCTGTAAAAGGAATTAGAGATGATAAAGGTGAAATGAAAACTGTAGAAAAAGATATCCTTGAAGTATGGAGTAATTACTTTGAAAAACTTCTAAATGAAACAAGCAGTGATGACAGCACAGTGGTAAAAAACACTGACCAGGCATACAGTCAGGAATACATATCCATACTTGAAGTAGAAAAAGCCATCAAAGGCTTGAAATGTGGAAAGACAGCAGGAGTAGATGATATTCGACCAGAAATGCTGAAGTATGGTGGTATAAAAGTCTTACAGTGGCTGCACTGCATAGTTCAGAAAGCCTGGCCAGAGGGACGAATTCTCGATGATTGGAGTAGAGCTCTCATAGTACCCATATATAAAAAGGGAAATAAAACCGAATGTGAGAGATTACAGAGGTATTTCCCTACTGAGTGTTCCTGGCAAGATCTATGCAAGTATACTTGAGAAACGGTTGAGAAGAATTGTGGAAGAAAAGCTTGGTAAAGAACAAGCTGGATTCAGGCCAAATAGAAGCTGTCAGGATCAGATCTTCACTTTACGACAAATAGTCAAGAAAGCATGGGAATATAACAAAGATCTGTATTTAAGTTTTGTTGATTTGGAAAAGGCATATGACACGGTGCCAACAGAGAAGCTATTCAATACGCTGCAGTTATATGGTCTCAATGGGGAACTATATCAAGCAATACTTAGTCTTTATTTGAGTTGTAAGTCAGCAGTTAGAATTGAAGGAAGTACAGGAAGATGGTTTAATGTTAAATCTGGTGTGAGACAAGGATGTACATTATCCCCTCTGTTATTCATTATCTATATGGATCACATTATGAAGGAAAGTGGCATTAAACATGATATCAAAATTGGAGATGTTAATGTCAGCTCTTTGCTTTATGCGGATGATGTTATACTTCTAAATAAATCTGCTACAAGTCTGCAAGATTCTCTGACTAAATTGAATAGCTGTTGTAATAGATATGGTATGAAGGTCAGCAATAAAAAGACAAAGACAATGAAAATAGGCAGAATCATTGAAAATGTCAACTGTGTTGTGAATGGAGAACCTGTGGAACAAGTAAAACATTTCAGCTATTTAGGCACGATTTTTACTGAAGATGGTAAATTAAATATAAAAATAGACAACAGAATCTGCAAAGCTGGTATGGTGGGAAGTCAATTGAATTAATTCATTTGGAATAAGAGAGAAATTAGTCAGAACACTAAATTAGCTGTATACAAGACTGTGTTCAAACCAGTTTTAACTTATGGATCTGAGAGCTGGGTCAGAAGTAAAACACTTGACCAAAGATAGAGACCACAGATATGAGAGTCCTGAGAAAGATTATAGGTGTGAACAGATATCATCAATGGCAATATCATATTAAAAATGAGGATATTAGGAAAGAACTTGACATTGTCAGCATCCAGGAATGCATTAGCAGAGCTAATCTCAGGTGGTATGGTCACTTAAATAGAATGGGAGAGGAAAGATTAGCAAAACAAGTGTTCTCTGCCAGGTTGGCAGGAAAACGACCCAGAGGAAGACCAAGATATAGGTGGATTGATACAGTACAAAGTGCCTTAGACGATAGAAATATAAGATCTGGTAATGTTGGAGTCTTGACAAGTAACAGACTGATTTGGAGGAAAATTGTAGATAGGAAATTAATAATGATGTAAATTTTTCATGTAGTACTATCATATCCTGTACACCCCTTGAGGGTGCATAGCAGGAATTTGATGATGATGATGGTTGTAGAAGAGAAAGGGAAACGAGATCATCATGGAAGGAATAGGAAGAATGTGTGTGTGTGTGTGTGTGTGTGTGTGTGTGTGTGTGTGTGTGTGTGTGTGTGTGTGTGTGTGTGTGTTTAAGTTCATCTGCTGTATGCAAGCAAACACAACAGTATTATGGATGACATTGAACATAATTATGAATCTTGAAAGGAGATAGAAAACAGAAAGTTGCCCAATCAGGCTAAGGAGACTGTAGACTGTATAAAGGGTATAGTATTTTTAGGAAGGACAGAAGAGATGGGGGGTGGTCTACTAATGATATTAGATGATTGGTGTCCAGTTAGGATAGAAACTGATGAAAGCAATAAATGTCCCATGTAGCAGTGAGTCTGAGACTATCTAGTGTGAAGATGATACTAACAGGATGAAATATATGGTGGGGTGTTACTACAGATTTCAGCTGCTGGGGACTAATGAAATGCTTTGCCAAATTAACCTGATGGTTACTGAGTGATCATAACGAGTGACTTAAATTATCCAAACACGAGTGGGTAGAAATGAAATCTCATGATAAGAATGAAATAGATATATCGAGCTGCTGTGAGTCAAGTTTTTCAAGTAGCATGTGAAAAAAGGAACTCGAGGTCAAAGAGTGACTATTAGATTTGATCATAACAGCAGGAGTCTCAGTTAATAATATGGCTTTTGCTACCAGATGGTGACAGTGATCATGTTGTATTGTTATGTTAAATAGTTTATATTAATGTTCCAATTAGGACAGGTTGCATGCCGAATTACAAAGCTGTGTGAAGTATCTGATGAGTTTCATTCAGATATACCACATAATTATTTTTTTATTAAGTATGTTATTTATTTATGTGGTCCTAATAAAAATAATTGGAAAGAAATAAAGATTAATAAAGGTATATTTATAAAAAAATTTGAAATTTGAAATAAAAATTTGAAAAAAGAAATAGACAAAAAATGCAGATTAGCAAAAATCACATATTTAGAAGAAAAAACAAGAATATGGGAAGAAGCATACAAAAAACATGACTCCAAGACCATTTATGAAATAGTTAAAGAGATAACTAGAACATACTCACCCAAACCAGTTTCAATATTGCAAGAAAAGATGGAACCACAACAAGTAGCTGTGAAACAATAAAAGAAATATGTTCTAATCATTTTAAAGAAACATTTGCAGCTGAAGAAAACCTAGATCAAGATGCCTTCAACCCAGAAGAAACTTCTGACACAAAAGACACACTAAATGAAGAAATACATACAACAATCAAACAAATGGAAAATAATAAGGTACCAGGCATAGAGAATAAAGAACTTCTAGAAAAAGGGGGAGAAAGCATAATAAATTACCTAAGGGAACTGTTCACCAAAATACTAAAGAAAGGAAATTTACCAACAGAACCAGATCATACCCATCCACAAAAAAGGAGATGTCAGATCCTGCGCTAACTATAGACCTATCACCCTTCTAAGCCATTGCCATAAAATATTCATTAGGATTCTTCAAAACAGAGTTAAACATTCCTATGAAGAACAGCAAATGGGATTTAGAAATATTTAGCAGAAGCACAATAGATGCAATTTTCACATTAAACAGATTAGCAGATCTTATGAGAGACAAAAGTAAAAAACTCTACTGCTATTTTATCAGCTTCAAACAAGTTTTTGACTCAATAAACAGAAGCAAACTCATTAAAATTGAGTCAAAAACTTGTTTGAAGTTGATAGAACAGCAGTACAGTTTTTATATATATAAATTAAATACATATTAAATTGTATCAAGAATTACTATTCAGAAACACAAGCAATAGTGAATTACAAAAAAACATAGAAACAGATCAAATAACAATTAAAAAAGAGTTATGCAAGGCTGCCCATATTTATTCAACCTAAAAGAAGTTGTAGATGAAGGACTACAGATGTGTGAAGGTATAACTATAAATGGAAGAAATAGAACACATTTAAAGTATGCTGATGACATGGTTATCACTACAGATAGCCAAGAAAAATTAGAAAATATTTTTCTTGGCTGTCTTCCAAGCTGCATCAAATATGGTATGAAACTCAATTTTAGTAAAACAAAACTAATGGTAATAAGAAGAAAAAGAGAAGTAATCCAAATGAAAATAGGAAACAATAATATAGAACAAGTAAAGCAGTTCAATTACCTAGGATCAATGATCACTGAAGATCTGGACTATTTCGAAACCATCAAATACAGAATCAATAATGGATGGATAACAATGGGCAGAAGACTACAAAAAATATGGAACAATAAAATATTAAACAAAGAACTCAAATTTAAGATATGTATAAAACAATGATAATTCCCATAGTACTCTATGGCTCAGAATGCTGGATCTTAAGGAAAAAAGAAACTGATAAACTCAATGCTTTTGAAATTATATGCCTAAGAAAAATCAATAGAACAAACTGGGCAGAAAGAAAAACAAATAAAAAAGTCAGAGAAGAACTTAACTTTAAAGGCACAATAATTACAGCACTAAAAAGAGCCAACTAAGCTGGTTTGGACATGTTTCTAAAATGAACCCAGAAAGACTACCAAGCATATTATTAAATGGTAGAATTGAAGGACAGCTACAGAGGAAGAAGACCAAGAAAAAAATGGATTGACAACATTAAAGAAAGCACCCACTTAAACTCCATAAAGAACTTCATAAAAAGACAGACAGAAAGAAATGACAAAAATTCGTCTTTGAAGAACTCGACCTGCCATGAGAAGAACAAGAACACTTTGCCTCAGAATTTAATTTAATGTTGCAATTAAACTCACTTGCCTTTGTTCTACACAAAGCGGACAAAAGTTGTGTAATTCGTTTTGGAAGATGTTAAAATGAATTGTAACTTTGTTTATGTTATGATGCACAAACTTCAGCAGGAATTACGTAACAGCAGCAAAGACACATGGACTTAGCAATACATATTACTTCAAGGACTGTATTGCACCTTCAGCGAATAGCGAGTTTTAAGTTGGTGTGCACATGTACAGAGAGAATTAAGAGGTAGACAAGAAGAAGGGGAAAAGATGGTTAATTAAATGTAGTTGCAGGTAATAATTTTTGATGACAGGAAGGATTATCGGAACATATATTTTTAGGACAAATGGATTAATCTAGAAGTATTTAATTCTTTCAAATCATGTATCACTACGAGAGGATAATCTAGAAGAAGACCTCAAATATAATTTTATTGTAATAGCTCAAGGTTTGGATAAAGCAAGTTCCAGCACAAGGTGTCTACTGTTTATTTATTGTAACCCTGCATTTGTTTCCTGTCAATAGATGGAATAAAGGACAGAACATTTTATCTCTAGCTAAAAGTTATGTGGTGTGTTTCTTCTAAACAGCGTTCCTTGTGATAGTGTACTTACAGAATACTGAAGGCAGAGGAACTGAATACATGAAATGAAGATTGTGTTTGGAGAATTGTAAGGCAGACAGTTTACTCTAATGTATTTTGCCTTCATGTTACACATTCTGGAGCGAGGTAAATATTCCGGAGATAATTTGTCCTCAAGTGTTCTTTAATTTGTGATAGTGTCAACTTTGTAATGAGAGTGTGAAAAGATTCTTTAATTGGAACTGATTGTATTAAAATCCTGAATTTAAATTTCAGGTGGATGAATCAGTGAAATAAAGTGATCTCTTACAATTTTCTTAAAGGATATAACTATTTTTGTATAGTTATTTAATTAAACATGGTTTCTTTTTTATTACAGTTTCTCTTATCTTATTTTAGAGATAAAGATAAGTGCAAGTAATATGCGAGTATCAATAGTTTAGGGAAAATTAGCATTGTTTTCAAAATAGATAAGTATATTGGAGAGAAGCCAGAGATACTTAAATAATACTTGTGGAACAAACCTAGCCTATAACTGTGAAAAACATATATGGGTTTTAGTTAGGTGCAAGTAAAATAAATAATTAAATAAACATTGATCAGAAACAAAGAAGTTTATGGATCTTTTTTTTTAAATATTAACAGCTGACTATTATGACAAACTCCGGAGAATACTGTGCTATCCCATGCTATCATTTTCTGAAAGGAAGTGTTATCAGTAACGAAGTTTTGAAAAGTGTTCCTCATTTAAGCACTTTAGGGTTCAAAGAACAAATAGATTGGTGTATAATCTTATTAAGCAAGAGGTTCCTAAGAAGAGGATATGGAAAAAATATTGTGAGAATAAAGAGTGAGAGGAGTTATGAAATATATAAAGCCAATGCCAGAAAAATTATGATACAGAAAACTAAATCAGAATATGAAAAGAAATTGACTGTGCAGGTCAGTTTATTATTATTATTATTACGTGACACCTCCAAGGAGTCCAACGACTCATCAAGGGAGGGCATGCACTCTCCAACTCTCCATCTCCATCACTCAATCCACCAACTGTGATGTACCACAACTACCATCATCATCTACACCAACACCATCTCTGTTTGGCTGGAGAGTAGATAAGCTAACTACTCGGCCAACCAGGCCATCTGAAACAATATTTTAAGAAATGAATTTTATTGTTCATGCTGCAAGTAAAAGAAAAAATAAATATGGAAGAATAATTTTAGTAAATGTGGGCTTGGTATCCCTTTGTCAAAGGCTCATGATTTTGCTCAAAATAATGAGTGCTCATTTTGTTACAAACTGTTAACCAAGTGTATATAATATGGTGCACAATTCTGACTACATTGGATGAAGAGATAGAGGTCCATGAGGATGAGTGTCAAGAGCTTTTGTATAAACGATAATTCTTCCTCTTTTGTTAAAAATTCTGTTCACCTATGTATATTAAACACCATATTTTAAAAACGTTCAGACATAATGATTAATTTTGATATTATTTCACTGTTTACCAGTATACCATTAAACGAAACCCTTGATTAATTACTATGATAACGAGCCAAGAGGCCATTTTTCCGGCGACATAAATTAAATTTAAGGGAGATAGTAAATCCCGTATTATTCTACAGCCGGGTACGAAACTCGGATCAAAATCCAAGAGTTTCATGCCGAAGAACTATCGGCGACTCCAAGCATAAGTAATCACTTGGGTAGTACAACACTAGGGCAACGCGGAGCAAAGGTGGAGCAAGCTCCGTCACTATTATTACTGTTTTATGTAAAACAGTAATACATCTCCTAGGAGCTGCATTTTACATTATGAGAAAATATTAAGGATAGTGACGGAGCTTGCTCCACCTTTGCTCCGAGTTGCCCTAGTGTTGTACTACCCAAGTGATTACTTACGCTTGGAGTCACCGATAGTTCTTCGGCATGAAACTCTTGGATTTTGATCTGAGTTTCGTGCCCAGCTGTAGAATAATACAGGATTTACTATCTCCCTGAAACCCCTTGATTTGTTAAAGTTACATATCCCCCAGACATATTTGAATCATTCAAATTTATAGTACATGCTGGTTATTTTGCACAGAAAGAGAAGAGATACAAACAACTAGATGGGCTTTCCCTTTATCATGCAATGCATACAGCCACTCTCAAACCAGTGGCTTGTCTGAGCCATGCTGGTGATATGTTTGCTATTTGACTACATGGTCCAGACACATTAAATACACTTTTAGTGCATTTAAATACCCCTAAAATTCACTTCGCAACAGAATGGGAAGCTAACGACTGTCTGCCCTTCTTTGGTACACTAGTCATATGCCTTCCTGATGGCTCATTATCTTTTCCTGTTTATAGAAAGCCTACACATACTGGAAGATATTTACACAATTACACCATTATCTTGATGGTCAAATTAGTATTTGAGTCATTTTAGTTTCACATTAACATTGTCAAATTGCACAAATCTTTATTGAGCAGATGATCCAGAACATACACTAAAAATAATATCTTTGTCATATTTTTAGATGACTTAATTTCTTCTAAAAGCTTTGGCTGTTCCTTTATGAGATTATATGAATCAATACAAGAAATGCCTTTAAAATATGTTTTTGTTATTAATATTGCCCGAACAGTTTCAGTGGACAAGTTACTTTCATCAGTCCAAAATATACTACTTAGAAAGAAGTCAATTGTCACCCCCATGGGCAAGGTGTATCGAGTCATGTATTTGTAGCCGGTGTAAATTAGAGGAATATGATGTTCCCGAGTCAGTGTAGTTGTGTTTAAATAAAATTGCTGCAAGAAGGGAACTGATGAAGTTTGAAAGAGGTGTTGTGATAGGATGCCATGTTGTTGGCCTAGCCTATCTGTTCAGCAAATTGGGCATATCGGGTCAACAATCAGTGTTACTATACTGAAATCGAAGTGCAAGTCAACTTGCAAGTGCTACCCACTGTGGACGACCCACCACACTTACTGAACATGACTGTAAGGTGCTACGAAAGATAATGTGTAAAAACCACCATTTGTCAGCTGACATATTCAATGTAGAGTTCTGGGTATTGACTGGAGATTGATTGGATAGCTGTGTTATGAAGCGACGATTCACACTACACTCTTTACTGAACAGATGGACGGGATATGACTGATGTCTGGTGAACGTCTCTTACCAGAGTGCCTAACCAAAACTATGAAATTCAGAGATGGCAGTGTGATTGTATGGTCCTGTTTTTCCTGGTTTGGCCTCAGACCTCTGTTTGTGGTGCCACAAATACTGAACTCCGAAAGGTATCTGAACATTTTGGACAATGAAATGCTTCTTTGGAACTGACCATTGTCTCTTTCAGCAAGACAATGCACCATTTTATAAGGCTGCTGCCGCTGCTGGCCTCCACATAGCCCTGATCTTAATCCTTTTGAACATATGTGGGATGAACTGGAGCACTGGGTGAGGTGAAGGGATGTCTGTCCCACAACAGTCCAGGACCTCATTATGTGCCTATAGGAAGAATGATCCAAAATTCCTATTGATCGCTATCGTATGCTTGTGGAAAGTATGCCTTGTAGGATCATAGCAGCATAAAGAGGTCCTACATCTTATTGAGGTGGGTGCCATGATTGTTTGGTCCTCACATGATGGTGTCTGTTGACTTCTTTCCAAGCATTCATTGAAGAAAACACCCACTCTAATGATGTATTTGTATGTATTGCTGATTTGTCTCAGTCCACTTCTTCCTAGTCTTTGTACCATGTTTCTTCCATTGATCAAGATTAGATTCACATATGTTCTTCACATGATTCAGTTCATTGAAGAGTTTGTCAATTTTGGATGTTTTGGATATACTTTTCAGCACCACACCAAGATAGAGAGAGATTTAACAAAATCCATTTGAAGCCTCATGGCTCTGCAAAAGGCTTTGACCAATTTTCCATGCATTCTAGGAAAGTATCATAGAAGTTGTTGTCAGTTTCAATAAATTCATCATATCTGAAGGCACACCATTCTCTATCAGTTGTTTTTTTATGGTTCAAGTGTAAAAAAAGTTACTCTTTTCTGTTCAGCATTTACTCATTTAGGAAAATCAGTATTTGTGCTACTTTACTGCCACTAATGTCATCTTCTTCAGTCTCTTTGATAGTGTTATTACATATTTTAAGTTGGCTGTGAATGAACTTGAACCAGAGAAGGGACTGTATGTTATTAAAAAATCACTCAAGAATTTGAGACTTTTATCCTTTATTAGAAAATATGACATAAGACCATCAAACATATTAAAATAAGTTTCAGAACTTACACATGTAACAAAAATTATACAGAATTTATTCAAAAACTGCAATGTATTTCATCCAACTTTATGTGGATCATCAGAGAGATAGACCTTTAACTGCATTCAAACAATGAATCAAAATAATGAGTCATACATCATGCATATATTAACTCGTGTCTTGGTCACAGCTGAAATATATGATATTACACTGTTAGAGTTCAAAGGAACAATTGTAGTAAGTTGAGTAGATTAATTAAAATATAAATAAAATGAATTAAAATAAAATGTGAATATTATTTCTGGGAAAAATCCCATGTTACTCCTCTTAACAGACTATTATATTTATGGCTATTTTACCTGTTTCTGTTTAGGAGTGCCCCTGTTTAAATGTCATTGGCTTTTTACTCACGAATTCTTAGGGGCATTGTAGATGTATATTTACCAATAAATATATGTAGCATAAAGGAAGAGAAATTTTCACATACCTTTTTCCTGGGTGTTGTGGCTTATCTTCTTTCTGCAATGTGCAAACTACTGCAGTTATGGTGTTTTGGACGGAAGCGTGTGTGTGGGGGGGCGGTTATAAGCAATGTGCGAGAATTAAAATAGAAAAAAACCTGGGTATTGTTCTATTTTCTATTTTAATTCTCGCACATTGCCTATAACCCCCCCCACACACACACACACCCACACCCATACTTCCTTCCAAAACACCATAACTGCAGTAGTTTGCACATTGCAGAAAGAAGACAAGCCACAACACCCAGGATAAAGGTATGTGAAAATTTCTCTTCCTTTATGCTACATATATTTATTGGTAAATATACATCTACAATGCCCTAAGAATTCGTGAGTAAAAAGTCAATGACATTTAAACAGGGGCACTCCTAAACAGAAACAGGTAAAAAATACCTGTAAATATAATAAAAATAAAATAATTATTAATTAAAAAAAAACACTTTAGACAATTAATAATGATATTACTGCCCAAAACTTGGATATTGCCATACAGTCAAATTGTTACAAGTTTCGGTGATTTCTTGATGTTTCACATGTTCCGGGAAAGAGACTATCAAAATTCAACATGCTGGGTTAAAGAAGTTTTGTTTGGTTCCAAAGAACTCTGTGCCTAGTGTCAATAGTGTGGGAAGCAAGGCTAGACTTGTCAGATTCCAAAAATGTTTTACATGTTAATATTCTTCAATTCTAATCAAGGCAGAATAGCCAGTCTGTCCAAAATAGGAAAAATGACACGAGCAGGGTACTGGATAGACATCTGGTAAGGAAAGAGATGATAACATATCTTTTATTGATGGAAGGAAGACAGTTTTTGAGCTGGTTTGAAGGAAGCATAGATTGAATTTATAAAGAATTCTTGCAATTTGTTCTGAGATTCCTTTAAGGTAGGGGATTGAAATGAAATTCTTTTCACATTGGATTGTAGTCTGGTAGAAGGATGATAATTATCAATACATTTTTGAATGGTAGATTTGTTGCATCCATTACATATCAGATTACTTTTAATTTTATTCAGTACAGTCATCCCTCCACTTACATCTGTTCGAGTTACATTCGTGATCCCATAAAGGAATAAATAACATTTTTGACTATACTTTCAAACAAGATGCAGGCGAGCATGAAGTAAAAAGGTTTCTATTTATCAGCAATGCATCATGCACGGTGGCAAGAGCGCATTCAGCAACAACCTCCCTCGGCAGTTGCTGGGTGTCTTCAACAGTTCCTCTGTTGATTTTGTGTTTGAGAATAGGTTGTGTATTTATTGTTAAATATTTCACGATATTTTGAGCAATATGGCCCCTACACACTCGATCAAAAAAACCTAGTGAAGAATCACAGGAAAAGAGGCAGGCAGTTGATCTTGAAATGAAGTTGAAACTTCATTTCAAGATCACTTGAAATGAACTTGAAATGGTTGGCACTGTAGAATGGTATCATTCTACAGTGCCGACCATTTTGAAAAATAAAGATAAAATCAACTAAGTTTAACACACGTGAACCACAGTAGTAGGTGTTTTATTACGTAAATATTTATTAAATTATTATTATTAATATATAATATTATTATTATTAATAAATATTACATAAAGGATAAAATCGTAAAGGCTGTGAAAGGATCTGCTTCCATTAAAATGACGATAGTGACAAAGCTATGACAAGGTCCTATCAGTGATATGGAAAAGCTACTTGCATCATGGATAGAGGATCTGAACCAAAAGTGCATACACCCTTAGCATTATGACCATAACCGCTAAGGCACTAAGTCTCTTCAACATGTTGAAGGAGAAAGTAGGACCCAATTACGACTACGAATTCAATGCTGCTTCTGGTTGGTTCATGAGATTCACACAGCATTTTGTGCTGCATGATGTGAAAATGTATAGTGAATCTGCAAGTGCCGATGAGAAAGCTACCAAAGAGTTTGTAGAGAAATTAGATAAAATTGTTACGAAGAAAATTTATTTTCCACAGCAAATATTTAATATGGATGAGACCTCCTTGTTTTGGAAAAAAATGCCTGAGCAGACGTTCATTCCACAAAAACCTAAAATCTGTGCCTGGTTTCAAAACTTTTAAAGACCATATGATTCTGTTAGGGGGTAATGTGGCTGGATATAAACTGAAACCATTTGTGATATGGCACAGTGAGAATTCATGAGCCTTCAAAAAAATTACGAAGCATTCTCTTCCAGTTCATTATTGGAACAATAAGAAATCGTGGATGACTCAAAAATTGTTTGTGATTGCCTTAATCAATGTGAATGAAATGGAAAGTTATTGTGTGAAAGAAAATGTTGAATTTAAAATTTTATTAATTCTAGATAATGCTCCAGGTCATCTGTCTTATATCAGTTATCTTCAAGTTTGAGGACATGTTTCTCTCTCCAAACACTACTTCATTGATCCAACCAGTGGATCAGGGAGTTCTTGCAGTGTTTAAGGCTTATTATTTATGGAGAACTTTTTCACAAGCCATTTCTGCCACTGAAGGAAATGACCAGACTCTCATGCAATTCTGGAAAGCATTCAATACTTATCATGCTATTAAAAATATTGCTGTGGCTTAGGATGAAGTGACCTCTCAATGTATGAGTAGCATATGGAAAAAGACATTAAAAAGGTTTGTGCATGATTTTGGAAGTTTTGAAAAAAATGAAGACCTTTGTAAATTGAGTGAAGAAATAATGGACATAGCAAACAATCTTTATCTCGAAGTGAATGATGACAACATAGTTCAACTCATTGAAAGTACCCCTGAAGAATTGACCAATAAAGAATTGCTCGAACTGGAGAAATAAAGTGTTGCAGGTGAGGAAGAACAAGAAAAAGAAGAGGGAAAAGAGAAACAAGAAGAGGTAGCTAAACAATATACAGTGAAGGGTCTTGAAGAAATATTCTCTGCAGTTAGCAATGTTCTCAAAATAGCTCAAAACATGGACCCCAATGTTGAATGCTACTTATTAGTAGAAACGAAAGTACATTGCATTTCCTTGCTATAAACAAATTTATGATGAAAAGAAGAGGAGGAATATGCAAAGCACATTGGACATCTTCATCAAAAAAAAAAAAAAAAAAGGTTACACCAAAAGAGCTGCAACCTGGTCCTTCACATAGGGAAGGAAATGAAGATGTGATTGTGGAGGAAGATTTGGGTGATTATTCTCCTGTTTTATAGTGGTAGTAATGCACAGTACAGTTTTATAAGGTTTAAAACTTAAAATGACAGTATATTTATTACGGTTAAGTCCCTAACCCCTATAACTTTGTTGATTTAATGTATCGACTTCTGTCTTATCAGATGGAACAGAACCCTGACATAAATCGAGGGATGACTGTATATCTAACAAATGGGAATCAGAAGAGCAGATCATAAGAGCTCTGTGTACAAGACTCTTGATAATACCTATTTTTTGTGATGAATGATGGTAGGAGGATGAGTGAATGTATCTGTTAAGGTTGGCCTCCGATAAACTGAAAATCCAACATGACCAATATTTAAATAAAAATGTTTCTTAGCTTCATGTATTTGATTTACTATAACTCCTTGTAGAACGTAACTGGATGGTTTCTTTAATTTTTCTAAGAAACATTTTTATTTAAATAATGCTAAGCTTCTGGAACTTGAAAGTACTCTAAAAGACATTCTAAATCAAGACCATTTTGAGTTAATTTCTCATATTTTGCTATCCTCTGCCAGAAAAGCACATTTCATCCATAAATGTATAATAGATTAATATATAATTTGAAATAATAGAAGGAAGGAACCACCATAATATTCAACCAATAACTAAGTCTAAATTTAACCAATAGACCACTAACAAATGGTGAATTAAATGTTTTGTCTAAAGATCCTGATTTTTCCTCATCTCCATGACATATACCTTAGTTACAAATCATGGTAAAGGTAGAAAAAAGTATCAAAGAATTACATACATATGGAGCTAATAAATTATGTTCTGAGATTGCCCAAATTTTATACAAAGTAAAAACCATCTCCTTTAAATATTCCCTTCTCAGAAGTACAAACTCTTTGCTCTCTACACCAGAACACCAGTATTGTCATCACGAAGGTATTGCCACTGTTGTCATGAATCTCACTGAATATAATAATTAAAATTAGTATCTTATTGAGAGATAGATCATCCTACAGTATTATCAGCAAGGATCCAGCAAATATTCAAATCAATAAATTATTAGACAATTCATACAATCACGGGATGCCTCTACTGTTGAGACGTTACAAATTCATCATGCCTGTCTACCTCTTCTCTATGGTCTTCCTAAAATACACAAGGATTGCAACCCACTATGCCAAATAGTGCACTGTATTGGCTCTCCAACTTACTACCTTGCAAAGCGTCTCTCTCTCTCGTCATCTTCGGAATGTCACTTGCCATACCACCTGTTACATCAAAAACAGTCTTCAGTTCAAAGAAATAAGTAAAGATCTATTGTCTAATAATGAGATTATGGTTTCTTTTGAAGTAGTCTCCCTATTGCAAGAAACTCTTCAGTGTTTATAATCTGATTTCTCAGAAGACATTGTCAACCTATTTAAATTTACCCTCAACACAGACTATTTTACATGGCATAAGTTATTACTATTATTATTGTATGGGCACAGCCATGGAGTCCAAAGGCTCATTGCAGGACACTCAAACTATTCACACAATCTATTGTACCTCTCCTTGAACCTATTAACAGATAAAACACTCGCAACTGACTCTGGCAACTCATTCCACTCATTCACAACTCTCCAAGCAAAAAATGTAGTCCTCACACCCCTACTAACCACTCCTTTATTCAACTTCCAGGGATGACACCCTTATTCTGGTCCCCTCCAGCCAAGTGCTGAAACATTTCCCCTTCATCAGTCCTATAAAACCCTTTAAGTAACTTAAATGTTTTTGTCATATCCCTCTCTTTTTCTCTTATTAACCAACTTCTTCAATCCACACACACACACTCAATCTATCTTCATAGGGAACTTTCCACAGAGACCACTCACCAACTTGGTTGCTCATCTCTGAATCTTCTCCACTACTTCCTCATCCAAAAGAAACCTAGGAGACCAGACTTGAGCACAGTAACCCAGATGTGGGCATGTCAAAGCCTTATAAAGAGGAATAACAACTTCCTTATCTCTACTTGTTAATGTGTTCTTCAATAGCCAAGTAATCTTATGCTACCTTAGCAATATGTCCTCTAAACTTTAACTCTCTGGCTACCACCACTCCTAAATCTCTAGCTTCATCCATTTTCTAGAGTACAGTGCCATCAATTTGATACACGGCTTATAATTTATTTATCCCAAGATACATAACTTCACATTTCTCCACATTAAACTGACATCCATTATCTCTTGCCATACTGTTCAAAGAACTAGAAGGAATAGCAATGGGCAATCCTATCTCACCAGCATTAGCTGATTATTTCATGGACCATCTAGAAAACAAACTCTTTGACACCGTATTCCCTCAACTTCGTATGTGTTACATTCTGTGGATGATGTACTTTGTGTTATTAATGGTTTCAAGGAGATGTGATAGATATTATGTTTTATTATCTGTAGTAAATTCTGACGGCCAAATAATCTGCAAGATCTCCTGGCCAGTACACATCACAATGAACATATCCATAAGGATATGTGCATTGCATTATGGAGATACTAAGACAATTAATGTGAAGTCATTACCCTCTATATACAAATAGCCTATTCGCAGAGTTCCTTCGCATGCAAATTTTTATTTGCTTACACTTGGATAAAGGATCAAGAATATAATTTCTTGGCATCTTAAATTTATAGATTAGATACTGTATTGATTTAGGTCTCATGATGAGTCTTAGGACTCTAAATTAGAGATACCAAGAATTTATATATATACTTGGTTTAATCCTTTATCCAAGTGTAAGCAAACAAAGTTTGCCCCTGAAGTATCTTAGGACTGGGGCAACTCGTGGTAAAAGTGGTATGACTTCACATCACTTACCTTAGTATCCCATAATGCGAAGCACATCTCCTTGAGGACATGTATAATATAATGCTATGCATTATGGGAAGGGTCACTACCCAGAGCAGTTTCAACCTTTATTTGAGGTCTCATCGGTGGGAGCCAGACCAAGAGGTGATTACCAAGGTTGAAGTAATGCAGAAGTCATATTTTCATATACGAGTTGCCAAAAGGTGTCGCACCTTATTATTATAATACTCTGGATTAGAGATAGTAGTTGTAGAAAGCTTGATTAAGCTATAAATTAAAGATATCAAGAATTTATATACTTGGTTTAATCCTTCATCCAAGTGCAAGTAAACAAAGTTTGCACCTGAAGTATCTTCAGGACTGGAGCAACTCGTGATAAAGGTGGTATTGACTTCACATCACTTACCTTAGTATCCCATAAGGCAAAGCACATCTCCTTGCAGACATGTATAATGCTATGCATTATGGGAAGGGTCACTATGAAGACCAGTTTCGACCTTTATTGAGGTCTCATCAGTGGGGACCAGACCCAGAGGTGATACCAAGGTTGAAGTAATGCAGAAGTCATATTTTCATATACGAGTTGCCAAACCTTTACCACGAGTTGCCCCAGTCCTGAAGATACTTCAGGTGCAAACTTTGTTTGCTTATACTTGGATAAAAGATTAAACCAAGTATATAAATTCTTGGTATATTTTATTTATAGTTCTTTCAACAAGTCTTAGGACTCCATAGAGGTGCCTATGCAATAGTATTCATAATAATAATAATGCCAGCCTGGTTGGCCAATTGGTTAGCATATCCGCTGTCCATCCAAAAGACTGTGGGTTCGAATCCCGCCATGGGCATGGATGTTTGTGATTGTATGTGAAAACTAGTGGTGGTGGTTGGCAGTAAATAATGAAGGTAGTTGTGGTTAGTGGAGTGGTAGAGACGGAGAGCTGTAGAGTAGGTGACCTCCCTCGATGAGTCTTTGGACTCCCTGGAGGTGTTATGTAATAATAATAATAATAAATACTGACTAAATTTATTTAGTTAATAAATTATTGCACCAATATCTCATTTTTATTTTGTCACCAAGGCATTTTCACAGGCTCAAAGAAATACACTGAGCACGTGCATGCAGACACATAAAAATAAAGACAGGCTGAGTGTGAATGGTAAGATCCTACAGTCCTAACTGGTTCATACTTAGTCTTCTGTGTTTGCTTTCTTGCCAGTTTGCCTACATGCACTGCTCAGATATGCTCATCACGATCAGAAGAATTACGAGCAAATTGAGGATTTTTCTGATGTCTTTCTGGCCAAAGATCAGAGGTTATATGTGGTGAGTTGTTCATGTAAAACAGGAGGTGATTTTCTTTGGTCACTCATACAAGAGTTGAATGGTGCCAAGTGGTCAGTATTACAAATAACACTGACCACTTGGCATATTGTCAGTACCATCTAAATGTAAAAAGTTTGGAGCATTTTTCCTTCTTCCACATAAGAGCATGAACTCTTATATGACATATGCCGGCCTGGTTGGCCGAGTGGTTAGTGCATCTACTCTCCAGCCAAAAGGCTGTGGGTTCGAATCCCGCTGTGGGCATGGATGTTTATGATTGTCTGTAAACATACTAGTGTTGGTAGTGGGCAGTAGATGGCATTGGTGTTGTTGCAATTGGTGGATTGAGTGGTGCAGACAGTATGGGGATATTCAGTTGTTTGCAGATAATGCAAAGTTGGGATGAACTATGAAGAGTAGAGAAGATGTTGTGGCCTTACTAGAAGACTTGAATAAATTGAGGGAATGGGGATGCGAGTTCAATGTTACAAAATGTAAGGTTTTTAAAATTTGGAAAACAAAGATGGTGATATATTGTTGGAGTTGGAGGATATAAGAGATCTTGGGGTGATAGTGGATAAGGATCTGAAATTTAGGGGACACATTTCCAAAATTGTGAGAACAACACAAAGAATTCTGGCAATGGTGTGGAGGACACTAAGACTTGTAGAAGTAAGGAGATGCTTGATCCACTGTATAAGGCTTTGATATGGACTTCTGTGCACAGATTTGGTCACCTGGTTTTCAAAAGGACAAAGAAATGTTGGAAAGAGTCCAGAGATGACTTACTAAAGTAGTTTCTGATCTCCGGAATGTCGAATATGAGGAAGGGTTGAGAAGATGCAGTTACAGAGTCTAGTGGATAGGGGGAAGAGGGGTGATATGATAGACCTACAAGTTAGTAAGGAGTTGTTATAAGATCATTGTTGGAGAGGTTTTATAACAAATGGTGGGAGATTAGAGGAGAACCAGAGAACATCCCTGGAAGCTGTATAAGTAGAGTGTAAGCAGGGGAGTGGAAAGCAGGTTCTTTGCATGCAGAGTTGTGAATGATTGGAACGTGTTTAAGGTGCAGTATGGTGAGCTGTGTGTGTGTATGACAAAAGGACCTCCTAGATGAGTCTTTGACTCCATGGGGTCTTGAAATGTGCCAATAACAGGCACATTACAAGTGCTGATATATGTGTTACAAAACCAAAAATAATAATATATTAGCATAGAGAAATAATTGTAAAAAGATTCATAATTGTAAATTATTATTATTTTTACAATACTGTATCAGTTCACCTAGAATGTAGTCTTCCTCTGAGGCTTTTTTCTGCCATCCTGGCAAAAAACCCTTTTTCTTTTTCTAATCTTCTGTGCTAACAATGTCATGTTTCTTCTTAATATAATTTTTAATATTTTTGCTATTGATGCCATCTCTTGGCTCGCGTATTTTTTCCCTAAACTCCTCGTATCTGTGTTTTCTAGTCTTTGATTGAATGGTTTATTTCTAACCCAGCTCTCAGACTCAGATTGTTCAAACTAATTTTAACTTATCTTGTATGCAGCTAGTTTGGTGTTTTTTTTGACTGACTTTTTTCCATATTCTGTTGTATGTTTCTATATTTGTTTCCATCTTCACAAAAAAAAAATTGCACCTAAATAGCTGAAATCTTTTACTTCTTCTATAGGTTCTTCCATTCAGGATGCAGTTATCTTTCCCTGACTGTTTTGTCCTTTTATTACTGATTTTCATATCAAATTTATTGCAGCTGTTATTCAAGTTACTTAGGAAATCCTGCAGACTTCTACTTGATTCGTTTAGGAGTACATCATCTACTTAAAGTAGAGAGCTAAGTTTAATATCTCCAGTTTTGATATCAGACTTATTGCCATTTTCATTGATAATGTGATCCATATAAGAAAGAAATAAGAGTAAAGTTTATGTTCCCCTCTTGACTCACTAATAAACCATCATTCTAGACCTCCTTTAGTTTTGATATAATGCAAAATTTTCATGAAGTACAGAAAGCAGCAAGATCTGATAAAGCCAAATGGCTGGAGGACCAATGCAAAGACATTGAACAATACTGTGGAGAACACAAAACTAGAGAGGTCTATAAACTTATAAGAAATGTCAATAGGAAGTGGCAAACAAGATCAGTAGCAGTCAAAGATGAAGATGGTAAAGTATTAGTGGACAAGACTGAAATCATACACAGAGGGACAAGATATTGCAGTGAATTATATAAAAATCAACTAAATAATACTGCAACAGAAGTAATCAAAGAACTAAAAGCAATCTCTCCACCAGCAGAAATCTTTGAAAATGACATTTTGGAAGAGGAGGTGAATAAGGCTATAAAACATCTCAAGAACAACAAGAGTCCTGGAAATGACAACATAATAGGTGAGATGCTAAAATATGGGGGAGAATTGGTTGTGAAAGAAATGCATAAGCTATGCAATGAAATATGGAGATGAAGAGTGGAAAAAATCGGTCTTGGTTGTTCTTCGTAAGAAAGGCAGTGCTTTAGAATGCACCAATTACAGAACTATTGTGCTAATGAATCATCTTGGCAAAGTGCTGATGAAAATACTTACAGAATGCCTGAAGGGTCATATGGAGGTACATCTTCCTGATGAGCAAGCTGGATTTCGAAAAGATCGAAGTACAGTGCAACAAATACTCGCACTAAGACTAATAGTAGAGAAAGCTCAAAGAAAAAACAAAAAGATATATGCTGCTGTTTCGTGGACGTCCAAAAAAAGCATTTGATAATACTGACCAAAATGTAACATGGGCTGTCTTGGAATCCTATGGTGTGGACAATAAATTGATCTGCCTGTTGAAAGATATAAACAGCCAAGCACAAGCAACGGTCAGGATAGCAGATGTGACTGGAGATTGTTTGCTACTAGTCAAGGCACAAGACAAGGGGACCCAATATCACCAACCATCTTCATCACACATCTGGGAAGGACACTAGATAAGATCAAAGAAGAAGGTGGAGGCATTTCAATAAATGGCATGAGAATAAACTACCTCTGCTTTGCAGATGACATCGACCTGATTGAAGATGCAGCAAAGCTGGAAAGGACAGACACTGCAAATACTATACACAGAAGAAAAAAGATATGGACTAAATGTCAATTTTGAAAAAACTAAAACAATGATTCATTGAATTCTGTTATTTGAGTTTATGAATAGCCAGATGGTTATGATTTGTATTTATTAATTTCTCTTGTTTAAACTTTAAGTTATACTGTTACCCCTGAAGATGTAAATCCTATGATTTACGAAACTTGTCGGGAACTATTATTTCAGTATATTGTATAACTGAATAATAAAAAATGTGGTGTAATCACCAAAATATGTCTTTTGAACCAATTAGCCACAGAAGTCTATGCCTGCTAAAACAATAATATTTGGACAGCAGGAGTTACTGAACAAAGTTACCATTGAAGGATTTCAACTGGAAAATGTGGAACACTTCACATATCTTGGATGCCACATGAAAAGAGGTAAAAATTAGAATAGCCAGAGCAATAGCTATCTTAAAAGCCATTTTCAGCAGCATGCTCTATGGATGTGAGGCCTGGGTATTCCTGAGAGAATCTGAAAGGCGGCTATTGGCATTCGAGAGGAAGTGCTATAGAAAGATCTTGAGGATAAGCTGGATCCAGGAAGTGAACAATGAGGAAATCTAATTAGAATAAAAAGCCAAAAGGCTAGTTTTCTGGCAATTGAATAGATATTAAATGGATAAGAATCCTATATTTTTATATAGCCAGTAAGTGAAACTCAAGATCGATAACTACGATCTATGAGTTTCAATGCCGAAAAACTATCGGCGAAGGCAATTCGAAGCAAAGGTGGAGCAAGCTCCCTCACTATTCTTGATATTCTCTCATAATGTAAGACACAGCTCCTAGGAGATGTAATACTGTCATTACATTATGAGGGGAGGTCACTACCCAGACCGGTTTCAACCCTTTTTGAGGTCTCATCAGTGAGTAGGTAGACCTAGAAAATATCAAAACTTAGTGAAAAGAACTTACATACCTTCACTATACGAATGCCATAAAGGTGTGCTTGTATTATGTAATTAGAATAAAAAGCCAAAAGGCTAGTTTTCTGGCAATTGAATAGATATTAAATGGATAAGAATCCTATATTTTTATAGGATTGAATTGCCTTCGCCGATAGTTTTTCGGCATTGAAACTCATAGATCGTAGTTATCGATCTTGAGTTTCACTTACTGGCTATATAAAAATATAGGATTCTTATCCATTTAATATCTATTCAATTGCCAGAAAACTAGCCTTTTGGCTTTTTATTCTAATTACATAATGCAAGCACACCTTTATGGCATTCGTATAGTGAAGGTATGTAAGTTCTTTTCACTAAGTTTTGATATTTTCTAGGTCTACCTACTCACTGATGAGACCTCAAAAAGGGTTGAAACCGGTCTGGGTAGTGACCTCCCCTCATAAGGTAATGACAGTATTACATCTCCTAGGAGCTGTGTCTTACATTATGAGAGAATATCAAGAATAGTGAGGGAGCTTGCTCCACCTTTGCTTCGAATTGCCTTCGCCGATAGTTTTTCGGCATTGAAACTCAGATCGTAATTATCGATCTTGAGTTTCACTTACTGGCTATATAAAAATATAGGATTCTTATCCATTTAATGAGGAAATCTATAGACAAATACAACCAAAAGAAAACCTGATACAGAAAATAATCAAAAGGAAATTACGTCTATTTAGCCATATATGTAGAATGAACGATGAGAGAAAATTAAAAACTTTGCTGTTTAGAATGATTGAAGGAAGAAGAAAAGAGGAAGACCGAACAGAGAATGGGGCGATGACATCGTCAAATGGTGCGGAAACGCTATACACAGACTGAGTCATCTTTCACAAAATAGAATGCAGTGGAAGAATCTTATCAAGATGGCATCAAACACCTACGGGTGTTGAACCCATGGTTGTTGTTGATTGATTGTTGAAAATTTACACCATATAATTGTAGTGTTTCTCAGGTTAGCTGGAATAAATCTTACCCGAAACATTCAGTAAGGAAATTCCTCAGTAATTCTCACATTCAGTTTTATTTATTTTTTTTATTGAAGGGTATTATGAGAGCTGTACTCCAGTCATTTAGATTTTGACCCTGTCATCAAGTCTTCTGAGGAAAAAGATGAGTTCTGGAACGTGTTAGATGAAGAAATGAGGGAATTGGAAGAAAATGAGATGGTGATTGTCGGAGGAGATTAAACGGGCACATAGGAAGACAGAATAGAGACTGTGAAAGGGTGCATGGTGGCCACGGAGTGGGAATGATGAACCAGGAAGGAGAGAGGGTTGTGGACTTTGCAGTAGCGTTTGATCTGGCAATTGTGAACTCGTTTTTCTTCAAGAGGGAAGAACATTTGATAACATTTAGAAGTGGTAACAACAGCTCACAAATTGACTACATTTTGACTAGAAGAAAACATCTTAAGGTTGTGACAAATTGTAAGGTAATTCCAACAGATCAAGTAGCACAACAACACCGACTGCTGTGCGCAGACTTTAAATTAAGATCGAAGATAAGAACTTCTGGTTGCCATGGGATGAAGACAATTAAGTGGTTTCGCTTAAAAGAAGAGAGTGTGAGGAATCGTTTTAGGGAGAGAGTGTTAGAGAGGATTTCGGATGGACTGGAAAGTGTACAAGATTGGTGGAAACATAATTCAAAAGTAATCCTGAGCTGTGCAATCGAGGTGCTTGGTGAGACATCTGGAAAGATTAGAGAGCAGAAGGAGGGTTGGTGGTGGAATAATGATGTACAAGTGGCAGTGACAGCTAAGAGGAAGGCAAAGCAGAAGTGGGATGAGTCAAAAGTGGAAGAGGACAGAGAGGTGTACAAACAGAGAAAGCAAGAAGCCAAGAGAGTTGTGGCACAGGCGAAGACCATGGCATATCAAGATCTGTATGATCAATTAGAAACAAAGGAAGGACAGAGAAAAATTTACCAACTAGCGAAATGTAGAAATAAAGCAGCTAAGGACATCTTACATGTGAGGCAGATCAAAGATGCTGAAGGAAGAGTATTATGGAGAGATGTGGACATAAGAAACAGATGGAAAATATACTTTGAGGGACTTCTGAATGAGGAAAATGCAAGGACTCACAGAGGAGATGGGCAGCCTTCTGAGGGGATGGTGCAGAACATCAGTAGAATGGAAGTGACGGAGGCCATGAAGAGGATGAAGAATGGAAAAGCGGTGGGCCCCGACAGAATTCCAGTGGAGGCATGGAAGGCACTGGGGGAAGAGGGAATTGACCTGCTGTGGGATCTGTTCATGAAAGTTTGCCAACAGGAAAATATACCCGAGGAATGGAGGGAGAGTACTCTTGTTCCCATCTACAAGGGTAAAGGGGATGCACAAGACTGTAAAAATTACAGAGGAATAAAGTTGATGTCCCACACAATGAAGATCCTAGAAAGGGTTCTTGATGGTAGATTGAGGGAGGAGGTGGAGATTGCAAAGGAACAATTTGGCTTCATGCCTGGAAGATCAACAACAGATGCTATCTTTGGGTTACGACAGATGATGGAAAAATATCGAGAGAAACAAAGGGAGCTACATCTGGTATTTATTGATCTGGAGAAAGCATACGATAGAGTGCCAAGGCAAGAAGTCTGGAGGTGTCTGAGGGAGAAGAAGGTGCCGGAGAAATATGTCAGGTTGGTGCAGGAAATGTACAGAAATGTGAAGACAAGCGTTCGGACCTGTTTGGGACAGACAGAAAGTTTTCAAGTAACAGTTGGCTTGCATCAAGGGTCAGCATTAAGTCCGTTTCTGTTTAATATTGTGATGGAGGTGGTAACAGAGGAGGTGAGAGAAGATGCACCTTGGACAATGTTGTATGCAGATGACATCTTGCTCTGTGTAGATTCAAGAGAAGAAGCGGAAACTAAACTGGAAAGATGGAGAAAAGTACTGGAAGAGAGAGGTATGAGACTGAGCAGAAGTAAGACAGTATATGTGTTGCGCAGTGGGCGGTGGCCAGGAGACAGACCTGGAGCTGGAAGGAAATGTCATCAGGAAGGTGAGAGACTTTAGATACTTAGGTTCGACAGTGGAAGAAGATGGAGGAGGTGAGAAGGAAGTGGGATGCAGAATACAAGCAGGTTGGAGGAACTGGAGGGAGATGGCTGGAGTGTTATGTGATAAGAGGGTGCCGATCAATCTGAAAGGCAAAATTTATAGGACAGTAGTGAGGCCAGCTATGACATATGCTATAGAAACTGTGGCCCTGAGGAAAAATAACATTAGCAGGATGGAAGTAGCAGAGATGAGAATGCTTAGGTGGATGTGCGGTGTGACTAGAAAGGATCATCTGAGAAATGACTATGTCAGGGGAACAGTGAAAGTTACGAACTTAGGAGCGAAAATACAGGAGGCAAGGTTGAGATGGTTTGGTCATGTGATGAGGAGGGAGGACGAATATGTGGGAAGAAGGGTCATGCAGATGGATGTGCAAGGAAGGCGGAAGCGTGGGCGGCCAAAGAAGAGATGGAGGGAGCTGGTAGAAGAGGATTTGAAGATGAAGAACTTGGATGTGGTGACAGCCCAAGACAGGAAGGTGTGGAGGAGACTCATAAGAAACAGTGACCCCCACTTAAGTGGGAGAAGCTGCAGAAGAAGAAGAAGAAGATCAAGTCTTCTGAATTATGCAGTGTATCAAGTAAAACTTTTATATCTCCATATCTGAGTATTTCAAGTAAATCTACTCCAATTGTCTTTTCACATTTCAAGTCTTTGATAATTTTTTCTCCTTTAAGTATGGATATGCACCCCTGATTGCATCGCTCTTGACTGTTTTCTACAACTGTTCTGTCGCTTCTTGTTTCATTCGATAATGTTTCCAAGAACTTACTCCAGGCATCTAGAATATCTTTATTTTCAGTCTTTGTGTCACCTTTATTATTTTTAATTCCTTTTATAGTACTTGCCTCTATTCTATACTTTTCAAGTCTCAAGAATATTTTGCCACCTTCATGATATTTATCTTTTATGTTCTTACCAAAATCTTTACATAACATTTTGGAGCCGTTTTTACACACTACTTTCGTATATTTTTCTCTGTATTCTCTCAGAACCTATGCTTAACTTACTTGTTAGGAACTTGCAATATGCTTTCTTCTTTCCCATGACTGCCTCCTGTCTATGGGGGTTCTGATTCTTCTATCCCAGTAGACTTCACTGTATGCTTCTCTTTCTGAATCAGTCAGTATTTTTTTCAGATGCCAGCCAGTCTCAAGGTTTATTTCTTGTCATTAAGCTCATTTATTTTTAATTGAATGATTATTGCAAATGTTACTGTACAGTTCACTTCTGAAAGCAGCTTGATTTTTTTTTTAAATCTTTCTTACATACTTTGCTTTTCAATATGATGTTTTCCTGCAAAACTAAATGATGATCACTTCCTATTTCAAATCCTCTGTTTATTCTTGTCCTGAACCAGCATGAAGATTTTACTATTTTGAACATGTGTATGCTGAAACATGGTATTAGTAATGACTAGCTGATATTCTGAACAGAAATATAGTGCTCACCATTATTATTATCTTTGCTCTTTTCTCCAAATTTTTCATTTTTCTTTGTGTAAGCTGCTTTATCTGATGCCCCCAAAAAAATCCTCCACTTCTTCTTTAGAAGAACCTCGAACTTTCTATGGGACATATGACACAAATAAGTCTCATTGTCCAATTTCCCATTTTGATATTTATCTCTATTAGATATTGCCTGCTTATTATCAAGCTTATTATCATGTCTAATGTTGAAAGTTTATTTTTCACTTGGTTAGAGTATAATAAATTTAGTTTAATCCTTTATCCAAGTGTGAGCAAACAAAGTTTGCACCTGAAGATGTGTTTTGCATTATGGGAGATACTGAGATAGGAGTCTAGGTAGCTTGCTCCACCTTTGCAAGGAGTGCCCTGGTGTTGTTACCACCTTACCCCAGTCCTGAAGATACTTTCAGGTGCAAACTTTGTTTGCTCACACTTGGATAAAGGACTAAATTTATTATACTCTAACCAAGTGAAAAATAAACTTTCAACATCTTTCTCTAAATCCAGAGCAATTTATTAAAAAAGGGTGGCACACCATTTGGCAACTCCTATAGGTAGAGATGACCTGCTAATGCTTCTGCCTGGTATCTCCACTTGGGCCTGGCTCCCACTTAAGAGAGCTCAATAAAGGTTGAAACTAGTCTGGGTAGTGGCCCTTCCCTTAATGCATAACATTAGACATATCCGCAAGGAGATGTGTTTTGCATTATGGGAGATACTGAGATAGGAGTGTAGGGTAGCTTGCTCCACCTTTGCAAGGAGTTTTCTGGTGTTGTACCACCTTACCCCAGTCCTGAAGATACTTTCAGCGCAAACTTTGTTTGCTCACACTTGGATAAAGGATTAAACTAAATATACATTATTTTGAATTATAATGACTTCTTCCTTTCCATTGATCGCTATTGTCTGAATGTAAAATCTTGTAATGGTTATTGAGAAGAATCTTGCCTGTTATTGTCTTCTTCATCAACTAACTATTGAACTAGTTGGGAAAAAAAAATTTACATATAGTAATCAGAAAACAGGGCCAAAGCCTCAAACTATCTTTCTTTTAAAAAAGAAAGAAAGTTTTTTTTTTTTTTTTTAGCTATGAAACAAGCATGATCTTTAATATCCCCTATTTCTGTTTTTCTTTTCAATAACTGAAATTAAACCTATAATGGTCTTTCTTCTGCAGATTTCGCATGACAGAAATTATCACAAGAACATTGAAGACCTACTACCTCTTGGAGGCTCCCAAATCATGATAATAGCAACATAAACAAACCTCAAGTATAATACAAACATAAGCAAAGCAGAGGACTTTTTTTTATGACTCACTCATGAAAGGTTGTAAATTTCTTGCATGTTAGCACCATGCTGAGCTAAAGATGTTTTTCCTTTATTTTTTTTTTTTTTTACATTTGCAGTCATTTCTTATATGACACCCCCCCCCCCCCACACACACACCCAAACATAGGCACAAAATGTAATCATTGAAGTCTGATGTCTGATTTCCCATTTATGGCTGCTACCATTTAAGAAACACATACCTGTAGTTGCAGATGTGTGAATAAAAAATAATTTCCTGTTTTTCAATTATTTCATTCATTTCATTTGCTTTTTGAAATAAATTATGTTTATATATGTAGCGCCTTGGCAGTGGATAATACAAAATCAGAAAATGAAAGGAAAGATGAGGATCTCTTTAAAAAAGTCAAAGACTGGCTTGTTACTGTTTGGATATATGATAGCCATACCGCTGATGCTGATAAGTTGCAGGTTAGTTTATCTTGAGAGGTTTTTTTGCTAGTGATACAGTGCTATTTTTTGCTTGTGTGTCCTTTTTTGTTGTTGTTTTATGGAAAAGAAAAATCAAATTTTAATAAGATTCTTTAAATTTTTATTATATTCATTTCCCTATTGCTCATTTTTCTTTAGAAAAAAGAATAATTTTTTTTAACAATTACATAAATAACTTTAAAAGATTTTTTTTTAAAATTTCACTCTCCATCGAATCTGTCAGCTCTTGTAGGCACAAGATTTAAATAGAATGACCTGGATCTTTTGGAAATACACTGGACTGGACAAGGCCATATAAATCTGACACATTCAATATTATACCACTCAGGCAAGAATGATTTGGCACACAGAGGAGGAGTAGCTGTCAGAGTCCATAGATCACTTTCCAACTGCATTATAAATTAAACCTGTCTCATTCAGAATCATAGTCATTAAACTACAAGGAAAAGAAAGAAAAAACTTTTTTATTAAAATAATACAAGCATATGCACCTGATTCTTCTCATCCAGAGGAAGAGCATATTGATTTCTATCAACAACTACAAGAGGAAATTGACAGAACGTACAAAAACAGATCTGCAAATAATCACGGGTGATTTTATTGCCAAATTTGGACAATATTTGAATGACATGCATGATGTAATGGCTAAATTTGGAATAGACACAATGAGAGAGGAGAGTATCTCCTTAATTTCTGTAGAGAAAATAATCTCAGAAGATATACAGATAAATAACACTTCATCAAGAAATCATAGAACAAGTTAATGGTTTTAATTATGTAGGTGCATACTATTATTATTATTATTATGGTTACTCCATGGACTCCTTAGACTTATTGAGAGAGACCCTAAACACTATCCAACATTTGCACAGTATCTATCATGCTTTGCTTTGCTTTGAACTCAACATTCATGGCACCTACAACTGTCTACAACAGACTCTGGCGATCTATTCCACTCCACCACTCTCCAAGCAAAAAATCTAGTTCTAACACTCTTGCTAATTACACTCCTGCTCAGTTTGCAAGGATGACCCTTAGTTTTCCCACCACCAGACCTGTTCTGAAAAATTCCCTTTCTACTAATCTTTTAAAAAATCCTTCAGTAATCTGTGTCTTAATCATGTCATCCCTTTTCAAACTCTCAACCAATATCTGTAACCCACAAATCTTCAACCTGTTCTCATAAGGTTCATTCTATAGACCAGCTACCATCTTGGTCACTTACCTCTGGGTCCTCTCCACCTCTTTCTCATTGCCAAGAAACTCAGGTGAGCAGATTTACATGCAGTAGTAGATGGGGTCTTATTAATGCTTGATAAAGAGGAATGATAATATGCTTGTTTCTGCTCGTCAGTAACCAAGTAATCCAATAAGTTGCTTTAGTCACTTTTGCTATGTGCTCTCTAAACTTCAGCACCCTACTATCTGCCAGCTCCCAAATCTCTGGTTTTGTCAATTTCTTGGAGTACAGTTCCATTATGTGACATACAGCTGGTTATCTTTTCCCCCTGAAATGCATAACCTTACACTTTGCAACATTAAAGTGACTTCCAATGTCCTTTGCCCAGACTACCAGTCTATGCAAATTATCCTGTAAAATTTTAACATCATCTGTATTAACTATTGCTCTACAAATTTTGCATCATTGGCAAACAACTGAACAGTTCCTCTCAGATCCCATCCTATATCATTAATGTATAAATTAAATAGTAATGGCCCAAGATCAGAGCCTTGTGCCCCTCCACTATTACTCTCTGATATCTCCATCAACCATCCTCTTATCCACCTCACCAACTCTGTACCCATCCCCAGGTGGTATCCTGTCAAAGTGCAAACTATAGCAGTATTACTGTAATCCATTACCTTCATTCAGCTCAGTTGTTACTGTATTATAAAACTTGAGCAAATTACTGAGGCATGATCTACTCATCAGAAAACCCATGTTGCTCCCATACAGTATCTCATTTCTGTCTATCCAGTCCTGTATTTTGCTCATGACTAACTTCTCCAGTACCTTGACAACTCCTGATATGCTGGTCAGTCAGCAATTTGCTACATCAGTCTTGGAGCCTCCTTTATGCAATGGAACTATTATCCTCTCTTTCCACCCCATTTGGACTAACCAAGACCTGAGACTTGGATTAAACAATGGTCAAAGACACTGACAATTCCCTAGCATCTTTGTGTAAAACTCAAGCTGGGGTATACCATCTAATCCTATAGCTGTATTCACATCAAGGTTCTGTAATCTTTGGTAGAGTGGATAAGAGATGCCAACTTTTTATATGGTCTGTAACAAGAAGTAAGGTCATATTTTTTGAGGATATTGGTTATTTTCTCAGAGGTACCTTGGATGTAGGATGATAGATTTGGTGTAATCTTTATTGTGGGTGGGGTGTTGTTTACTGGTTTTAGTATTTTTTGGGGGTTATAGCCATTGGCTAAGAAAGTGTTGAGGATGTGGTTTAGTTCAGGTTTGGCTTCGATACGTGGATGATGTGTTCGCTATTTGGCCACATGGCTCAGATACACTCCACTCCTTCCTAACACACTTAAACAACCAACACCCCAGAGTCCAGTTCACCTTAGAAAAAGAGGAAAACAACACCCTCCCCTTCCTAGACACTTTAATCACTCGCCAGCTTGATGGATCTTTGGTTTTCTCTGTTTACAGAAAACCCACCCATACTGGCAGATACATTCACCAGCAATCCCCCCCCCCCCCACTCACAACAATTTGGGGTTATAAAAACACTACATAACAGGGCAAAATTAATCTGCTCAGATGACAAGGCCCTAACCACTGAACTAAACCACATCCTCAACACTTTCTTAGCCAATGGCTATAACCCCCAAAAAATACTAAAACCAGTAAACCACAACCCCCCTCTCCCTCCACAATAAAGATTACACCAAATCTATCACCATCCCCTACATCCAGGGCACCTCTGAGAAAATAACCAATATCCTCAAAAAATACGACCTTACTTCTTGTTACAGACCATATAAAAAGTTAGCATCCCTTATCCGCTCTACCAAAGACCAACCACTTTCCCTAGACCTACCTGGTGTATACCAGGTCCCTTGCAGCTGCAAATTGTCCTACTTTGGCCAAACAGGCAGGACAGCAAATATCAGGATTTCAGATCACAAAGACTACATTCGGTTTCACCAGTACAGCCACTCTGAGCTGGCAGACCATGCCTTAGATACCCACCATAGAATTCGTTGGAAGAAAACTAAAATAATACACTGCAGTAAGTTTAAGTACAAAAGATTATTCAAGCAATCATCAGCAGCTCTAAAAAACGTTCCAATCTCAACAAATTTGGGTGCATGAAACTACTCCAAATTTGGGAGACTTACATTATGAGAACTTCAGCCCAACTGCCAAGACAACAAAATTAGCCCACCAGAGGGCACCATTAGGATTTAGGAACAATATTAGTTTCTTGCCTTCTTCCGCATTTGCTTTTGTTAGTGCCAGCATGCACATACCATATTTTTATGTTCCTGAAGATGGCAATGTGACGTTGCCGAAATATAGAAGTTATTCATTAAAGTTGCCTTTAATTAATAACCTTCAATGCGTTGTTAATTCCGTAAGCTAATTACCAGTTATTTATGACCAACGTATAAGCCTTGCTACTAGAATTGCGATCATCCACGGAGATTCCATCGCACGAAAGGCCCGTCAATATGGCAAAATGAGGTTGAAGATATCGAGACAACTAATCATCTGCCATTCCTAAAACTGCTGGGATAACAAGGTAATCCCTAATTGTGTTAAATTGAAGCACCGTTTTACTTCACAGAAAGCTCTGTGTATTTATAATCGCACTAGCTTCACCCTATTAAGAGAACAAATTACCGCGACGCGTGTTCTCATTGCCGACGAAAACAAAACGTTACGGGCGTTAGAGGAAGAGCTTTCAGATACACTTGGCCATGATCTTTGGACAATTCTTTATGACGTCTCATGCACTTCGACAAGAAAAGAATTCGAAAAAATACGTAGTCGGCACTTGAAAAAATACGAAAACCTGATAAAGAATTCTACTTCCTTACCACAGCCACCACTCAACACTGTAGTCAACCTCTCGTCCATAGTTTTAAAGCCTGAAGCACTCACCGCACTATCACGTGGCCACAATTTCGCCCTAGCTCCTAAAAGAATACCTGCTGAGGAAATCATGATCCAAATAGAACGTGGAATTTGCAACCTTACTAACCATATCGCCAACACCGTCAGACTGGATGTAGCCGGTATTCTCACTAAAGCAAAACCTCCAAAAACCAACTTTTCCAAAGACGAATATGCAGCCCTACTAGAAATGAAGATAAACAAAAAAATAGTAATCACCAAAGTGGATAAGGGAAACGCCACTGTGGTGCTCAATCAAAAGGACTACAAAGGTAAGCTTAATGCTTTAATACTGGACCGTACTACTTACCTCCCTATTGAATATAATCCTACCAGCTTTCAGATTAGAACTCTCCACAGACTCCTTAAGAAAGTCACTTCTTGGCCTGTGGAAGTCACTAACAAACTAAAACCTTATAACTCTAGACCCCCCCAATTATATGGACTTTCAAAAATACATAAACAAAATGTGCCATTATGTCCCATAGTGGATGGCATTGATTCCCCCACATATAAATTAGCCAAACATTTAGCCAAAATGCTCACACACTATACTGGCAACACACCATCACACATAAAAAACTCAGCCCACTTTAAAGCCAGTATAGAAAACCTCTTACTCCAACACACTGACACAATGGTTAGTTTTGACGTCTCCTCCCTATTCACTAATGTCCCACTCAAAGAAACCCTAGAGCTCATCCAAGCTAAGTTTCCTCCCGATATCTCAGCCCTATTTCAGTTCACAATGAACTCAGGCTATTTTGTTTAGCAAGGAAAATTCTACAAACAGATAGAGGGGACATCCATGGGTTCGCCACTTTCCCCACCCTTGGCCAATTTCTTTATGGAGACCTTTGAAGAGAAAGCCTTAAACTCTGCCCCACAAAAACCCACTATTTGGCTTTGATACTTGGATGATGTGTTTGCTATTTGGCCACATGGCTCAGATACACTCCACTCCTTCCTAACACACTTAAACAACCAACACCCCAGAGTCCAGTTCACCTTAGAAAAAGAGGAAAACAACACCCTCCCCTTCCTAGACACTTTAATCTCTCGCCAGCTTGATGGATCTTTGGTTTTCTCTGTTTACAGAAAACCCACCCATACTGGCAGATACATTCACCAGCATTCCCCCCCCCCCCTCACAACAATATGGGATTATAAAAACACTATATAACAGGGCAAAATTAATCTGCTCAGATTAATTAAACTAAACCACATCCTCCACACTTTCTTAGCCAATGGCTGTAACCCCCAAAAAATACTAAAACCAGTAAACCACAACCCCCCCCCCCCTCCACAATAAAAATTACACCAAATCTATCGCCATCCTCTACATCCAGGTCTCCTCTGAGAAAATAACCAATATCCTCAAAAAATATGACCTTACTTCTTGTTACAGACCACATAAAAAGTTGGCATCCCTTATCCGCTCTACCAAAGACCAAACACTTCCCCTATACCTACCTGGTGTATACCAGGTCCCTTGCAGCTGCAAATTGTCCGACTTTGGCCAAAGAGGCAGGACAGCAAATATCAGGATTTCAGATCACAAAGACTACATCTGGTTTCACCAGTACAGCCACTCTGGGCTGGCAGACCATGCCTTAGATACCCACCATAGAATTCGTTGGAAGAAAACTAAAATAATACACTGCAGCAAGTTTAAGTACGAAAGATTATTCAAGGAATCATCAGCAGCTCTAAAAAAACGTTCCAAATCTCAACAAATTTGGGAGGCTTACATTATGAGAACTTCAGCCCAACGGCCAAGACAACAAAATTAGCCCGCCAGAGGGCACCATTAGGACTTTAGGAACAATATTAGTTTCTTGCCTTCTTACTGATTTGCTTTTGTTAGTGCCTGCGTGCACATACCATATTTTTATGTTCCTGAAGATGGTAACGTGACGTTTGCCGAAATATAGAAGTTGTTCATTAAAGTTGCCTTTAATTAATATCCTTCATATACGTTGTTAATTCCGTAAGCTAATTACCAGTTATGTATGACCAACGTATAACCTTGCTACTAGAATTAATAATGTTTTAGTACTAGTTCAGAATTTCTCTTGAACTGAGAGGTCTATAGATTTTATAGTGTACTGTTCCAGTGATCCTAGAAATGGTTTAGTATATGTGAGACCTACATTTGTATTAATAAAATTCATTCAATTCCATAAAATTTAATTTAAGTTGATGATTGTTTTGTTGTCTTTTCCATTTATCAAAGAGAGTATATGGAATTATAAGGCAGGTGATTATAAGTCTTAGATATCAACTTGGGGCAGTTCCATGGCGGAAGGAATTGGAAGGACAAGATATCATTAGTGCTTGGGAAATTGTGAAGGAATATTTATTAGAAGCGATAGTTAGCTGTATACCATGAGTGAAGAAGAGTGCACAATTTGGCGTAAAGTGGATGACAAACATTATCAAACAGGAATTGCAGGTAAAAAAGAGGTTATGGAAGAGATATAAGAAGGGTGAAAAGCAGATGCATGAAGAATATAAGACTCAGGTCAGGAGAGTGACTATTATGGTAAGGAAGGCAAAACTGGAATATGAGAAGAGATTGGCCCTGAGATCCAAAGAAAATCCTAAGGAATTTTTTAGCTATGTGACCACTAGGAGGAGAAATAATTGGAAGAATGACATTTTTGGATAAAATGGGAATAGAGTGATTGATGCAAAGGACATAGTGGAGCTGTTCAATGAACACCCCACTACTGGGATATTTCATCCTGGAGAATTAGGTTTTAATACTAGGATTAGAAGTTCCAGAAGAGTGTGTTTCAAATACTGAGTAATCTGGACACCAATTAACCAGTGGAGTTGGATGGAATTTCACCAGGCAGTTTTGAGAAAATGTGCTAAAGAAAACTGACAACTCCCTTGACCTGGCTTTTTGATGAAAGTCTGATCATAGGAAAGGTACCGAAGGAGTAGAAGGAGAGTGAGATAGTGCTATTGCATAAGGGTGGTAGCAGACTGGAAGTGTCAAATATAGACCAGTTTGTATTTCATCAGCAGTTGTTAAGATTTTGAAGAAATTAGTGAGTGACCATATATATCTTTGGGCAGATAAGGGTAATATTATCTCTGGATTTGTTAAGAGGTGCTCTTGCTTTAGTAACATGATTGCATTTTATAATAAAGTGATTAGAGTGATTGATGAGGGAAAGGCATATTCTGCGTTATTTTTTTTTCGAATGCATTTGACAGAGCGCTACATGATAAGCTGATATTTAAGTTGCAGCACATGAGTTTAGATGTCAAGTTAGTGAATGGATTCAGGATTGGCTATCTGATAGGTATCAGAGAGTTGTGTATGGGAGGGGGGCAATATCAAGGAGGCAGAAGGTTACCAGTGGGGTCTCACAGGGCTTAGTACTGGGACCTCTATTGTTTAACCTTTATATAAATGATGCTGTGAGTGGATTGCAAGGGGATATTCTTGTTTGCAGATGATGTGAAGCTGGGAAGGGTTATTAGTAATAGTACAGATGTGGTAGCCCTGCAAGAGGATTTGAATAAACTGGACAGATATGCAAATGAATAGGGGATGTCAGTTTAATGCAGCAAAATGTAATGTCTCGAAGTTGGGATACTTCGATGGGAGACTACATGCGCTCTCAGAGGGACTGTACTAGAAGAGGCAAGGGATCTGAGGATGATGACTGATAGAAGCCTGAAATTCAGGGAACATAGTGAAAGTAACTCAGAGGATTGCTGCGATACTGAGAAGGATGTTGACCTGCAGAGATAAGAGTTGTCACTCCATTGTATTAAGCCCTGATTAGAACCACACTTAGACTATTGTTCTCAGATTTGGTCCTCAGGATTTGAAGAGGATAAACTGACTATTGAAAGGGTGCAGAGGCAGATAACAAAGATGGTATGGGGACTGTACAATGTTTGTTATGAAGACAAGCTGAGGGAATGTGCACTACAGAGTGGATAGAAGGAGAGGGTGATATGATTGAGACTTAAACTGTTGAGAGATGTCTCAGGCAATAACAATCAAGGAAAAGAAGGAGTAGCCATAGTATTCAACACAAAATATGAGGCTAATCTTCTTGAATGGCAGTCAGTCTCAAGTAGAGTAATGTGGGCAAATATGAGAATGGGGAACTGGACAATGAGACTTATTTGTGCCTATGGTCCCACAGAAGGTTCTACTAAGGTAGAAGTAGAGGAATTTTTTGAGGCTTTAGAAAAAGCAACTGACACAATGAAAAAGGAAAAGTTGGTCCTTGTTGGGGATCTAAATAGTAGAGTAGGAAATGATTGTGAGACATACAAAAATATTTTGGGAAAATTTGGAGAAAAGAGCAAAGCTAATAATAATGGCAAATACTTATTGAATTTCTCCTCAGGACATGGACTGGTTATTACTAACACCATGTTCCAACATAAAAATGTGCACAAATTCACATGGAGAGAAGAGGCTAGGAATAAGAAAAGTCTCATTGACTATGTTATTGTTGATAGTGATGTTTTCTCCCTGGTGCAGGACACCAGAGTGTACAGAGGATTTGAAATTGGAAGTGATCACTATTTAGTCTTGAGCAGGATAAAATTGAATTTCATATTGAAAAGAATAACATGTAAGAAAGTTTTAAAGCGAATAAAAGTTGAGCAGCTCTCAGATGTAAACTGTAGACTAAAATACAGAAATATTATTGAAAAGAAAATGAAAGAGTTTGAGAACAGGAATCAAACCTTGGAGATTCAGTGGCAAACTCTGAAGGAAACATTGATTGATTCTGCCAGAGAGGCATGTGGTGAGGTTGTGTGCAAAGATAAAAAAATCAGAACTCCCTGGTGGACACAGGAAGTTAAAGAGGCAGTGAAGGAAAAGAAGAAAGCATATCAAAAGTTCCTGGCAAATAAGTCAGCTTTTACTGTTACAGAATACAGAGACAAATGTAAGAAAGCTAAACAGTGTGTAAAACTAGCTAAACAAAAGTCATGGGAGGACTTTGGCAAGAATATAGAAAATAAATATCAAGAAGGTGGCAAAATATTCTGGAGGTTGTTGAAGAAGCTTAGGAATGGAGGAAAGAGTGCTGTAAAAGGAATTAGAGATGATAAAGGTGAAATGAAAACAGGAGAAAAAGATATCCTTGAAGTATGGAGTAATTACTTTGAAAAACTGCTAAATGAAACAAGCAGTGATGACAGCACAGTGATAAAAAACACTGACCAGGCATGCAGTCAGGAATACATATCCATACTTGAAGTAGAAAAAAGCCATCAAAGGCTTGAAATGTGGAAAGGCAGCAGGAGTAGATGATATTCGACCAGAAATGCTGAAGTATGATGGTATAAGAGTCTTACAGTGGCTGCACTGCATAGTTCAGAAAGCCTGGACAGAGGGACGAATTCCCGATGATTGGAGTAGAGCTCTCATAGTACCCATATATAAAAAGGGAAATAAAACTGAATGTGAGAATTACAGAGGTATTTCCCTACTGAGTGTTCCTGGCAAGATCTATGCAAGTATACTTGAGAAACGGTTGAGAAGAATTGTGGAAGAAAAGCTTGGTGAAGAACAAGCTGGATTCAGGCCAAATAGAGGCTGTCAGGATCAGATCTTCACTTTACGACAAATAGTCGAGAAAGCATGGGAATATAACAAAGATCTGTATTTAAGTTTTGTCGATTTGGAAAAGGCATATGACAAGGTGCCAAGAGAGAAGCTATTCAATACGCTGCAGTTATATGGTGTCAATGGGGCATTATATCAAGCAATACTTAGTCTTTATTTGAGTTGTGAGTCAGCAGTTAGAATTGAAGGAAGTACAGGAAGATGGTTTAATGTTAAATCTGGTGTGAGACAAGGATGTACATTATCCCCTCTGTTATTCATTATCTATATGGATCACATTATGAAGGAATGTGGTATTAAACCTGATATCAAAATTGGAGATGTTAATGTCAGCTCTTTGCTTTATGCGGATGATGTTATACTTCTAAATAAATCCGCTACAAGTCTGCAAGATTCTCTGACTAAATTGAATAGCTGTTGTAATAGATATGGTATGAAGGTCAGCAATAAAAAGACAAAGACAATGAAAATAGGCAGAATCATTGAAAATGTCAACTGTGTTGTGAATGGAGAACCTGTGGAACAAGTAAAACATTTCAGCTACTTAGGCACAATTTTTACTGAAGATGGTAAACTAAATATAGAAATAGACAACAGAATCAGCAAAGCTGGTATCGTGGGAAGTCAATTGAATAAATTCATATGGAATAAGAAAGAAATTAGTCGGAACACTAAATTAGCTGTATACAAGACTGTGTTCAAACCAATTTTAACTTATGGATCTGAGAGCTGGGTCAGAAGTAAAACACTTGACCAAAGACTAGAGACCGCAGATATGAGAGTCCTGAGAAAGATTAGAGGCGTGAACAGATGGCATCAATGGCAATATCATATTAAAAATGAGGATATTAGGAAAGAACTTGACATTGTCAGCATCCAGGAATGCGTTAGCAGAGCTAATCTCAGATGGTATGGTCACTTAAATAGAATGGGAGAGGAAAGATTAGCAAAACAAGTGTTCTCTGCCAGGTTGGCAGGAAAACGACCCAGAGGAAGACCAAGATATAGGTGGATTGATACGGTACAAAGTGCCTTAGACGATAGAAATATAAGATCTGATAATGTTGGAGTCTTGACAAGTAACAGACTGATTTGGAGGAAAATTGTAGATAGGAAGTTAGTAATGATGTAATTTTTTCATGTAGTACTGTCATATCCTGTACACCCCTTGAGGGCACATGACAGGAATTTGATGATGATGATGATGATGACTGTTGAGAGGTGGTTACAGGGTTGACACTGGGGAGTTATTTCACTTGGTGGAACAAAGAGAAGGAACGAGGACAAGGGGGTCATTCCTGGAAGTTACAAAAGGAAGTTGTTGTGACTAAGAGGGTGAGGAGTGGTTTCTTTGCATGGAGGGTGGTTGAACCATGGAATGCATTGCCTTATAGTGGTGAGAGCCTAACAGTCAGTGAGATCAAGGAGTGGTGTGACTTTGTGTTTTCTAGGATGGGCCTCCCATGATGAGTCTTTTGACTCTATGGAAGCCTGAATCATAATAATAATAATAATTTATGAACAGTGCCTTTGAATAAAACATCAATTATATGCTGTACATTCATAGTGATTTCGCCAAGCTGGTTCAGGTAGTCAATTGTCAAAAAGAAAAAACAAATATCATACTGATAAGAAAAATAGCTTTATAAACACAAATATAATTTCTGTTTGTGTAGACTGCAAACTCAGACAATTATTATTGTGATTTTAAAAAAAAATGTAAATGAGATCTTTCAGAGACTTGTTGTATAGGATGGCCCATAAGTCACACAAGGATTAAAAATAAGTGTTTTTTCATAACTAATTACAAAACCCAAAGTTTTTTTTTTAATTTCATTATAACAAACAAACAAAACGAATAAAGATAATTAATAAATAAATAAATTATTATGTTTAAATCCCTTCATGACTTATAAGCCACCTTGTACAGTCCACTGAAACCATTGATTAATTCAACCAGAAAATCCTATAGCAAGATAAGCCAAGATAAGAAAATAAAATCTCTAATGCACATAAAATGTTAAAAAATTCTGATATAAGTACCAAGTATACGTGTTGGTAAGTAAATCAGCTTGTGCTCCTGAAGAATATGTGGAACATATACAGTAGTTATCTTACTTGATGCTTGAAATAGCTAAACCAGAATATTGGGAAGACTTCAAAAATAATAATAAAAGATAAATATGATGAAAATACCAGACTGTTCAAAGGGCTATTGAGAATGGGGTGGGGGGTGAACACATTCATGGAAGAAAGAGAATCACACAAGAAAACAGATGACCATGAGAATATTTAGGCATTCATTACTGATTTCCGAATCAATAGACAAAGGAAATGGTAGATCATGCATATTGATATCTGAACACAAAGGAAAAATCACTGGAAATAAAAAAAATTACAAGAAATAGAATAAAGAAAATTAAAAAATATATATAATGAAAAATTGTGGGATAAAAAAACGAAATCATTGGGAAACAGCATACATGAAATTGTAGAAAATAAAAGATGAGAAACAAACACAGGAAATCACATATTCATGGTAGAACACAAAGAATTGGATGGAACCATACATGAAGCAGACAAAATAACAGCATGAAAAAGTACAAATGTAAACAGTAATTGAAGACATTAGAAAGAATTAGAAGAAAAAAATTATAAAAACGAAAACCCAGAATAAATGCTTAAATTTTGAAATGTTACATTAGTTCAACTTTCGAGGGTTGTAACCTATAGAGAGCATGTCCCCTGGGTGGCAGATAGGGGAGTCACCAGATATGGTGGGATGGTTCGAATATACGAATAAGGACTCGTGGACCAACAGGGCCATAAGGGGATTATGGAATGATAATATCAACAGAAGAATCAAAAACAATAGCCTTTAAAGGACAAGATGCAGTAAGAACAAAAATAATAATAGATAACAAGATTTTAGAACAGGTGAATTCATTTAACTACCTAGGATGTATGATTACATATGAAAAAGATATAAACTTAAAAATTGCAAAATATTTAAAAAGAAGAACAGGTGTAATTAACTATATTTAAACCTAACCTAGTTCAAAAACAAACCAGTATGCAATATGCTAGCCCTACAAGTCTTATTGTATGGAAGTGAAATCTGGACAATAAAACAAAAAGACAAACAAAGATTAATAACAGCCGAAATGAAGTTTATGAGAGAAACTGAACATATACTCTATTTGATCACAAAAGAAATTATGAAAGAATTAAAACCAGGAATCAGTAATAGAAAAAAAAATTATAAATATAAACATTAATGATGGAACATGTTGAAAGAATGAAAATAGAAAGATCATCAAAACAAGCTTTAAATTACAAACCATTAGGGAAAAGAAAACCAGGAACTCCTCTTAAGAGATTCAATGATGATGACATTAGTTCAAATTGATGATAATCATGGTGATCAGCCTGTCTTTTCACCCATTAAGGCTTCTCCCATTGCAGGAGAATTGGGTCTACTTCTCCCATGGTGATCCACTCCATCTTGAGAGAATGTATACATATTTGTATGAATGCACGTATGAAGGTGAAAGACAATCACAAACATCTACCCTAGGTGGGATTCGAACCCAGAGCCTCTTGGCTGGAGAGCAGATACACTAACCAGTCATTCAACTAGGCTGACTAAATTGACGTTGCTTACTTGAAATCTTCGTAATGACTAAATATGTGTGGACTGTACCATTAAAATAAAAAATTTAGATCAAAAAATAATTCTGAATCAGACATTTAGAATTTTTTTACAGTATGGATAAAGAATCTTTCAAACACAAAATGAGCTGTTACCTAAACATATTTTATAACATAAACTTCAAATGAATGACATACTTTATATTGTACAATATTTCTTTAATTTAAAGTTCTAAGAGAACATTAGTGATTTATGTCAGCTCATATCATTGAGTCACTTAGATTAATGTCATCTAAGTGAACAGAAATCCAGGAAATAACATTCATCTAACTAAACATCTTAGATGCTCACTTAGATGAATAGCTTAAATGACATTCTGCAAATTTGGCATCACAGAAATTATCAAGGGAACACAGGTGATGAATACAAGTTCATCACTTGTGTTCCCTTCCCCCTTTTAATTGGAAGTGACCAATTATTAAATTGAGTGACTGGTAAAGTTTTCAGGTTATTTTTTATTTTGATGGTACAGACTGCACATATTTAGTTTATTATGAAGAATTCAGGTAAGTGACATTAATACAAGATTATGTAACATTTTGAAATTTAAACATTAATTTTGGATTTTTTTTTATAATTTCATACCTTTTAGTTCTTTCTTATGTCTCTTATTATTGTTGCATTTGCACTTTTTCATACTGTCATTTTGTGTGCTTTATGTACAGAATTTATGCTCCTTTGTATTCAGTCATTAGTATAAATTTCCCACCATTTCCTTTGTTCCATGGAGGAATGGGGATCATTATTTTTTTCCCTAAATTCCCTGTATTCAGCCTTTCACTGTAATAGACTGTCATGGTCCCTAGAGATTTATAATAGTGAGCATCTGCTGTATTTCATATTTCTGTGCACATTTATTGGTTCTCTGTCTACAGAGAACCAATTTTCAGTCATACTATTTTTGGCTTATTATTAAGTTTGGTACGAATAAATAATATAAAAAAATCCATCACTTCATCATTAATTTTCTAATATGTAAATTCAAATGGTGTACAGCCTACTATGATGGTACTACATGATTAAGTTCACATTATTGCTAATCTCCTGTCAACAGTTTTCCTCCAAATTAGTCTATTACTTGACACCATCATGGGATTGTTGTATCCAACATTTCATCATTCTAAAGCACTTCTGGCTGACTCAATCCACAATCTTGGTCTTCCTCTCAGTCTTTTTCCTATCATTTTGCCATCAATGTTTTGTTAATCTTTCCTCTTTCATTCTGTTCAAGTGAAAATACCAGGTTACATTAGATCTGCTCACACATTTTAAAATGCTAACAATCTCAAGTTCCATCCTAATATCTTCATTTTTAATGTGATTCTTCCACTGATGCCATCTGTTCTGGCTCCCTAAGTTTTCTCAGAACTCTATGTGATCTTTGAACAAGTTCTTTATTTTTAACCAAACTCACTGATATATAAGTTAAAAGTGGGTTGAACACTGTCTTGTATATGCTATTAGTTTAGTGTTTTGCTTAATTTTTCTCTTATTCCACATAAATTTATTCAGCTTGCTCTCCATCATACCAGCTGGGCTTATTCTGTTGTCTATTTCTATATTTAATATGCCATCTGCACTAAAAATTGTGCCTAAATAGCTGATATATTTTAATTGTTCTATAAGTTCTCCATTGAGAATGCTGCTAAAGTTTTCCATGTTCCGTTCCTATCTATTTTCATAGTTATGGACTTTCTTATTTTCATGCTAAATTTGTTATTAATGTTATTCAGTTTAATTTGAGAATCCTGAAAACTTACTAGATGTGTTTAGGAGTACAACATTATCTTCATAAAGCAAAGAGCTAAGTTTGACATCTCCAAATCTAATATCATGTTTAATGCCACTTTCTTTTATAATACAATCCATTTAGTAATGAATGAGTGGAGATAGTGCATCCTTGGCTTACACCTGATTTTACATCAAACCATCTTTATTTATTTATTTCCATTTTAACTGCTGACTTAAATAGATACTATATTGCTTTGTTTCATGTTCTATGTTGTAGTGTTTTGAAAAGCTTTTCTCAGGCACCTTGTCATATGTCTTTTCCAAATCTACGAAACATAATGACAGAACCTTGTTATATTCCCATGATTTCTCAATATTTTTTCTCTATTTTTCTATTTGTTGTCAAGTGAAAATCTGATCTTGACAGCCTCTGTTTTACCTCAACTCAGCTTATTCTTCTCTGAGTTTCTCCTCTACAATTTTTCTTAGCCTCTTCTCAAGTATGCTTGCATAAATCTTACTAGGAGTTCAGCAGAGTAATTCCTCTATAATTTTCGAGTTCAGTTTTATTTCCATTTTATAGATGGGTATTATGACACCTCTACTCCAATCATCTGGAATTCGAATTTCTGACAGGCATTCTAAATTATGCAGCACAGGCACTGTAAAACTTTTATGCCTCCATATTTGAGCATTTTTGGTCAGATATCATCTACTTCATCAGCTGTGTTTGTACATCCCTGTTGGATGTTTTCTACCATGCTGTGTCACTGCTTGCTTCATTTAGCAGTCATTCAAAGTAATTACTCCAGACTTTAATATTTTCAGTTTTCATGCATCTTTATTATCTTTTACTCCTTTTACTGTAGTCTTCCCTTAATTCTAAGATTTTTCAATAAGCTCCAGAATATTTTGCCACCTTACTAATATTTATGTTTCACACTAGTTTCCATAAATTAAAGGAACAAAGAAAAAATCACAATAACTCAAACTGTATGATGAATTTTTATTTAATTCAGTGAAAAGCAGTATGATCTGAGATGTGAAAGAAATACCCACATTGTAAATAAATAAATAGTTGAATTCAGTAACATGACAAAAATGGTCAAAAATAAGAGGTCAAAGTGAAATTCTGAAATACTTCAATAAGGAATGTGGTCTTTGCTTCTCAAATTTTAAAATCTTACACTTTGCTACACTGAACTGAAATCCCCACACACTCACCAATTCACCCAATGTATTCAAGTGCTCACTGACTTTGCATCATCTGCAAACCACTATATATCACCATTCAAGTCCTTTCCAATGTCATTTACATACAAATTAAACAACAGTTGCTCCTAAACAGACCCCCTTTGCCACACCACTAGTGACTTTCCTCCTCTGGGATATCATCCCCCATACACAACCTGCTTATACCTGTCACACAGCCAGTCTCCAATCTAATGCATTAATTTACCATCCAACTCCATCTGTTCCAATTTTATTACCAGCTTGTCATGTGGTAATCTATCAAAAGCCTTTGCAAAATCTAAATATACTATATATGCATTCCCCTTGTCTATTCTTGATAAGACCTCACTTGGGCTGTTGCGCAGAAGTCACTTTGCACTCTCCACTGTATCAGAATCACCATGAAAACCAGAAGAATACACTCATAGTCTCCTGGTTTTCATGGTGATTCTGATACAGTGGAGAGAGTGCAAAGGAGTGTGTTAAAAATGATACCAGGAGTGTGGAATCTGGTTATGAAGACAGATTGAGAATTTGTAGACCACAGACACTAGCAAACAGAAGAAAGTAGTGTTTTGATTGAGACAGACTTCTGAAAGGATCTTACAGGATTTCAGTAGGTGGAATTTTTCATTTTATGGAGGGTGGGGAAAAGGGATGCAAGGGCATCCTTAGAAGTTGAGAGTGAATCCATTCAAGAGAGGGTGAGGGTTAGATTTTTCTCTCATAGAGTGGTGTGTGATTGGAATGGATTGCCATTGGATGGGGTGTGTGTGCAAGTAGTGTGAATGTATGGCAGCTAGTGTGAATGGTATGGCCTCCCTCAATGAATCCCTGACTCCATGGAAGTCTCTTTTAATAATGATAAGTAAGCAGATTGCTAAAACACAATCTTCCTTTAGCAAACCCATGTTGTTCATTAAAGAGAATTTTGTTGCTCTCAAAACAGTTCTGAATATTAGTCCTCACTAGCTTCTCTAACATCTTGACTTAGACTTGGGACAGCAGCTTGACCTATAATTTGATGCTTTAGTTTTATCACCCCTTTATGAAGTGGAACAATTTTGTCCTCTTTCCACTCCTTTTGAATTTGGGCCAATTTAAGACTCGAGGTAAAAAGATAACTTAAAGCTGTTTACTCCTTGGGACATTCCTTCAAGACACATGGTGATATACCAACAAGTCCTATTGTCTTATTGACTTCAAGTTTACTCAGTTCCTCATATTTCCTGCTCTTTCACTATTGGTGGTTCTTATCCCCCTCCCCTTTCATAATGCTCTCAAGTTCTGCATTATGTTACATTCACATTCATTCACAACATTGAAATACTTTAATAAATTACTCTTTTAACACCTCTGCTATATCCTCTTCAGTGGTTATCATTCTACCATTGTCGCTGACTAACATCATCCTCCCATAATCATTCTTCCTTCTTCTGGCCACCTAACAAAAAAAAAAAAAAAATCCCTAGGATTTTTAGCTCCATTTGCTAACTGCTGTTTAAATGCACTTTTACTACCCTTACCAAGTGTGTTCCTTGTTTGCTCTTTGTACTCCTCATGCAACTTGATTATTGCTACTCATCTTGTGCTATCTCTGGAAGAAAAAAAGACATTACAATGTCTTTTTTTCTTCCAGATTGCATGCTTCACCTCTTCACTCATCTATTTTATACCTACCTTATTTAATCTCCTGACCTTTGGAATACACTCATAATCACTTGCCTTATAGCTCCACATATAACCCTTTCTTACAGAAGTCCTGATATATCTACATTCTCCAGCTTAAAATCAAATGGTGATTACTTCCTATTTCAGATCCTGTGTGTACTCATGTCCTTAACCTGCAGGAATATATCGCTATCAATAATAACATAGTCAGTGAGACTTTTCTTATTTCTTGTCTTCACTCCATGCATGTTGAACAGAAATCCAGCAGGTATATACCGATATTATTAACTTTGCTCTTTTCTCCAAGTTTTCCCACATTTTTGTATGTCTTTTCCTACTCTGCTGTTTAGATCTCCAATAAGGCTAACTTTTTCCATCTTTTTGCTTGTGTTTTCTCTAATGCCAGAAAAATTTCTCCATTTCTTCTTTAGTAGAACCTTCTGTGGAACCATAAGCACAAACAAATCTCATTGTCAACTTTCCTTGTATTTAGTGATGAATATCATTGCCTGAGTATAACATCTTGTATTTGTTGCTCAGAAAAATCTCACATGTTTTTGTCTTCTTTGTTTCACTAACACTTGTGTTGTTTATCTGGTACCAATCCACTTCTTCTGTTAATTCCATTTCTTTTCCATTGATGCTTCCTATGTTGAAACTGCCAATCTGCTGATGTTGAGTTCAGATTTGTTCCAGTAACTGCCTTATTGATTACTGCCTTAGTTCCCTGAAGAAAACAAGGAGGACCTTTTTAACCTAGTCAGCGGGAAGTTCTGTTATTATTATTAGTATTATAATTATTATTATTATTACATGACACCTCCAGGGAGTTCAGTGACTCCTTGGACTCCCTGGAGCACCTACTCTACAACTCTGTCTCCACCAACTACAACAAACCACAACCACTCCAGCGCTATCTACTGCCCACCACTAGTATCTTTACGGTCACAAACATCCACGAACACGCTGGATTTGAGCCTGCAGCCTTTTGGTTGGAGAGCAGATATGCTAACCACTCAGCCAGCCATGCCGGCCAATATCGCAGTCGATTCCTTTGAATCCACTCTCTTGACCTAATTGACTCCTGAAAACAGTCGTAAATCGAATCCTATTTTTTTTTTATTACTATTATTATGTGACACCTCCAAGGAGTCATCGAGGGACTGCACCTGCTCTGCAACTCTGTCTTCACTACTCAATCCACCAACTACACCAAACCGCATCATCTACTACAACCACTTTTACAGACAATCACAAACATCCATGCCCACAGCGTGATTTGAACCCACAGCCTTTTAGCTGGAGAGCAGATACGCTAACCACTTGGCCAACCAGGCTGCCCAGTTATATTGTTTTATCATTTTGGATTTTGGTTTACCCTATGTTTACCCTATATTTGGTTGCTAAATCCCAAATTACCACCTCATTCTCATTTATTCAATATCAAGATTGATACCTACTAATGACGTGCACCACAAAAATATGAAATTGGAACATTAGGTCAGAAGCTGTGGTCAGTTCTCTACATACCATAAAAGGCGATACAGTGGTTCCCCTACCAGTTATACTGCTTTGACCTGTAAGCACCCCCATTAGTATTATTTCTAAAATAAAATTTAGAATTTCTAAAATAATATATAAATTTATTTCAATAAATAAATAAATTTTAATCTCCAATTTTAAACATAGATTATTGCTTTATGAATTATGTATGGGCTGCTCCATTTCTCCTAGGCTTTGCTGCTATGTTGGTACAATGACTGATTAGTTTCTTTCTTTATTGATACACTTATTTGCCAAATCAGATTTTCTAAATACATATTTAAGTATAAACCATAAAAAGTACTCCATAAAAATTTGAACCATATACTGTGAGAAGGACACTAGTTTTATTAGTGGTTAATTTTTCTTTATGTTCAGTGAAACGAATTTTCCATTTTTGGAAGCAGTGCTACAAGTCAGGTGTTATCTGCTTCATTAGCACTGCCATTTTTTCCTTTACCTCATCCACTGACTGAAAATGGGTGCCCTTCAAAATTCAGATTTCAACTTTGGAAAAAAGTAAAAGTCGCTTGGAGCTAAGTCTGGCAAGTAAGGTGGATGGTCCAACACTGGGATCTTCTACTTGCCTTACACTGTGGGCTGAAGCATTGTTCTTCCACAGATCGGGTCTCTTCCCCCTCAATTGTTCTCTCATCTTGACCAGAACCTCAAGGTAATAATGTTGGTTAACTGTCTGACCCTCTGGTACCCATTCAACCATTACCACACCATTGATATAAAAAAAAAAATTTTAAAATGATCAGCATTACCTTCAGTTTTGACTTGCTCATTCTTGCTTTTTCATTCTTGGTGACATGGGAGTTTTCCAGTGCATTGATTGTCTCTCTGTTTCTGGATTGTACTGGAAAATCCACATCTCATCACATGTGATCTTCTCCTGCACTCCTGCAAGTCTCCCATTTTCAGTCAGTGGATAAGGTAAAGGAGAAAACTGCAGTGCTACTGAAGCAGATAACACCTGATGACTTGCAGCACTGCTTCCAACAATGGAAAATTCATATGTAACGGTGTAGAAATGGAAAGGGGGGGGGAGTACGTTGAAGGAGATAACAATTAAGTTGTACAATTGTAATAATAAACCACATTTTTGCAACCAGTCTCATTATTTAATAGCCACACCTCGTATATCCCTATCCCTCCCCACCCCTTCATGCACCTTTTTCTTCTCCATTACAGTATTAAGAAAGCATTACATACGGAATCACCAACCAGCAAGAGTGGCAGTATAAGACTAAATTTTCTATAGGTTTGTAAAGTGTTCCTCTATAACTGTTCCTTTATTCTCCTAGCAACAAGCTTAGTTTCTTATATCAAATGGAGCAGCTGTATTGCATAGTAAAGAAGTAACATGCTCCAATTTATACCCATAATCAAAGGTTAACCATGTACTGCTGCTTCAGCATATGACGCCCATTACTTATTAAGGATATTATAACCTCACCTTTTATTTTTTGTTTTACAGGATTCTAGATTTTCTACCCTTACAGAGGGAAGTCAGTTAGTATTTCAGGATTCTGGGTGGATTTTTAACTGTAGTTTTCCCTAGTCTAACACAGAGGGAATAAAAAGGCACTGAGAACAGATAGAAGTATAAGAAAGGAATGCTTGACTAAGAGAGAAGGGAAAATTAAGGAGAGAGAGAGAGAGAGTCATATATATGGTGATTCTATCATAAGAGGGAACAGTATACATTGGTGACTAATCCCAATGAGTGGAGGGCAGGTAATTATTATGGGGGACTTTAGCTATGAAGAAGACATCAATTGGAAGGAGGAAAGGACACATGGGAAGAAGGAAATGAAATTATGCACTTATCCTGATTGCAAAAATTAACGATGTTAACATGACTAGAATGAATGATTTGAAACAAAAGTATGCTATGAGGAAGAATATGAAAGAGTTACTGAAAGTAGCAAAAGAAAAAAGTGAGACTGTTAAATTAGTGAGTCTGTTGCCACAGTATAACAGAGTTGAGCTAAGAAGGAGTGCCATAATAGTGAATGTCTATTTGTAGGTTATGCTGGAGGAATGATGTCAAATTTGTGGATGTGTGGAGTGAGTTTGATGGACGAAAGAACCTATACAAGAAGGATGGTTTGCATCTGAATGGATTTGGTGTTCAGAGTCTGGAAAAAGTGTTCTTGAATGAACTGAAAGTGGATGTACATAATCAGGAAAACTAGAGCCTTGGGAAAGGAAGGGAAGCTGTTGAGCAAGTACAAGATACTAGTGATTATGAATTATCTACACATAAACACAAGAAAAGTATATTTAATATACTGCCAGATATTTCGATTTGAAAATAACAAAACTATCATCAGGGCTTAACAGAAAACATTTTTTACAAGGTAGAATACAAACGATGGATTATTCATAGATACCAGTGAGGCAGTTGAGTGTAAAAATGTACCACTGGTAACAAACCAGAATGGGATAGTTAGTATATAAAGCATAAGAACAGTAGTGCGCCTAAGGGGCTATTGCCCTTTATGTACACTAATGCCAGGAACATTTGAACAAGGGAAAGGAGTATTATTGCATTGGTTAGTTCATTCTTGCCAAAGATTATTGGCTTTAGTGAGATATGATGGACAGCAGATGATATAATTAGTGGGATATAATGTGAAGGTATAGTGTTTTCAGGGAGGATAGAGAGAGAGAGAGAAAAAAGAATGGGAGGAGAAGTATTATCAATAAACTGCAACCAAACAGAATATCATATTTGAGGCCATCTGGTGTGAAATGATGGCCAGTAGAACAAAATATACAGTTGGCTGCTTCTGTAGACCAGGCAGTGTAAAAAGTGGTGATGGGAATAGTATGCATTGGTAACTAATCTCAATGAGTGGAGGACAGGTAATTATTATGGGAGACTTCAGCTATTAAGAGATCGATTGGAAGGAGGAAAGGACACATGGGAAGAAGGAAATGGAATTATGCACTTCTTCTTCACCTTTTGGTTCTGTCCACTGCTGGACGAAGGTCTCTCCCTCATGGTTTTTCAGACCACTCAGTTTTCTGCCTCTCTCCCATCCATCTCACGCCTGCAATTTGTTCCAGTTAATCCCTCCACCTTCTTCTCGGTCTTCCTCTTTGTGTTGTTCCATCCATTGGTCTCCACTCTGTTGTTTTTCTAGTCCATCTCCCATCACTGCATCTGGCAATATGGCCAGCCCATCTCGACTTAGCCTGTTTAATGTATTTTACAATATCCATGACATCTGTTTGAGATCTTATCCAAGTATTTGTCTTCCTATCTCTTAATGTTATTTTTAGCATACTTCTCTCCATGCAATGTTGTATTGTACTCAGCTTTTTGTTTAGGGCTTCTGTTAAAGTCCATGTTTCTCCTCTGTATGTTAGGACAGGAAGTATGCACTGGTTAAAAGCTTTCTTTTTAGATTCATAGAGATATCACTTCTGAATATGTCTCTCATTTTCCCATAAGCCATCCATCCATGGTAAATTCTTCATTCAATCTCTTTTCTTTGGCAATCCTCAAAGGATAACAATTGGCCCAAATATACATATGCAGTAACTTGTTCTATTTTATAGTTTTCAACTTTGACAGTTCTATGATTTATGTATTTATTCCTCATTATTTTTTTGTTTTTTTTCTCTATTTATTTTTAATCTAATTATTCTGGAGACTTCATTTAGCTGATTTAGTTTTTCCTCCATATCTTCAAGATTATCTACTATTAGGACATCATCATCTGCAAATTTCAGATGGTGCAGCCTTACTCCATTTATGTTTATTCCTTTTGTTTCCCAATCAAGGCTTCTAAAGACTTCCTCTAGTGCAGCTGTAAATGGTAGATATGGTGTCACCTTGCCAGATGCCTTTTTGTATTGGAAACTTTTCACAGTTTTTATATAATTTAATTACAGAAGTTGCATTATTGTAAATATGTTTTAGTGTTTCAGTATATGGTTTCTCAATTCTATTCTTGAGAGACACTTGTGACATTAAATTAAGAATTATAAATACGTTAACACAAGAATATTTTAATGTTTGGCAAATATTTCAGTCTGAAACTAACTAACATCTGTTAGTTTCAGACTGAAATATTTGGCAAACATTAAAATATTCTTGTGTTAACGTGTTTATAATTCTTAATTTAATGTCACAAGTGTCTCTCAAGGATAGAATTCTGTTCCTACATGGGGAAAACTTTACCAAAAAAAATGGTAAAATAGGTAAACTATCTGTAATACAAGATAAGTTATGAGCGAGGATCATTTTTCTGAAAAAATGCTACAATAATCAGATTATTCCTAACTTTGCTAAGATAAAAGAAACTGTCAAATCTCATGGAGCTCAAAAAATCTACAGGAACACCAGCTTAGCTTTAATCCATAATCAACTCAGAGCAGCTAAACACGATCTTGCTATTAACATTCGTCAAGTTGCTGATCTCCATACCTTTATCTCCACAACCTTAGACCCACAACTTTCCGACATAGTTCTTAATGTGGCTAAATGCTCTATACAACATTCATATAAAAAACAGAATCGACATCTAAACACCACAAATTTGATGTCCTTGTATCTAGACAAATCAAGCCTTTCCATATTCCAGATAATTGGGTCATCAACATCTCCACTCGCCCTTTAACGAATAGTGAAACACTCATCCTCTCAAAAGGACATGATTTTTCTATAGTCCCTAAAAAGATTCCTTATTTAGATTTCCTGGTTAACATCGAATGGAACCTTAGTCATCTCTCCAGTGAAAAGGCTAATTCTCTCTGCTTAGAAGTTGCTTCTACACTGTTCAAAGCTGTTCAAAACCTCCTTCCAACATATCTCCTTCTGAAAAGAGAGCACTACGTTCCTTAAGAAACAACAGTCACCTTGTTATCACTAAAGCAGACAAAGGAAAAGCAACAGTAATTATGGATTCTTCAAACTACAGAAGAAAAATTTCTCTTTTACTTCGACATCGCTCAACATACCAAGAACTTGATCATGAACCCACCAACAGGCAACTGAAGAAATTAAATTCCCTTCTAGATGAGGTTATAAGTTTAGATGCAGACACAATAGAAAGGTTAAAAACACATTTTGCAAGACCTCCTAGATTTTATGGTCCACCTAAAATTCACAAGACAGACATTCCTCTCTGTCCTATAGTTGACTGTATTGATTCACCTGCTAATCACATAGCCAAATATTTAGTGAAATTATTGAAATCACATATGATAAATCACGCTCCTTTGAAAAACTCTTCGGATTTCTTAAATAAATTTAAAAAAAATCTCATTACAACCTACTGATCTGATATGGTGAGCTTGGATGTAGAATCTCTATATAGTAATGTACCTCTCAAAGAGACTATACAATTACTTGCTGACAAGATATCGTAAAATTATTCAATTTCATGATTCACTCTGGATATTTCTTGTGTCAAAACAAATTCTACAACCATGTGAAGTCCACTTTCACCTGCCTTAGCCAATTTTTATTTGGAACATCTGGAAGGCGTCCTGTTTTCATCTATATTCCCTCAACCAACCTTTTGGGTGAGATATATAGATGACATCTTTTCAGTGTGGCCTCACAACAGAGATTCCTTACCTTCCTTTTTAGCCAAAATCAATTTTACATCCTCATATTAAGTTTGCCATGGAGATTGAAAAAGACAACAAGTTATCCTTTTTAGACATCCTCCTCATCCACTCACCTTCAGGTAATTCTGACAACAACAGTTTACAGAAAACCCACTTTTACTGGGCGTTACATTCTCAAACAATCTGCCCATCATCCTTATCAAAAAACAGGAATCATAAAATGTTTAATTCAACGAGCTAGAGCTAATTGCTCGACTCCCCATGAATTACAGAAAGAACTTTCTGTAATTCATGGGGAGTGAATGAATACGTCGAGTTCCAATTTCATATATTTCCAGGATTTCAGAACCAATTCAAGAATTCTGAAGAAATATGATTTAACAGCCACTTATCCCTATTAACAAAATATCCACATATTTCCCATCTTCTAAAGATAAATGCTCAACTATGCCTCTGCCTGGTTTATATCAAGTTCCTTGTAACTGCAATCTGTTGTACTTTGGACAAACTGGACGCTCTATAGAAAAAAGAATACAAGAACATCAATCATACATTCATCACAACAAATCTGATTAGTCTGGATTGGCACAGTATGGGATAGAGACAAGCCACAACATTCTTTGGTCCAAGACTCGCCTTCTACACAGATGTCGCTATAAATTCGAACGCCTATTCAAAGAGAGTGCTGAGGTCTTACTTCAATGCCCTAATTTGAATCAAAATTACTGTATATCCTTGTCAAAAATATGGGAAGGTTTAATCCGGATAACATACTAAAAAAAAATTTTTTTTTAATTGAGACCTTTAATTTTTACATTAGTCTAATGTTATCTTTAATTGAATTTATAAATTAAGATTGTTATATGAAACTGTGAATTAATACCTATAATTTATTCATCACTCTGATGAAATTTACCTCTCTTTAATGTTCTTAGCAATGTAACATCACGTGGCTCATTCTACTTTTGAATGATCAATTCTTTGTATTCCACCTTGTAAAAACTGTTCCTATCAAGCCACTCAGGATAGTCTGTTAGTTTCAGACTGAAATATTTGGCAAACATTAAAATATTCTTGTGTTAACGTGTTTATAATTCTTAATATGGTTTCTCTGTTCCCTGGATTTCAAGTGCTTTTAGTGTTGCAGATGTTTTAACTGAATCAAATGCTTTTTCGTAGTCTATATAGGCCAGACATAAGAGTTTATTATATTCAATTGAGTTTTCAATGAGCTGTCTTAATGTGTGAATATGGTCCAAAGTATTGTAATTTTTCCTAAATCCAGCTTGTTCACAGGACTGCATTCCCTCTGGTTTAGATTTTATTCTAGTATTTATAGTTTTTGTGAAGACTTTATATATGGTGGGGAGTAGGCTTATAGGTCTGTAGTTTTTAATTTCTTTCTTATTTCCCTTTTTAAAAATTAACATTAGAAGCGAATTGTTCCAGTTTTTTGGAATTTTTTTTCTGTTTTTGGCATTTATTAAAGAGTTTAGTCAACTGTTTGATGACAGGGCTTTGTCCCAGTTTTAAAAAGTCTACCATAATTCCATCTTCTCCTGGGTGCCTTTCCATTCTTCATTTCCCTCAGTGCCATTTCCACTTCACACTTCACCTTGTAAGATTTCAGGGGCATCATATTCTTCCTCATTTGAGTTATCCATAGATGATTCTTGGATGTGCCGATCTTTGTCTTCATAGAGTTCAGTATAAAATTCCTGAATTCTTTTGATTATTGCATCTCTATTTTTTCCTTTGTTCCAGCTGATAATGTTTGTCTTAGGACCTTCATATTACTATTGTTTTCTATTGTTTCTTTAATTTTCTTAGTATTATATGATCTAATTTCATGTTTCATCCTTTTATGTATAGTTTTACAAATTTCCGCATATTCTGTTTTATTAGTGTCATTCAAATCTCTTTTCATATCTACTCTTTTCTTCATCAGATCTAGGGTTTCCTGTCTTAGTTTTTTCCTCTCTTTGGTGCCTTTTTTGCACCTCCTATTTCTAGTGCACAATTCAAGATAGATTTTGTTAAGATTTCATTAGCATCATCGATGGTAGTAGCTGTGTTTAACTTTTTTAGTTCATTATTGAGTGATTCTCTATAACAGCTTTTATTGTGGTAGAGATTTTGTAGATTCACTAAATTGGACTTTTTTTCTTATGAGCTTATTCCGTTCCCATTTTATGTTGATCCATACTTTTGCCCTTACTGAGGAATAATTACTTGAGGCAGCATATAATGAAATATACTAGGGGTTTGAGAATTCAAACCCCTAGTATATTTCATTATATGCTGTCACGTATTAGTTATAAACAAAATCAGAGAATTTATTTATAACTAATATGTGACCATATTGCCACCAATTGGTGAGAATGATCATATGGTCTTGACCTGAGAGGTGGCTAAATGTGTGGAATTTTTCAGTTAAGAGGGAGTGTGTGGAATTACAGGGCTGGTAAGTATGACAAATTTAGGAGATTGCTTGGATAAGTGACATAGCATGTGAAACTGCAAGGGCTGGATGTTGATAGTGAATGGGAGGTGGTAAAGGAGAGTTCGAAAAAAGTAATAGCAGACTGCATACCTGAAGTCAGGAGAATAAATCAAATGGGAGTTAAATGGATGAATATCATTATTAAGCTAGAGCTGCCAAAAAAGAAAAAATTATGGAGGGAATTCAAGGAGAAAGGTGACCAACAGGCATATGATCAGTACAAAGCACAGACCAGAAGGGTAACCAGTGTCATAAGAAAGGCAAAAGCAGAGTATGAAAGGAAATTAGCAGTACAGGCTAAAAATAATACCAAAGAGTTATTTTGGTATGTTGCAAGTAAAAGAAAGAATGTTTATTGTAGAATGATTTTATTAAATGCCAATGTTAAGGAAGTAATTAAATCAGACAAAATAGCAGAAGTGTTAAGTGAACACATTGCAAGAGTGTACACTGAGTTAACTTTCCATTAGGAATACCTCCCTCCCAATTTTCATATTTGGGTACGATAACGAAGTAAATCAAGAAGGGGGAGGGAGTTCCTAATGCATGCTATTGTCACATGGCTACTATAATAAATGGGCACACCTATCCTCTGTATGTAATCAGTAAACATTTACCAGTGATGGGGAAAGCTAATTTGACCATGAACGATAGTTTGGGCATGGAATGCAGGCATTTCAGGAACATCTGCACTTTTTTGGTTGCTCCCATACTGCTACATCAAAGGTGAACTAGGACTGGATTAACCATGAGCAGATATCCAGCATAAGGGCTCACATTGATCAGATGCTCATGGTTGATGCTAACAATCGCACAGCTCACCCACCAGTACAACAGTGGGGCAGTTCAACCCATTTCCACATGCACCATGCACTCTATCTTGCTTTAACCTGTGGTTCCACAGCTGAAGACCAACAAGGGCACCCATAAAGATAGCCAGGTATCACAAACAACGCCTCACATGGACCAAGGAATTATTATTATTATTATTATTACGGGCAACTCCAAGGAGTCAATAGACACATCGAGGGAGGCCCTAACATCATGTCAAGAACAACTATTCGACATTCACACAGTATCTATCATACCTCGCCTTGAACTCATTCACAGTCATGGCACCCACAACACACTCTAATGTTGGCAGTGGACCCTCGACAAATGGAAGAAGGTTGTCTCTAGTGATGAGTCCCATTTCCTGCTGCACCATGCTGCTGACTGGGTTCGCATTTGGCATAAACAGCGTGAAGTCTTATCCCTTGGTTGGAACATTTGAGTTCAACAGGCCAGTGAAGGTGGTGTTATGGTCTGGGGGAGCTTTTTTCCTGGCATGCCCTAGGTCTGTTGGTTATTATCCCACAAACACTGAATGGTGAACACTACAGGGACCTATTAGCCCACCATCTCCATCCATATCTGCAGGAGGTCTACCCAACCACAGTGTCATCTTTCAATAGGACAACACACCTTGTCATCAGGCTCATACAACTACTGAGTGGTTGGAGGAACACAACAACAAATTCACCACATTGCCTTGGCCCCCAAACTTCCCTGACTGTAATCCAATTGAACATGTGTGGCATTTGCTAGAATGAAATGTAAGAACTGCTGATCCTCCTCCTCCATGGAATGAGCACGAACTGATGGAGTTGCTGCAGTGGACATTGGTTGAGTTATGCATGGCAGATGTCTGTCCAATCACAGCTTGCAGATGCCTGTTCCTAGGCATCTGCAAGCTGTGATTGGACAGACAGACAAAGAGAGCTCAACTAACACGTAATTAGGTGGGTGTTCCTAATTCAAAGCTAACTCAGCATATTTTCCAGGCAGAGATATTACAATAATGAGAGGCAAAGGCTTATGGAAACTGAGGTAAATGAACTTGGGGGTGCATAAGCATATTACAGGATACAGTCATGGGATTAGTGGTTTACCAGCTTGAGTTTTACTAGAAGGTGCTAGGGAATTGGCCTTGCCTTTTACCATGTTGTTTAATCTTAGTCTGACCTCTGGGTTAGTCCCATAGGGTTGGAAAGTGGGGGAAATAGTTCCTTTGCATCAGGGGGCTCCAAGACTGATTGTAGCAAATGACTGATCAATCAGAACATCAGGAGTCATAGTCAAGGTACTGAGAAGTTGTCATGAGCAAAATACAGGAATGGATAGACAGAAATGGTGTACTATATAGGGGACAACATGATTTTGCAAATGGTAGGTCCTGCCTCAGTACCTTGCTCGCATGTTATCATTCAGTGACAGTTGAAATGGATAAAGATAATGGGCTTTCAGTGATATTGCTGGATTTTGCAAAAGATTTTTGACAAGATAACACATGGAATTCTAATCAGTAAATTGCAACACATCGGGATGGATATAAAGTTGAAGTGGTTAAGAGAGTGGTTGATGGAGAGATATCAGGTAGTGGTTTATTCAGGAGTAGAGTTGGTAGAAGACCTGTGACCCATAGCATGCCACAGGGCTCTGTTTTCAGGCTGCTACTATTTAATTTGTACATTAATGATATAAGAAAGGATCTAAGAGGAATTATTCAGTTGTTTGCTGGTGATGCCAAATTGGTTGGAGCAATAGTTAAGAAAAATGTTAAAATTTTTCAGGATGATTTGGATAAACTGGTAGTCCGAGCAAAGAAAAATAGATTTCAGTATAAGGTATTTTGGGGTGAAAAGATTACCATGTGTACCACATTGATGGAACTGTACTCCCAGAAATTGATTAGAATAGAGATTTAAGAGTGTTAGTGGATATGGAATTAAAGTTTAGAGGGCTTATTGCAAAGTTACTAAAGCAGCTCATCAGATTACTCGGTTACTGAAGAATACCCGACAAGTAGAGGCAAGCATGTTATTATACCTCTTTATAGAGCCTTGGTAAGATCCTATCTTTTTTCACAAAATCTGGTTACCTGGGTTTCTTGAGGATGAGGAGGTGGAGAGAAACCAGACTTGAGTGACTAAGATGGTATCAGATCTGTGGAACGAACCTTATGAGGACAGGTTGAAGATTTGTGGATTACAGAAATTGGATGACAGGTGGAAAATTATGTTATGATTAAGACATACAAATTACTGAAGGGTTTTTATAAGATTAATACAGAGGAAATTTTTCAGAACAGTTCTGTTGGTGGGAGAACAAGGGGCTCATCTTGGAAACTGAGTAAGAGTGTAGTTAGCAGAGTATCGGGACTAGATTTTTTTGGAGAGTGGTGAATGAGGGGAATAGGTTTTCATGTTGTGGGTGCCACAACTGTGAATGTTAAAACTTCTTCCCTCAGTGAATCTGAGGACTCTGTACAGTTGCCTGTTATAATAATAATAATGCTCAGTAAGCACAATATTTTATATTTTTATCCTTTATTAACCAGTTTTAACTAATTTGCCTATTTGAACTAATTTGTTAATTGCCTAGTTGATATGTAGTAATATATGAGGGTCATTTCAGAAGGTTTACACATGCATGGCTAGCAGGATGATTGTATTAGTTTCCACCTTTCACATTAGTTGTAAGCCAGAGTGGGTGAAAATGTAATATGCATGTTTCTTGTGTTTTGTGTGCTTTTTGTGTGAAATGAATGAGACTTCAAAATTCCCTGGATTGAAAGAAAACCACTCCACGAGAAATGCTGCACGGATGGATAATATTCCTCCCGAATTGACCCAGGAATGCTAGAATTATCCAAACATTGAGCAGTAGTGATAAGGCGAATGGAAATTATATTGAGGTTCTATAAATGTTTTTGGTTTAACACCAATAATACAATGTGCAGCACTTTTATTAAGATGGTGTTAATATAAGTGTCAAATCTCAGTATAATTAAGTTATTTATTATATCAGCAGTGCTTAACATCTTCATAAGCATTATAATAACAGTATTCATTGATAGGCAGTATGTTACTAATTTGCTATATGGGCAAGCAAACTTAATAATGGCAAAAATCTAAACCTTTATCACTTCATAACTTAGCACTTCAGCAGTGTAACAGGTGAAATAGCCAGCCAATTGAACCAAGAATGAACTGTTCGTATACTGTGTAGGTGGGGGGGGGGGATAGATGAATTTCATCATCCAGCACTCTGCTTATTGGAGACTAAACATAGTAATTTTTTTCAAACCACTTCAGGCTGTCCAGCCAGTTTTCATATTATCTCACTAAACTGTTGTAGCTAACCTTATATATTGGTTACACATGACTTTAAATTTTTCAGGAAATGACAATGTATACTAAAATATTAATTAAAAACTTTAATCAGTACCTACCTATATTTTGGCAATGTTACGTTGCCATCTTCTGGGAACATAAACTATGATATGTGCATGCAGGCAACAACAAGCAAATAAAGCTGAAGAAGGCAACTGAAGTTGGTCCTAGACTCCTAAAGGTGCTCCCTAGCGGGCTAAACTGGATTCTCTTGGCTGTTGGGCTGATGTTCTAAGGATGCAAGCTTCCCAAATTTGGGGCAGTCTCGTGCACCCAAATTTGTTGAGGTTTGGGAAGTTTTTTTTTAGAGCTCAGGGTGATTCCATGAATAATCTTTCATATTTATATTTGCTGCGCTGTACTAACATGGCTTTCTTCCAGTGTATTCTGTGGTTTGTATCTAGTGCATGGTCAGCAAGTCCTCAGTGGCTGTATTGGTGAAAGCAGATGTATTCTTTGTGTTCAAATATCCTGATATTAGCTGTCCTGCCTGATATTGGCCGCCGTAGGAGGACAGTTTACAACTGCATAGGACCTGGTATACTCCAGGTAGGCTAGGAGAAGTGACTGGTCTTTGGTGGAGCAGATAAGGGTTGCCAATTTCTTATATGGTTTGTAACAGGTAGGTAGGTCAAGGTCATATTTTTTTAGGATTTTTGTTAGCTTTTCAGACGTATATCCTGGATATAAGGAATGGTGATAAATTTAGTGTAATCTCTGTTATGAAAGGGGGGGGGGGGGTAACTGGTTTTAATATTTTAAAATCAGTTAACGGATTCCACATTCTACGTGTATAAAATAGCTTCTGAAGAAATGATACAGGTAGAACATGGTATCTGCAACCTTCCCAACCATATTGCCAACAATATCACACTGGATGTAGCCAGTATTCTTATCAAAGCTAAACCTCCACAAAACAACCTATCTAAAGAAGAATTAAAAGCTCTACAAGAAATGAAAATCAACAGCAAAATAATAATCACCAAAGCAGATAAGGGAAATGCCACTGTGGTTCTCAACCAAACTGACTACACTGGTAAGCTCATCTCTTTACTGTTAGATCGGTCCGTCTGCCTCCCTATTGAATATGATCCCACCAGCTCCCAAATCAGAACACTCCAAAGGCTCCTTAAGAAGGTTACTTCTTGGCCTGTGGAAGTGACTAGCAGACTAAAACCTTTCAACTCTAGACCCCCCCCCCCCCAATATATGGACTACCAAAAATCTATAAGCAGAATGTGCCATTACGTCCCATTGTAGATGGCATTGATTCCCCCATATACAAATTAGCCAAATACTTAGCCAAAGTGCTCACACATTATTATGGCAACACACCTTCACACACAAAAAAACTCAGTCCACTTTAAAGCCAGTATAGAAACCTCTCACTCCAACACATTGACATAATGGTCACTATTGATGTCTCCTCCTTATTCAGAAATGTCCCACTCAAAAATACTTTAGATCTCATCCAAGCCAAATTTCCTCCTGAGATCTCAGCCATTTTTCAGTTCACCATGAACTCAGGCTATTTCATTTGGCAAGGAAAATTCTACAAACAGATAGAGGGGAGGACAGCCATGGGTTCTTCACTCTCTCTCTCCACCCTGGCCAACTTCTTTATGGAGACCTTTGAAGAAAAAGCCTTAAACTGAGCTCCACAAAAACCCACTGTTTGGCTACAATATGTGGATGATGTATTTGCTATTTGGCCACATGACTATGACTTAGATACACCCCAGAATCCAGTTCACCTTGGAGAAGGAAAACAACAACAGTATCCCTTTCCTTGACACTGATTACCCGCCAGCCTGATAGTTTCCTGGTTTTCTCTGTTTACAGAAAACCAACCCATATAGGTAGATACATTCACCAGCAATCACCCCCCCCCCTCACAACAATATGGGATTATAAAAACTGTATATAACAGGGCTAAATTAATCTGTTCAGATAACAATGCCTAACTGCTGAACTTAACCATATCCTTAACACCTTAGCCAATGGCTACACTCCCAAAAAATCCAGAAAATATTAAAACCAGTTAACCATACCCCCCTCTTTATAATAGAGATTACATCAAATCTGTCACCATTCCTTATATTTGGGGCATATCTGAAAAGCTAACAAATCCTAAAGAAATATGATCCGACTACCTGTTACAAACCATATAAGAAATTGGCATCCCTTATCTGCTCCACCAAAGAACAATCACTTCCCCTGGACCTACCCAGTGTATTCCAGATCCCTTGCAGTTGTAAACTGTCCTCCTACGGCGGCCAATATCAGGCAGGACAGCTAATATCAGGATATATTGAACACAAAGACTACATCCGCTTTCACCAATACAGCCACTGAGGACTTGCTGACCATGCACTAGATACAAACCACAGAATATGCTGGAAGAAAGCCACGTTAGTACAGTGCAGCAAATATAAGTATGAAAGATTATTCCTGGAATCAGCCTCAGCTCTAAAAAAACTTCCCAAACCTCAACAAATTTGGGTGCATGAGACTGCCCCAAATTTGGGAAGCTTGCATCCTTAGAACATCAGCCCAACAGCCAAGACAACCTAATTTAGCCTGCTGGGGAGAACCTTTAGGAGTCTAGGACCAACTTCAGTTGCCTTCTTCAGCTTTATTTGCTTGTTGTTGCCTGCATGCACATATCATAGTTTTATGTTCCCAGAAGATGGCAATGTAACATTGCAAAATATAGGAAGGTATTTATTAAAGTTTTTTAATTAATATTTTAGTATACGTTGTCATTATCTCACTTAACCTACCTGCAGCACTAATATATGATGGATTTGTTTTGATCTTTTATTATTGCTTCATATGGGTAAAGGATTTGACAATGTAATTTCTTGTGGCATTTAGTTTACTTTGTTTAATGGAAGTAGTGAACATCTTGGTATGATAATTTATTTTATTTTATATTTTTTTAGAAAAGGCTGTTTGCTTATGCTTGGATAAAGGATTAAACAAGATGTTTGGTTTAACACCAACAACACAATGTGCAGCACTTTTGAAGATGGCATTAATATAAAATCTCAGTATAATTAAGTTATTTATTATATCAGCAGTGCTTAACATCTTCATAAGCATTATAATAACAGTATTCATTGATAGGCATTAAGTTAATAATTTGCTATATGGTCAAGCCAAATTAATAATGGCAAAATTCTAAACCTTTATCGCTTAATAACTTAGCAGTTCAGCAGTGTAACAGGTGAAATAGCCAGCTAATTGAACCAAGAATGAATTGGTCATAAATTCATCTACTGTGTGTGTGGTAGATGAATTTCATCATCCAGCACCCTGTTTTTGGAGACTAAACATAGTAATTATTTTCAAACTACTTCAGGCTGTCCAGCCAGTTTTCATATTATCTCACTAAACTGTTGTAGCTAACCTTATATATTGGTTACACATGACTTTAAATTTTTCAGGAAATGACAATGTATACTAAAATATTAATTAAAAACTTTAATCAGTACCTACCTATATTTTGGCAATGTTACGTTGCCATCTTCTGGGAACATAAACTATGATATGTGCATGCAGGCAACAACAAGCAAATAAAGCTGAAGAAGGCAACTGAAGTTGGTCCTAGACTCCTAAAGGTGCTCCCTAGCGGGCTAAACTGGATTCTCTTGGCTGTTGGGCTGATGTTCTAAGGATGCAAGCTTCCCAAATTTGGGGCAGTCTCGTGCACCCAAATTTGTTGAGGTTTGGGAAGTTTTTTTTTAGAGCTCAGGGTGATTCCATGAATAATCTTTCATACTTATATTTGCTGCGCTGTACTAACATGGCTTTCTTCCAGTGTATTCTGTGGTTTGTATCTAGTGCATGGTCAGCAAGTCCTCAGTGGCTGTATTGGTGAAAGCAGATGTATTCTTTGTGTTCAAATATCCTGATATTAGCTGTCCTGCCTGATATTGGCCGCCGTAGGAGGACAGTTTACAACTGCATAGGACCTGGTATACTCCAGGTAGGCTAGGAGAAGTGACTGGTCTTTGGTGGAGCAGATAAGGGTTGCCAATTTCTTATATGGTTTGTAACAGGTAGGTAGGTCAAGGTCATATTTTTTTAGGATTTTTGTTAGCTTTTCAGACGTATATCCTGGATATAAGGAATGGTGATAAATTTAGTGTAATCTCTGTTATGAAAGGGGGGGGTAACTGGTTTTAATATTTTAAAATCAGTTAACGGATTCCACATTCTACGTGTATAAAATAGCTTCTGAAGAAATGATACAGGTAGAACATGGTATCTGCAACCTTCCCAACCATATTGCCAACAATATCACACTGGATGTAGCCAGTATTCTTATCAAAGCTAAACCTCCACAAAACAACCTATCTAAAGAAGAATTAAAAGCTCTACAAGAAATGAAAACCTTTATCGCTTAATAACTTAGCAGTTCAGCAGTGTAACAGGTGAAATAGCCAGCTAATTGAACCAAGAATGAATTGGTCATAAATTCATCTACTGTGTGTGTGATAGATGAATTTCATCATCCAGCACCCTGTTTTTGGAGACTAAACATAGTAATTATTTTCAAACTACTTCAGGCTGTCCAGCCAGTTTTCATATTATCACTTAAGATACCTGCAGCACTAATAAATGATGGGTTTGTTGTAACTTTTTATTATTGCTTCATATGGGTAAAGGATTTGACAAGAATATAATTAATGGAAGTAGTGAACATCTTGGTATGATGATTTATTTTATTTTATCTTTTTTTACAAAAGGTTGTTTGCTTATACTTGGATAAAGGATTAAATAAGAATATAATTTCAGAGAATATATTAAATGTTAAATATAATATAACAGAATAATGAAATAAAGAGCCAAAAGGCTTCACTTCGGCGATGCAAAAATTATTTTAATTAAGTGGATAATTTAAATAATAATATAACAGATATAATAAGTGGGCACAGTAGCCTTGTCTGCTGCTAAATCTGTTAGCAGACTACAGAGATATCAAGATAGATTGAATCCTGGTAGTTTGATAGTTGGATCTGTGATTAGGTACTTGTTTGTAGTTTGTATTCTTTCCAGAGTTTTCTCTGCTAGTCCTGGGGAGCATCATCTGGTAATTCCATGAACCATGTGAAAGATACGGAGGCAAGGCTGGAGGTGAACAGAGGTATGAGATATCTTGATGTATATGAAGCTACATGTCATTTCTGATTTTCTTTATTTCTTTGATGATGACTTCTTCTCTTCTGAAACATGGAGGAGTTATGTGGGAAAGAACAGGTAACCACAGGTTACGATTTTTGCAATGTTAGGGGTTTTGCAATGTTATCTGGTAAAGTTGAGGTTGTTCATTTCCTCATGCCAGCAAGCTCTTCTACCAGCATACAATAACCTTAAGGAGACAGAAGCAGTGTCTGGACGGTTCTGTTGTTCATACTCTGCCAAAAGAATACCACTTTCAGTTGACCAGCATGGTTATTTTCTAAATCTCTCTCTCTCTCTCAGGATGTGTTTCTTACTCAAATGCTATGAAAAGTTTAGTGAATCTTTCATAGTTATCAACTGTAGATAGAATTATGTTGGTGTTTTTTCAGTGAATTCAGTAAATTTTGGCTAGTTTGCGTCCTGAGATTCCATCGGAGTATTAGGAAGCTGTTTATTCTGGGGATTATAAGTCCTACACTAATTAGGCAGGGTCTGTGTTGGTTGTGTGGGCAGTACTTGATAGGTTGAGGTGAGAGGGCTTCCTTCCATATCAGTGGTTGTAAAGCAGAGGTCGGGGTTGTCTTTGATCTCCATCTTCCAGGTGTAAAGATTCTAGGTTGCTTGCTGTCATAGACAAAGTAGAGGCTGTTAGCTAATATCCATTCTGTTAGTTACAGACTTGGATTGTCATCATTATTGTATCTCCCATAATGTAATGTGTGAGTTGAAATATCCAAGATTAATGCTAAGATGGACTGACTGAGAAAGTGAAGGGCTAGACCAGTCAAGTAGAGGAGGCTTATATATATAGTAGATTGAGAAGTTGTCCAGCCAGGTACCAACAAAAAAAGTCACTTTTTTGAATGGTACAGAGATTTGGAGATTCTTTCCAAATTTGCTTTTTGTTAGATCGCCAGGCCGTGTCTTTAATCAGGTTTATCAGTGAGAAGAATGTAGCCAGAGATGGTAATATTTCCTTGTGGGGTGCGGTGAATTTCTTGTAGGGCAATGTCTACTTTGTGCCTGGTAAGAATATTATTTAATACCTCTGATTGTGATCTAGTGAAGCCATCAATATTGATTGGTTTGGTTGTGTTTGGATGATTTGGAGACAGTAGTGGACTCTTCGAACATAGCTGTCTGCCTAAGCTATGAGTGCGAACCTTGTTGACTCGAGCAACATTCGAGTCCGTATATCTACTTTGATACTGTTTGCTCATTTCTTGTGTTGTCCAGGATACCATAGTTTCCATTTGAACCCCAAAGGTAAGGTATTAGTCAGAAGTTGCTACTTCCTAGCCAGGGGCTGATGCATGCTACCATCAATTCCTGAAACAGATGCCATTTCTGACATGGAGAGCAGGCACCTATGCAGCTGCACCTTACCTGGTGGATATTTGCTGCAGTTTATCTTCAGGTATCTATGCAGGGGCATGCTTATTTAATGGCAGCATAACACATTGCCATCTTAGGGTTCTGTGGCATTTTAGTTTGAGAGACCTTGCTAAAGGCTGCTCGAACAACCCTAATTGCAACACTGCTGTTGGTTCGGGACTTCTTATACGTCAGGTCACCCTGTTTGTCTAACAACTACCCTCCATATCTGGGGAATGACCCACTATTCACCACCTTTGGACCCATCCAGTTGCTGTCAGATTTTTACCGAATTTAATTTAAATAATAGCTAGTTGTTGTTGTTGTTTTTTAATACAAGAGTAGACATTTAGAGATAATGATAGCTATTTAGTTTGAAAAATAGTTATTTCTAAATGTCTGCGCTTGCATTTAAAAAAAAAAAATTTGGGAACCCTCAGTGATAAACAATATATAAGTACACACTGAGCATTACTTGAATTGCTATGGAGTACCATTTTTCTTTCTCTTTGCTGGCCTGATTGGCTTAGGGGATGGCAACCCTTCCACTCAGCAGGCTGTGGGTTTGAATCCTACCACAGGCACAAATGTGTTGATGGCTTTAGGCAGGAAATTTACATGATTGCATGGTAAGAGACTACTACCATGCTTATTAGAGACTTTAAGTGACGAAAAAGTTTCATGTGTTGTTTCTAAAGTAATCTTTCCAGATTATCTTAACTATAGTTCTATAACTTTTTGTGGAGGTGATTAACATTAAAAAAAAATTTCTGGGATACTGATATCAGGTGATTAATGAGTAATAATAGCAGCATATGAAAATAGATTTAATCAAAAGCACTTGGAAAACCAATGAGTAATAGAATGTGCAAGAGACCATTTCTTAGCCGTGTATAATATTAGCTATTTATCTGCCTTATACATTGGCTGTTTATAGCTGTGTTTTTCAAGTAAATTATTATGCAGACTAATATATTAACTAAAAGAAATTTAATTAATACTTGCAATATTTCAGCAAAGACAAATTGCCATCATCAGGGAACATAATATATGTGCAAGTATGCAAGTAGGCATTACATTAAGTAATGAGGCTGAAGCATGTCAATGAGAGTAAGCTTAAAGTCCTAAATAGTGTACCCTAGTGGGCTGAAATGGTCATCCTTGGCTGTTGGCTGAAGCAAAGAGGATGACATCTTCCCAGATTTGGGCAGTTTCATACGACAAATTTATTGAGGTTTGAGCATATCTTATTGACATATCCTATCTGCCAGTTGGACCTTTGGCTTATTCTCACTTGACATGCTTCAGCCTCATTACTTAGTGTAGTGTCTGTGTGCACATATCATATTATATTGACATCTCTGATGGTGGCAATTTGACTTTGGCAAAATATAGAAAGTATTAATTAAATTTATTTTTTAGTTAATATATTAATCTACATTGTAATTTCTAAAAAATACAGAGTTATAATGATTTCTAATCCTTTCTTTTAATTAATTTCTAAATGTTGCACAAAATCAAGCCCTGGCTCCATTAAGGCTATCAGAAGTGAATTGCTGGTGCAAGGCTTTTTTTAAGTTTAAACAGGTTATTGTGTTATTTGAAGTTCCTGTAAGGTTGCTGATTTTTTAAAAGTTTTCATTTGTTTACTTAGCATAATTAGTGTATTTTTAATATATTATTTGCAGGTATATATTATTATTTTAGCATGATACCAAAAACCTATCATCACAAAGCAGTGTCAAAAGAATAAGCTAACATAACTAACTGCTGGAAATGAGAACCTTTGTCCTGCTGAGAAAAAGCACAATAACACTGCTGTTGATGCTATAAATGAGTATAAGTTGACAAATGAAATTCAAGATTAAACCAAATTATTAGGCACTTGACATAAGATTTAGAATAAATTGAGAAACATTTAAAAAAATACTAGCCAGGATAGGAAAAATAAGAAGAATGATAAGAGACAGGAGGTTGGTAAGATAATAGTGAATAATAATAAGGTAAGAAAAATAACTAATATGGTAGAAATTTGCTCATTAAATTTGCACTTGATGACAAAGTCGCTATAGAGCAAAAATTAAGAATGTCATCATCATCATCAAATTCCTGCCATGTACCCTAAAGGGGTGTACAGGATATAATAGTACTACATGAAAAATTACATCATTACTAACTTCCTATCTACAATTTTCCTCCAAATCAGTCTGTTACTTGTCAAGACACAAGTCCAACATTACCAGATCTTATATTTCTATCGTCTAAGGCACTTTGTACCATATCAATCCACCTATATCTTGGTCTCACTCTGGGTCATTTTCCTACCAACTTGCAGAGAACACTTGTTTTGCTAATCTTTCCTTGCACATTCTGTTTAAGTGACCATACCACCTGAGATTAGCTCTGCTAACACATTCCTGGATGCCGACAATGTGAAGTTCTTTCCTAATATTCTCATTTTTTAATATAATATTGCCATTGATGCCATTTGTTCTTGCCTCTAATCTTTCTGAGGACTCTCATATTTGCGGTCTCTAGTCTTTGGTCAAGTGTTTTACTTCTGGCCCAGCTCTCAGATCCATGAGTTAAAACTGGTTTGAACACTGTCTTGTATACAGCTAATTTAGTGTTCCGACTAATTTCTGTCTTATTTCATATGAATTTATTCAATTGACTTCCTACCATACCAGCTTTGTTGATTCTGTTGTCTATTTCTATATTTAATTTACCATCTTCAGTAAAAATCGAGCCTAAGTAGCTGAAATATTTTACTTGTTCCACAGATTCTCTATTCACAGTTGACATTTTCAATGATTCTGCCTATTTTCATTGTCTTTGTCTTTTTTTTGCTGACCTTCATACCATATCTATTACAACAGCTATTCAATTTAGTCAGAGAATCTTGCAGACTTGTAGTGGATTTATTTAGAAGTATTACATCGTCCGCAAAAAGCAAAGAGCTGACATTAACATCTCCAATTTTGATATCATGTTTAATACCACTTTGCTTCATAATGTGATCCATATAGATAATGAATAACAGAGGGGGATAACCTACATCCCTGTCTTCCACCAGATTTAACATTAAACCATCTTCCTATACTTCCTTCAATTCTAACTGCTGACTTACAACTCAAATAAAGACTAAGTATTGCTTGATATAATGCCCCATTGACATCATATAACTATAGCATATTGAATAGCTTCTCTCTTGGCACCTTGTCATATGCCTTTTCCAAATCGACAAAACTTAAATACTGATCTTTGTTATATTCCCACGATTTCTCGACTGTTTGTCGTAAAGTGAAGATCTGATCCTGACAGCCTCTATTTGACCCGAATCCAGCTTGTTCTTCACCAAGCTTTTCTTCCACAATTCTTCTCAACTGTTTCTCAAGTATACTTGCATATATCTTACCAGGAACACTCAATAGGGATATACCTCTATAATTCTCACATTCAGTTTTATTTCCCTTTTTATATATGGGTACTATGAGAGCTCTACTCCAATCATCAGGAATTCGTCTCTCTGTCCAGGCATTCAGAACTATGCAGTGCAGCCACTGTAAGACTTTTATACCACCATACTTCAGCATTTCTGGTCGAATATCATCTACTCCTGCTGCCTTTCCACATTTCAAGCCTCTGATGGCTTGTTCTACTTCAAGTATGGATATGTATTCCTGACTGCATGCCTGGGTCAGTGTTTTTTTATCACTGTGCTGTCATCACTGCATGTTTCATTTAGCAATTTTTCAAAGTATTTATTCCATACTTCAAGGATATCTTTTTCTCCCATTTTCATGTCACCTTTATCATCTCTAACTCCTTTTACAGCACTCTTTCCTCCATTCCTAAGTTTCTTCAACAACCTCTAGAATATTTTGCCACCTTCTTGATATTTATTTTTTATATTCTTGCCAAAGTCCTCCCATGACTTTTGTTTAGCTAGTTTTACACAGTGTTTAGCTTTCTTACATTTGTCTCTGTATTCTCTAAGAGCACAAGCTGACTTATTTGCCAGGAACTTTTGATATGCTTTCTTCTTTTCCTTCACTGCCTCTTTAACTTCCTGTGTCCACCATGGAGTTCTAATTTTCTATCCTTGCAGACCACTTCACCACATGCCTCTGTAGCTGAATCAATCATTGGTTTCTTCAAGGCTTGCCACTGAATCTCCAAGGTTTGGTTCCAGTTCTCAAACGCTTTCATTTTTCCTTCAATAATCTTTGTGTATTTTAGTCTACAGTTCACATTTGAGAGCTGCTCAACTTTTATTCGCTTTAAAACTTTCTTACATGTTATTCTTTTCAATATGAAATTCAATTTTATCCTGCTCAAGACTAAATAGTGATCACTTCCAATTTCAAATCCTCTGTACACTGTGGTGTCCTGCACCAGGGAGAAAACATCACTATCAACAATAACATAGTCAATGAGACTTTTCTTATTCCTTGCCTCTTCTCTCCATGTGAATTTGTGCACATTTATATGTTTGGAACATGGTGTTAGTAATAACCAGTCCATGCCCTGAGCAGAAATCCAACAGGTATTTGGCATTATTATTAGCTTTGTTCATTTCTCCAAATTTTCCCAAAACATTTTTTTGTATGTCTGACAATCACTTCCTACTCTGCTATTTAGATTCCCAACAAGGACCAACTTTTCCTTCTTCATTGTGTGTCAGTTGCTTTTTCTAAAGCCTCAAAAAATTCCTCCACTTCTACCTTAGTAGAACCTTCTGTGGGACCATAGGCAGAAATAAGTCTCATTGTCCATTTCCTTATTCTGATATTTGCCCACATCACTCTACTTGACACTGCTTGCCATTCAAGAAGATGAGCCTCGTATTTTGTGTTGATTACTATGGCTACTCCTTCTTTTCCTTGATTGTCATTGCCTGAATATAACATTTTGTATTTATTGCTCAGAAAGATCTCACCAGTTTTTGTCTTTTTAGTTTCAGTCACCCCTATTATGTCGATCTGGTACTTTTCTAATTCCTCTGCTAGCTCCATTTCTTTGCCATTCAGGCTTCTTATGTTGATAGTACCGATCTTTAACTCTGCTGATGTTGAGTTGGGGTGTTTTCAGATTTGTTCCAGTAGCTGACTTTTCGCTGTTCGCCCTGGTTCCCAGGCGAAAACAATGGGGGCCTTGTTTAACCAGGCTACGCCTCAACCTGCATGAAATTTTGTCATGTGTACTATCATTTTTTATTTTGGTTAACCATAGGAATTCAATTTGGTCGGATAAATCGCAAATTGCCAGCCCATCTTCGTTCGTTCACTATCCAGGTAGATATCCCACAGGGTGCAGCACAAAAAGGTGAGGATTGGACATTAGGACAGAAGCCCTGGTCGGTTCTCCGCATTCCTTTAAAAGCTATGTGGAGGTCTCTCAGTTTTACAGCTTTGACTCTTAAGCACCCCCTAGTTAAGAATGTGGCGAATGTAATAGAGCTAGAAAAGAATGAAATGGTTCCAAAACCTCACAAGAACAATAAAGCAGCAAAATATAGGAATGTTAGTAAAATTCTTAACAAGGTTAACAGCGAACAGAATCATGCCATTTGGAAACTAATGCAGATATCAAGTATGAATCATCATTTGAAATATCTAAACTAAAGCAAATCTTTAAACTGATGACAAGGGAATTGGCAAGCAAAGGTACAGCATGCTAGCACCTTTATATTAAATGTGATGTTATGACATACAGGTACTGGGTAAATGTGTAATTTTTCACGCATTTACTTAGCATACAAAACAAAGAGCACCAGGAATTGGAAAAAGTTGAAAAGCAATTAGAGATGCAGCAAAAGGAGAAACAAACAAAAAAACAGCACTGAATTTGATGAGATTTCATTTAAATATAATCAGGTAGGTAAAGTTCATTATAAAAGAAGGTTATTATATAACAGGGGTGGCCACGACGTGGGTCTCGGGCCGCATGCGGTTCATGTCCATGCATGACACAGCTCTTCACACTCTAAAGGGAAAAAATAAACAAAAAGAGGAACAAATAAAAGAAAAAGAGAGAAGAGGGAAAGAAAAACAAGGTTAATAAAAATTACTGAAAAAAAAAAAAGTCTAATTCGAAACACATTAAATGAAGTTTACTTTGAAGAATTAGAATAATTTTAAAGTCGAAACACAATAATTTTAGTTACTTATTTACTAGTAGAGGCCTTCCTTGTATCCATTTTCTTAGTAAACTCCTTAAAATTAGGTGCGTAATTAGTCAAAGTAGTTCTTACAAGCTCGTTCAAATGTTCATCATTTAAAACAGATCTATATTTTAGATTTAATAAATTTAAGACTACAAATTTACAATAGAATGAATGGCATAATAAAAAGAAATTTTGAAAAACAAATGACCAAAGAAACTCGACTAAGATTACATAATATGACCTCTAAACCATCTCTCAAATTTGGATTCTAAAACAAAGGAACAAACAAAGACTAGAAGCAGTACAGATGAGGTTTCTAAGACCTTTCCTTGGACTCACTAGGTTAGATAAAAAGAAAAACAGAGAAATAAGAGAACGATTAGATACAAAAAAAATCATACAAGAAATAGAAGAATATCAACAAAATTGGCTACACCACATAGAAAGGATGAATAACAATAGGATCCCCAAATCATCATATAAATATAAACCTACAGGAAGAAGAGACTGTAGACTTCCAAGATTACGGTGGAAAGATCATCTACAGAGCAGGAACAGGACATTAAAAGCCCTATACCTGAATTGCTCAGACGACGACAAAATTTAAGAGTCGAATATAGTTCTTCACAGCAGTGCATGGTCTCAAAAATGGAATCAGTTTTCTGGCACGTTGATTAAGTGTTGGATACCGTTGGTCCAGAACTTGCTTCCAAAACTCAATTACAAAACATCCACCTTGCTTCAGTCTTTCATTCTCTTGAAGTTCCAAAAGCTCCAGTTCTGCTGCTGCAACATTCATCACAATTGGTTTTGAAATAGAACAACCATGTTCAAACATGTTCGTGAGGAAAGGATTTTCCAAAAAAAGCGCGCAAAATTTATTGTTGAATTCTTCGACTAGATCATTTAATTTGCTAACATAAGATCCCATTTCTAATTCCAATCCTGGCATATTTGTCAGTATTTTCTTCAGACAAACGAAGTGATCGAAAGTTTTATTTTCCAAGTCTCTCTAGAAAAGTTGCAGTTTGCTTTGGAAGCTTAGCAGGGTCTGTGCAAAATTGGTTATTAGTTTTTTTTTTCTCTTGAAGTGAAACGTTTAATATCTGTAGATGCTGGAAAAAATCGGTGAAAAATTCCATTTCTAACAACCACTGAGTGTCCTTGAGATGAGGGAAAATTTTCTCCTTCTCTCTGAGAAACTATTTGATTGGATCTAACAACAAAAAAAAAATTGTTTAATAAATTGCTAGCTGAGAGCCATCTTACTAAGCAAAACCATGATATGTCATTAGGAATCTCATCACAATTCAGCTCATCAATAAATCTTTTGAATTGTCGGTGTGTTTTAGTACTTGAACAAATAAAATTGACAATTCTTAGAACTACTTCCATTATGTGTTCAAATTTAAAACACTTGACAACTAGATGTTCCCTGTGAATAATGCAATGTACAGGTAGGAAAGCAGGATATGATTCATCATTGTCAAGGAGTCCCATGATCCATTTAGTTTTACCACTCATAGCTGGCATCATCGGTTTCAATGCAAACTATTTTTTGACGTGAAACCGAAGCTTTTGTAAGTGCAGTAACAATAGCTTCTTTGATGCCAGGGCTACGTGGTGTATCTTTCAGCGCTATCAAGTCCAATAGCTCTTCCTTGATGTCTAGGTCGTGAGATACAAATGTAGCTAGTTGTGGTTTGTCCTGAATATCTGTAGATTCATCCATAGCCAGACTAAATGCAGCACAGTTTTTCAAGTTATGGTGCAAGTTATTTCCAATGTTAGCACTGATAACAGAAATTCTCCTTTCAATTGTATGCAGGAAACTGGCATCTATTCAATCAATTTGAGTAGTTTTTTTATTATCCAGGTCTAAAACTGAAATTATTTGTGCAGTATTCTTCTTGACAAATTCTCCTTCCTGTACGGACGTTTTGCTTGTGCAATATTAAACACTAAAATAAAACCATTCTCATTAGTAACATCAGCCTCTTGAGTAAACATGGACATCAATTTACTCTGACCATGGAGTTGTTCTTCCAAAGTTGAAAGTTTAGTTTGCCTCAGATCAGAGCCAAGAGGAAATTCTTTACTAAAATTACTGTGATGCATGTCATAATGATGCTTGAGAATGCTGGCTTTGAATTGCGCAAGTGTTATTTGGCATATGGCACATATTGGTTTACTTTGTCGTTTCACAAAAAGAAACTCCTCTTCCCAGTCTGGCCTAAAATTTCTGTATTCCTCTTCATATTTAAGGTTTTTTATGTGACATTTCTAAGCACTTGAAAATGAGTTCAACGATAACATGCACTGTCAATGGACTTATGCAACAGTATGTTGATTGATACTGATACATGAGTGCCGGAAGTATAATTAACATGTTGTGACGGGCAGGCATAGTTTCTGCATCCCCACCACTCACCCTCGCCTTGGGCACACTCACTCCCGTACCATCACATCAGTCAAATGTTGCGGCCCCTTCAAGTCCTATCAAAATTATTTTAGCTCTAAAAGGATGCGTAGTAGGCCACCCCTGTTATATAGTATGGAGATTCAATCATGAAACGTGATTGATAATATTGTGACAATTGTGTTTTGTGTAAAAAAAAAAAAAAAGATTTGTCTGGTGATAAATACAATATGAAAGAGGATATGAAAGGACTGTTGTAAGAGTGAGAAAGAGAAAATAGTATATTACCTAGATATGATATAAATGAATTAAGAAGGGCTATGATTGCAAACAATTCAATGTGTAGGTTTTCTAGAAAGAATGGTTGTGAGTATTTGAATATGTGGAATGAGTTTGAAGGAAGAATGGATTCGTATAAGGACTGGCTACACTTGAATGTGTTTGGTATCAGGAATCTGGAAAAATTATTGCTATGTGACCTAACACAGAGGGTCAGAGAAACTAGATTATAATGGAAGGAATGGTGAGAATCTGTGCAAAATTGTAATCATGAAAATAATTGTCCAATTGAGAGTTATTAACCAAGTGCCAGGATGTCAGCATAAGGCAATGCATTAGATAAGAACAAATGAAAACGTTTTGGCATCACTAATGCAGGAAGACCGCCAAAATTTTAACACCCTCCTGTCCCTGTCAGTCATTTTTGACTGACAGGAACAGGAGGGTATTAAAATGGGTGGCATGCAAAAAAACCACTTACAATCGACACAGGCTATCTGTGATGCGTTCCAGAGCACCAGTAACACCATGGTGAGCACTAAGACTGTGTGCAAAGAACTCTGTTTCTTCCACAGGAGAGCAGTGAACACAAGCTGAACATCCCAACAACAAACAAGGCAACTCGTCTGGAATGATGCAAAGAGCATGTGAACTGAATTCAGTGAAAAATGGTATTCTGGAGTGATGAATCAAGATCCACCCGTTTCCAGTCTGATGATAGGGTGTAGGTGGGGAGGCAGCCTGGTGAACACTAGTTACCACATTGTGCTATACCCACAGTAAAGTTTTGATGGAGAAGTAATGGTGTGGGGATGTATTCAGCTGGTTTGGAGCGGGACCACTGGTTGTTGTCTGTGGTTCCATATGAAGACAGCTCAGTACAGTGGCGTAGCTAGAGGGGGGGGGGGGTGCTGTGGGTGTGGTCCACCCCGGGCGGCACTTTGAACCTTTTTGAACTTTTAAAGTTAATTCTAAAATAACGTCTTAAGAAATCAGCTCCAAATATTGTAATACTACTGCGAATTTTCCTCACAATTGCTGTAAGTGTTGCTAGTTGTGAGAGTAGTTTTTCTAAATAAAATTTGATTAAGAATTACCTACATTACTATGAAATAGACTTCGCCAATGTCATCGACAATTTTGTTAACAGAAAAGCAAGAAAAATAACATTTTAGAATGTTGAAATGAAAGTTTTACTTCAAAAATAAACCTAGTGTTTTCATTTATTTCCCTATATGTTGTTTAGACTTTTTGTAGTATTTTTGGTGTGTATTGAAAGGGGCAGCAAACTCAGCGACCGCCCCGGGCGGCAACAGCTCTAGCTACGCCACTGGCTCAGTACCTTGATATTCTGGATAATTGGGTGCTGCCTGCACTGTGGAGTTTTATGGAACAGACCTGTGTTACTATCAAGACAACAATGCCCCCATGCCACAAAGCTGCAGCTGAAGATGATCCATGTGAACGACGTCCAAAAAGTGTAATAACACCAGAAATCATTGATGAAGTGCACAGTATGATATTGGGTGACCAGCGAGCCCAAAATGCATGAAATTATTGAGATATAGGCATTTCAAAAGAACATGTAAGATATATTTTGCATGAAGAATTGCAAATGAAAAAGTTTTGCACAAGATGGGTGCCACGCTTGCTCACAATAGATCAAAGATGCACATGCATGAAAATCTCTGAACAGTGATTGGAGCATTTTAACAAGAATAAAACTGATTTTGTGCATCAATTTATTACTATGAATGAGACTTGGATTCACCATTACACACCAGAATCCAAACACCAGTCAAAATAGTGGACAGAAGCTGGTTGTTCAGCGCCAAAGAAAGCAAAGTCGGTTCCAATAGGAAAATTCCATCAGCAGGAAAGGTCATGGCATCGGTGTTTTGGGATGCTTTTGTTTATTAATTATCTTGAAAAGTGTAAAACAATAATCGGGGAATATTATTCCAATCTTTTAACCAGACTAGACGAAAAAATTTGTGAGAAAAGACCCGGTTTGCAGAATTAAAAAATCATCTTTCATCAGGACAATGCAGTTGCCCACAAAGGTGTTTTGGCAATAGGAAAATTAAGGGATCTGCACTATGAATTATTGAACATCCACCCTATTCCCCAGATTTGGCTCCCTCTGACTTCTATCTCTTCCCAAAACTATAACTCTTCCTTGCTGGTCAGTGTTTTTCTTTGAATCAAGAGGTGATTGCAGCTGTAGAGGGGTATTTTGCAGATCTTACTGAGAACACTACAGGGACGGGATATTGGTGCTGGAGCATCACTGTAATAAATGTATTAGTCTGAAGGGAGATTATGTTGATAAATAAAAATAATTTTGAAATTATAAATTCGTTTTTTTTTTCATTATTATGCCAAGAACTTTTCAGACCACCCTCGTATTTGAATCAAACTGTATGATTTGTCTATTTCCCAACCATCTTACACCTTACCACATTCTTCACTATTTTCTCATAATTATTTTACTTCTCCTGCTATATAGCAAAAGCATTCTATCTGACTTCCCTTTATCTATAAAGCTGCTTTTCATAATCATATTCTGCCTTGTCACTGTGGCTTGTGATCTCCTAACCTACTTTTTATACTACCTCTGGGCCTGGTAATTACCTTTCTCTCAGGATTGTATCTGTAACATATTCTTTATATACTGTTCTTGTTTCCAATTCTTATTTATCCATTTAACTTGCTTTGACATCCTGTTTCCCTTGTAGTGCTTATGCCTGTGCTATGCTGTTTGTTATGCCAAGGCACTGCTTCAGTCTGTCACATTACCTATCACAGTCATCCACTTTATAGTTCCACATACATATCCATTTTTTATGCACTACTCTCAGGAATATGCCAACTCTCAAGCAAAAACTTCATTATCTCTTTCCCCATCCCCCAAATCGGAGGCTAATAACTATCTTATTTGTATGCAGATAGATTCTCAGATACCATTACTAGATCATTATTGCACTATGCATTGCTTCCATTACAAGCTGTTTACGATAGCTATTTCTCAGTAAATGTAAATTTTCTTCCCATTGTCTTGAATTTTCTTCTCTCCATTCATATCCTCATAGTTGAAATTACTTATAATGTTAGTCCTACTTGTAACCCTAAGTTTTATCTGGCTATGTAGTTTACAATTCTCTTCAGTTGGTTCTGGCCTACAGCATGATCCAACTATATATTTTGTCCTGTTAATCTACGTCACACTAAACAGTCAGGTTTTGCTAATATCAGTTTTTGGTTGATATCATTTGCTATTGCTACAGACTCATTGACTTTATTCCTAATGCTTTCAGCATTAACAAGCATAAATGATAATGAACTACCAGGGTGATATGTATTCATTTAACTCTTTAAACCTCACTGGTCCAAATAAGCATCCTGAGTTGATCCATCAACGAAATTCCTTACCTCACTTCTCCAGTAATTGCTTTTCTCATCTGGCAGAACTAGTTCTACCATTCACTGAGTCGTTTCTCTCTTTTTCTGTCACGACAATCCCAGTCTCTTATTTTAGTGCGTGTGTCCAAACTTTCCTCTAGCCACCTCATAAAGACTAGTTTCTTTGACTACCTGTATTCACTCGACAACAGTTTTTCCAAGCAGCTGTCACTAAATCCATTTCAAACATTTAATACGTTCAATGTACTGCATACTATTTCTTCTGTGCATTAAATTCATTAGCAACTGCAGCTCTTTGTCTCATCTAGTGTGTGCTATACCTTAGCAACATCTCACAATCTTGACTTAAAATCTTTTTTTTTTTTTTACTTCCTTCAGCATCTCTTTCATATCCTGGATTGATGCTATTAGTAATACTTTAGGAAACCAAAATGTTAATTTAATAATATTGAAGATCTGACAAGTAACAGATTAACTTGGAAGAAACTGTCGGCAGTAGGAAGCTAGTAATGATAAAAATGAATCACATATTACTATCATAGTTTACTGCACCCCCCCCCCCCCCAATGGTGCATATCAGGAATTTGATGATGATGACTTATTATTATGTGACACCTCCAAGGAGTTCAAGGACTCATCACAAGAGGGCACTCTGCTATGAACGTCTCATCATCTCCCTTCCTACTTCATTCTCTCACTACACACAACTACCACCAATGCCATCTACCACTCGTCACTACCACCAACAGTATTTTTTGTGTGTAAATTGCATGTGTTTTCATTGCCAATTTGCCTGTATGCGGGGAGAAAAAACCCTGCTACCTCCATATGAGATTGACTAACTCACCATCAATTGAAAAAACCCCGTGTAAAGATTCTGCTCATCATGATGAGAAATGAAAATGCCATGCGCATATTTGGTTAATTCATTCTGAAGGATTCTGCACAAGTTGAAAATCCACACAAGTCAAATGGTGCTTAAATGCGATGCATGTTTGGTAGATAGATTTGTTCAAAGGATAGTTAAAGCTGTAACAGGTTCTGTTCATGAAAATAAAACTTGGAAAGAAATGAAAGTTTATTCAGTATTCTGTTGAGCACATAAATATAAAAGCATACATAATTGAAAGAAAATGAAAACAAGCAGTATTATCTATTCATATGAATATGGGAACAGGTAATATTGCTTGCTTATGAATATATAATACTGCATGTACATTCTGTACTACTGTTGCTCTCCCCCCCCCCCTTCCCTATTGTAACTCGTTTTATAGCATTCTAGCATCTTGGGTTTTCTCTTGTATAAGCGTCTTCAATCAAAACCACCAATAATTTTTTCCATTTCTTCTATTAATGTACCTGTTTTCTTGGAAGTGATCATGAATTGCATTGGCACTGAAATTTTTGTATGCTGCATAATGTGATATTATTCTTCTGTAATGCTCCTAACAGTTGTTTCATTCATTTTGTATACACAGTGTCTATGAGCTTATTATCTTTTCATGTGGTTTAATAAATTCTACTTTTAGTCTTTTTCTGTCATGACAATCTCTTATCTTAGTTGCATGTGTCCAAAGTCCAAACTTAGTGATGTGTCTACTCTTAGTCTCTATACTTATAGTGCACCTCTTCTTATTATTATCTTGTGAATTCGTGTATTCTCATTACATCGCTTTTATGTTTCTCAGATGTATTTAGGATTTATATTTTGTTTACAATAAATGCCTACCTAGGTTCACTATCAAGTTTCACATTTCCTATCAAGCTTGATAGGAAAGCCAGCCCTTATACTAAATTGGAGGATATTATGGATCCTGACATTTTATAACCAAATATAAAAAGAATCTTTAAAAAAATTTTGACAATCTACCCCAAAAAAAATCTACCAAGGTAACTCTGATATCAAAGGTTACATTCTCATAAGCTCTCTGGTAAATTTTGAAACTTTTTAAAGTTTTTTTTCTATATCTGGCTATCTATATGATATTAAAACGGAAAATAATATTTTCCGTTTTAATATCATACCCATGTCAAACCAAAGGCTTTTGGGCTCTATATTTTAGCTATTATTTATTATGTTCACAGAGTAGCACTTGATAGATATCACTGCCAGTTGTATCTACAAATTTACTTAATCATATCTACTACAGCCATGTATCTACAAATCTACTTAACTTGAGGACTTTCTGTGCTGTCATATTCTGTATGGTCCTTGAAAGTACATCTGAAAAATTGATGATTGTAATATGAAACAGTCTGTTTAAAAAGAATAGTTTGTATTATAATTAAAACATTACAAATTAAAAGTAATAGACAGAAAAATGTCAGATATATGATGCAACTAAATGACATGGCTGACACCATGTGATATTTTCATTATATTTTCATAATATTCACATAAATATTTTCATTATCTATTAATGAATAAAAATTTCACATGATCATAAAATGGTGTCTTTCCATATGGATAATTGTTCTCCTTTGTTCATTTAAATTTTAGAGTTGTTAGTTTGATGTGCTCAGTTGTTACAATTTTATTTAGATGCAAAGCCTAATTTCAATCATAAAATTAAAAAAGAATATTAAGAAATAGATTTTCTATACTCTTTTAATATGTTAACTATGGAATGAGTTGAAATAGTTGCTAGAGTTGTATCAACTGTTTAGCGTTTCAAGGAAAAATCTGAATGATAATGACATATTGACTGATGAGAGTAAAAAGATTAAATCAGAACTTACCTTCATCAGAGAAATGTTGTGAATTATTATAAACAAATAGGATTTTTTTTTTTATTCCACCAGCCAGGCCAGTATGTGGAACTTCATAATCTTCATGTATATCCTCTAAAGAATTCCAAAGATCATGTAAAGCTGTGTATACATGGTGGAACTGTCTCTCATAGGGGAATTAAATTCTTACCTGATGAAGATATAAGAATTAAAAAACTACAACAGTAAGTTTCTTATGAATGTTAGATATGTAAGGCATATTGTTTGATGATTAACATTATATTCATTTTATACACAAAACTGGAAGCCACAAAATTTGCACTGTTGCCAACATATCATAATATGATATTTATTTTATTGTAATAAAATAAATGTGGTTTAAACCAGGATATGATTTCTGGCAGCACTTATTTTTAGTTCTTTTTTTACAAAAGCCTTTTTTGGCCTATAGTACACTTGTAGTAGTACCATAGGAGGGCCAGGATCATTTAATCTGGGTACTTGCAGTGCAAGTACATAGTGTGTGCCCTTGTTTCATACCTGATTTTATATCACACCATCTTCCTATACTCCTTCAATTGTAACTGCTGACTTACAGCTCCAATTGAACATTAGCAAAATTTAAGAGAGGTACTGTCAATATACAAAGTATCAACAAATAAGAAGTGGATCTGGCAGAAGAATTAGAAAAATGCTATGTTGACATAATTTGTTTCAAAATGAACACAAAAACAGGTTCCATTCTTCCAAATATTAATATGATATTCTAAAATGAATATCATATTGATAAAGAAGAAACTAAAAAAGTTTTAAAAATAATCAAAATACAGCAACCTTTGAAGGTGAACTGGTGATTCAAATATATAAATATTATTCTTAAAATACAAATAAAAGAGTTTAAAAACGAGAACCAAGCACTTGAAACTCAGTGGCAGACTCAGAAGAAAATGTTGATTGATTTGGCCAGACAGTCATGTGATAAAGTTGCCTGTAAGGATAGAAAATTCAGATCTCCATGACTCAGGAATTTAGAGTCAATTTTGGCAAAGAAGGCAGGTGTATCAAAACTTCCTAGCAAGTACGTATATACTCTAAAAGAATACAGAGAAAAATGTAAGAAGGCAAAGCATTGTGTAAAAGTAACAAAAGTCATTGTAAAATTTGTTAAGAATAAAGAAAATAAATGTCAGGAAGATGGCAAAATATTCTAGTAGCTAGTGAAGAATCAGAGATGATAAAGGTGACTTAAAAAACAAAATAAAATAAAACAAAATGTCATGGATGTTTAGAGTAATTATTATTATTATTATGTGACATCTCTAAGGAGTCCAAGGGCTCATCATGGGAGGACAATCAACTCCACACAATCCATTGTCAACAACACTTAATCCTCCATAAACATGCACAATGCCACTATTCATTATCCACAAACAATGCCATCTACCAACCTCTGGTTGTATTTTTTGTCCATAAATTGCATTCCAGCTTGCCTGTATACAGAATGAAAAGGTTCCAAAAAAAAAAATCTGCAACCTTCATATGAAATCAGCAATTCTGAAGCCTATATAAATTTTCCTGTTATCATGATGAAAATCAAACTTGGGTCTTTTCCAGTTGAAAGTCGTAGTGTTCAATTGCTGTTTCAGTAGTGCTATAGAGCCACTTAATTTCTTTGAATAATTACTGATTGAAACAAGAAGTGATAGAAAATATTTAAGAGAAATCTAATCAGAAGTACATATCGAAACTTAGAGTAAACAAAAGCCATCAGAAGCCTAAAATGTGAAAAGCCAGCTGGACACAGCTGACTTTTCACATTTTCACTGCCGGCTTGTGTGAAGTGAAAGCAGAATTCCTGAAATCAATTGAATAACTGATGTAACAAAATGGCATAAAAATCAGCATTTAAAAGAAAATTACTGTGAAAATAGGCTAGAATATCGAACACATAACCTGCTGCTTGAATGAAATATGTACAGAACAAATAACACTTTTCCCATACTTAGCACAATATTTAGTGAAGATGAAAAGTGAATATAGAAATACAGTTATCTTCCATTTATCTGAGCATTTCAGGAAAAGGCAGTTCGTTTAATTAATTGAAGGGGTAGATAATTTAAGTACAATTACATGGTTTACATTTTTGTTTTTCCTTTTTCATTCCAGGGTCATTTTCCATAGATTCTTTTCAGTTACTTTTCTCTGTTGGCTTAAAAGTAGATTAATGTTCTCCATGTCAGGTTACTAGCCTGGTGATGGATAGTCCAGTGGTAGGGGGCTGCTATCTTAAGGCTTCTGAACTAGCCTGAACATGTTAAAGATTTTAGAAGGGGACATAGATATGGGCCAGAAATGACCCTATAGCCCTCGAGTACTCTAACAGCATAAGGGTCATAAAATAAGAAGAGTTAGCTGATAAGGCCTTATAGAAAAGATTAAAGTGAATGGATCTTCCTCAAAGTAGAAGAAGAAGAGGATAGATCCAGGTAGGGGACCATGCGAGTGCAACTTTCCTTACAATCAAGATGGTTGCCACTTATGGCCCTGTTAGTCCACAAGTCCGTATTCAATATATTCAGTCCACCTCACCATATCTGGTGGGCTTCTCTATCCACCACCCAGGGGACGTGCTCTCTAGAGGTTACGGGGGTCCCCCGAAGCCAGGAACTAAACTCATCATCATCATCATCATCAAATTCCTGCCATGTACCCTCAAGGGGTGTACAGGATATGACAGTACTACATGAAAAATTACATCATTACTAACTTCCTATCTACAATTTTCCTCCAAATCAGTCTGTTACTTGTCAAAACTCCAACATTATCAGATCTTATGTTTCTATCGTCTAAGGCACTTTGTACCGTATCAATCCACCTATATCTTGGTCTTCCTCTGGGTCGTTTTCCTGCCAACCTGGCAGAGAACACTTGTTTTGCTAATCTTTCCTCTCCCATTCTATTTAAGTGACCATACCATCTGAGATTAGCTCTGCTAACGCATTCCTGGATGCTGACAATGTCAAGTTCTTTCCTAATATCCTCATTTTTAATATGATATTGCCATTGATGCCATCTGTTCACGCCTCTAATCTTTCTCAGGACTCTCATATCTGCGGTCTCTAGTCTTTGGTCAAGTGTTTTACTTCTGACCCAGCTCTCAGATCCATAAGTTAAAATTGGTTTGAACACCGTCTTGTATACAGCTAATTTAGTGCTCCGACTAATTTCTTTCTTATTCCATATGAATTTATTCAATTGACTTCCCGCCATACCAGCTTTGCTGATTCTGTTGTCTATTTCTATATTTAGTTTACCATCTTCAGTAAAAATTGTGCCTAAGTAGCTGAAATGTTTTACTTGTTCCACAGGTTCTCCATTCACAACAAAGTTGACATTTTCAATGATTCTGCCTATTTTCATTGTCTTTGTCTTTTTATTGCTGACCCTCATACCATATCTATTACAACAGCTATTCAATTTAGGCAGAGAATCCTGCAGACTTGCAGCGGATTTATTTAGAAGTATAACATCATCTGCATAAAGCAAAGAGCTGACATTAACATCTCCAATTTTGATATCAGGTTTAATACCACTTTCCTTCATAATGTGATCCATATAGATAATGAATAACAGAGGGGATAATGTACATCCTTGTCTCACACCAGATTTAACATTAAACCATCTTCCTGTACTTCCTTCAATTCTAACTGCTGACTCACAACTCAAATAAAGACTAAGTATTGCTTGATATAATGCCCCATTGACACCATATAACTGCAGCGTATTGAATAGCTTCTCTCTTGGCACCTTGTCATATGCCTTTTCCAAATCGACAAAACTTAAATACAGATCTTTGTTATATTCCCATGCTTTCTCGACTATTTGCCGTAAAGTGAAGATCTGATCCTGACACCCTCTATTTGGCCTGAATCCAGCTTGTTCTTCACCAAGCTTTTCTTCCACAATTCTTCTCAACCGTTTCTCAAGTATACTTGCATAGATCTTGCCAGGAACACTCAGTAGGGAAATACCTCTGTAATTCTCACATTCAGTTTTATTTCCCTTTTTATATACGGGTACTATGAGAGCTCTACTCCAATCATCGGGAATTCGTCCCTCTGTCCAGGCTTTCTGAACTATGCAGTGCAGCCACTGTAAGACTCTTATACCACCATACTTCAGCATTTCTGGTCGAATATCATCTACTCCTGCTGCCTTTCCACATTTCAAGCCTTTGATGGCTTTTTCTACTTCAAGTATGGATATGTATTCCTGACTGCATGCCTGGTCAGTGTTTTTTATCACTGTGCTGTCATCACTGCTTGTTTCATTTAGCAGTTTTTCAAAGTAATTACTCCATACTTCAAGGATATCTTTTTCTCCTGTTTTCATTTCACCTTTATCATCTCTAATTCCTTTTACAGCACTCTTTCCTCCATTCCTAAGCTTCTTCAACAACCTCCAGAATATTTTGCCACCTTGATATTTATTTTCTATATTCCTGCCAAAGTCCACCGATGACTTTTGTTTAGCTAGTTTTACACACTGTTTAGCTTTCTTACATTTGTCTCTGTATTCTGTAAGAGTAAAAGCTGACCTATTTGCCAGGAACTTTTGATATGCTTTCTTCTTTTCCTTCACCGCCTCTTTAACTTCCTGTGTCCACCAGGGAGTTCTGATTTTTTTATCCTTGCACACAACCTCACCACATGCCTCTCTGGCAGAATCAATCAATGTTTCCTTCAGAGTTTTCCACTGAATCTCCAAGGTTTGATTCCTGTTCTCAAACTCTTTCATTTTCTTTTCAATAATATTTCTGTATTTTAGTCTACAGTTCACATCTCAGAGCTGCTCAACTTTTATTCGCTTTAAAACTTTCTTACATGTTATTCTTTTCAATATGAAATTCAATTTTATCCTGCTCAAGACTAAATAGTGATCACTTCCAATTTCAAATCCTCTGTACACTCTTGTGTCCTGCACCAGGGAGAAAACATCACTATGAACAATAACATAGTCAATGAGACTTTTCTTATTCCTAGGCTCTTCTCTCCATGTGAATTTGTGCACATTTTTATGTTGGAACATGGTGTTAGTAATAACCAGTCCATGTCCTGAGCAGAAATCCAACAGATATTTGCCATTATTATTAGCTTTGCTCTTTTCTCCAAATTTTCCCAAAATAATTTTGTATGTCTCACAATCATTTCCTACTCTGCTATTTAGATCCCCAACAAGGACCAACTTTTCCTTTTTCATTGTGTCAGTTGCTTTTTCTAAAGCCTCAAAAAATTCCTCCACTTCTACCTTAGTAGAACCTTCTGTGGGACCATAGGCACAAATAAGTCTCATTGTCCAGTTCCCCATTCTCATATTTGCCCACATTACTCTACTTGAGACTGACTGCCATTCAAGAAGATTAGCCTCGTATTTTGTGTTGAATACTATGGCTACTCCTTCTTTTCCTTGACTGTCATTGCCTGAATATAACATTTTGTATTTATTGCTCAGAAAGATCTCACCAGTTTTGGTCTTTTTTGTTTCAGTCACCCCTATTATGTCGATCTGGTACTTATCTAATTCCTCAGCTAGCTCCATTTCTTTGCCATTCAGGCTTCTTACGTTGATAGTACCGATCTTTAACTCTGGTGATGTTGAGTTGGGGTTTGTTTTCAGATTTGTTCCAGTAGCTGACTTTTCGCTGTTCGCCCTGGTTCCCTGGCGAAAACAACGGGGGCCTTGTTTAACCGGGCGACGCCCCAGCCAGCATGAAATTTTGTCATGTTGTACCATCATTTTTTATTTTGGTTTAACCAATAAGAATACAATTTGGTCGGCTAAATCCCAAATTGCCAGCCCATCCTCGTTCGTTCAGTATCAAAGTAGATACCTAACAGGGTGCACCACGAGAAGGTGAGGATTGGACATTAGGTCAGAAGCCCTGGTCGGTTCTCCGCATTCCTTTAAAGGCTATGTGGAGGTCTCCTCTCAGTTATACAGCTTTGACCCTTAAGCACCCCAGGAACTGAACTAGGAATTAGTAACAGAAAAAATTAAAAAATATAAACATAAACTGATGGAACATGTTGAAAGTATGAAAACGGAAAGATTACCAAAACAAGTGTGTAGAAAGGCTTATGTGTCCATTGTACATGTTGTTTAATTTTGACGGTATATATCAGAACACAGAATTATAAGTAAATAATTATTTATTATATAATATGTAAAATGACATGTAAATATCAGCAATAAGTCAATAAATAATTATTTATTATATAATATGTAAAATGATATGTAAATATCAGCAATAAGTCAATAAATAATTATTTACTTATAATTCTGTGTTCTGATACCGTCAAAATT